>NC_089978.1:62353968-62659825 GCF_036417845.1 Apteryx mantelli | reverse complement strand
CTAGCAGTTCTTTAACTATTTTTAGACATATTATTAGGTAATAGAATAGAAACCAAAACAAATAAAACATTTAGATTCCATAAAAATTAAGCTGTCTTCCCTGTGTCCTTCAGGCCCTATGAACTCAACCATTTTACATAAGGAGTCAAGCCAAACATGTATGGGGTAGGTTGTTAATTTTTAATTAAGAAAAATAGTGAAATTATCAATGGACATATTTTCAAGAGTCAGGCACTCCTGATCTATCTATCATATAAGAAACTAAAAACTTCTACAGCCTAATTCAAAAGTCAAGATCAAGTGTCTAGTTACTTTAGTGGTTTTGTCACAATACAATTAGCATACTGAAGAGGCAGGAATGATGGAGTTCATCAGTTAAAAAATCAGACTCAGAATAATTTTCCTGAAACTTTTTCATAGCATGAGGAACCAAAACGGTCATGTCTAGAAAATAGAGTTAAAGTTCATCATTGCCAGAAATTAAATGGAAAGATGTTCCCCAGGAATCCCTGTTTCATCTCCATGTCCATAGAACAAATATGTTTCTCTGACACTTTAGACCTCATCAGAAGCTAAGACAAAAGGAGAAAGAGAGGATTGTAGGGAGGATTAATATTATTCAGCAAGAAGTGGGAAGGTAGTGATGACATTTTTTGCTTGGTTTAGGGGCAGTTTTACCTTTCCTAATAAAATGCTACTTTGGTATTAGAAGACAGTGACACTAACAACAAGCAGCTTCGGTGAACAGCTCTGCAATCCAGGAAGAGGATTCTTGTTCTTGCTTAATAAGAAGTTTCATTTCCCTCTTTTGCTGAATTCCTCTGGAGGAATTACCGTCTAATTTTATCTAGACTATGAGGAATTCACCAGGAAACAGGAACTCAGGAAATGGCAGCCAATAAGATGTATCCTAGTAAACGCTATGAAAATCATTAATTCAAAATTTAAACAACAAAGTCTTATAGTTTCATCACTAGATAGTGAAATGGGAAGCAAAAGCTATATTTATAACTTCAAACTGCACTGTAAAAAGGCAAAATATTCATCTGTTTTCTCATGTTGTGCTCATGAATGCAATTTGTTGCTGATGCATTTCCACGGTTTGAGCTGAACAGAGCTGTTGACTGTTAACAAATCTCCACACTTCTTGCTCTTGTATGTGCTTGATGTAAGTTTTTAAGGAATTTTAAAAGTCTGTTTCTTTAATTTCTTCTGTGCTAATCAGGTTGGATGGAATTATTGTGAGGACATCATGATTTTGAAAGACTATCAACAATTTTGAAAAAGCAATAGAGCTATAGACTTGAGCTTCCTTAAAAGAACTAACATTACCTTAGAAATCAGAAAAACACATATGCTTCATGGATCTGAATAAAGCATGTAAGTGAGCAATAAGCATCAGAAGCTATGGATGATGACAGATTAATAGGCAGCTTTGCAGTATACTCCACTCTTTCACCTCAGGTAAAAATGACTCTCCATGGTGACATATTGCTGAATAATGACAGCATGAAGAGACATACCCATTTCAACTTAACTGCTGAAGAATCAATGAATGCCATATAAACTAGCTGTTCACACTTAACTATCTGGGGTGGAAAAGGCAGTCTCAAAACAGATGAAATAACTTACTGAAGCAGGTTTTTAATTAACAAAAAAATCTACCGTTCTTTGTACTTAGGTAGTGTGAGAAGCATTTTAAAAAGAATTTCCTGACCATTTGATCTTGCTTTCGTTTTGTGCTCCTTCCATCTCAGAAGGAAAGCTTCCAAGTCTCTCCAGAAAACCCTTTCATAATTACCTTCATTTGATCAGTTTAATTTTGACAATATGTTTTGACTCCTAGCCCTCAATTCTAGATGAAAGTTACCCACTGTGCTTATAGCACGTTCTTAACAATGCCAAAGGCCTTTATTATGCAAAAGGAGTAAGAAAAGAAAAGGACAAGATGGCTTGTCAGCTTTTTTCATGCAAGAGGCAAAACAAAGGCTTAAATCTTCCTTCGTACGTAGCCTTCAGTAATGAACTGGAAAGCCTGTAGAGAAGAGACAGCCAGACAGCTCCCTGTTCCTGGGAGCCCAGTTAACCATGTGTGAAGCTGTGGCTATTCGAAGGAGTTTTATTCCTGCAATTCAGAAAGGGGAAAGATCGCATTTAGATGGAGTCATTGCTTCCTATCATGTGTTCCACCCCCCCACCTTCACAGTGCAAAAATAACCTGGCCAGAGACAACGGAAGAGGAAGAGAGGAAGGGAAGGCTCAGGGGACAAGGCATTAATCATTGTTTCTCTGTCATTGTCACTAATGTCACATCAAGGCAAAACACAGAGGGCAACAGTAGGACCATTGGATTCCTGGAAAGTTCTTCCTATCAGACATCTCACCAAGCCTAATTTGCTCAGGTATGTTCAGTGCTGATAACACAAGTGCAAGCAGCTCTGAAAACAAAAGGAAACCTTCAGACTACTTATTCACCTAACCACAAAGTCAGGAGAAAATGAATGGTGTCTAAGAACAACTGATGGGCAGTAGGACATTTTCCCTGGTGATGAAGAAAGAAGACTTTATTACTAGAAAGATAATATTTTATCTGTCAGTTAAATAAACAGTTCCTGGTTTGTATGTAATCTACTACTAGCAAGTCTGTGCAGTTCTACTGCTATTTGGCATGTCATGGTCTCTCTCTTACCCAGGATAACAGAATTAGCTGAATATAGGTAATATCTTTCGCGTGTAAACATTCCCCCCCTTGAAGTTCTCAATTCCTGTTATTTACATCATCAGGACACACTAGGTTTGGCTGGCACAGGTTTAGCCAAAGCTTAGGTGTGTTCACATCTTAGCATTGAAAATTCCGGTTGACAAAGCTCCTTTTTTTCCATGGTGCTGGTTATACTGTATGTGTAAAAATGAATTTATCTGTCTCCTACTTCAGAGGCTAATTCTGAAAGCTTGGTTCTAGGTATCTACAAAGCTAATAAGGGATTTTCATAGTTCTTGCTAGGGATCAGAGAAGGAGGCATTAGGTACCCAACAGAAGATATAATGCATGATATATAGATGGAGGTCTACCTGCCCAGCATGCTCAGTGGATATCAAATCTCAGGGCCAATATGTAGCTGGTGAACAGTACATGAAAAAAGACAGCCTACACTATAGAGAAGCTTTGAGCTACAAGACCTTTGCACTACCTTGAGTTCTGCAATCTGGGTCCCATTTCCATTGAAGCATGGAATGACTTCAAAACCTGTCACAGTGGCCTGGCCTTGAGCACCTGTCCCTGCCAAGGGACCACTGAAGGCAATCTCATACATGACATTAACCAACTGGCCACCTGACAGAGCTGTTGCTCCACGTAAAAGATACAGAAATAACAGCTTTTCTACGGAGAGAAAAAGTACGAGGACTTAGTTCAGAGGCTGGCACTAAATTTGAGTTATTCATTTTTCATTCTAACCATATTTTTGAGGGACCTATAAAATCAGGAGGTTTTTTGCTTTAATTTCTAGAGGGCTTTTTTCCCCCTATTTAAAAAAATATGCACTTCTGACAAATATTTTATAATGTAAATGGATTTCACTGGGCTGCATGTCTGAACCGGAGCTGCTTTTTTATTTCAGCTTGTCCACTAATGGTATTGCTTCAGTCTCCAAGGATCTACCTTGTACTCTCAAGCCTGCCTTTTTGCAATATTTTTCTCTCTCCTATAAGATGCCTCCAGGTCACACTGGTTAAAAAAAAGGAGGTGGGGGAGGAAGTCCCCCACAAATGTTTCAATTTTAATACTTCAGTAAATATGGTGCTGTTCCATTTTTTTATAGAGTTCCATTTGCTCATTTTCATCAATTTTATATTCCTGACTGTTGCAAAAGCCACATCTACATTAGTATTTTGCACCCATATACCTTCATTCATAACTCACTAAAAAGTTTTTTTTAACAAATAACAGTGTAAACAGATAATACAGCTTTTTGTCACCAGCTATCAAATTTCATTGAAGTCCCACAGTATTTTTTTCATAAACACTAGAATGCTGTGATTATTTGAGCATCCCAATCTTCATTTTAAGAACACCTTCCAGACTTCATGAGGGAGAGTTCAAAAATAGCAGTGAAGCATATTCTAAATGTCCAGGAAACAAAAGACAAAGAAAACAAATTTCTCCAGTTAATATCTGAAAGCTTGTGAAAGCATTCAGATATTTCAAACATTCTGAACAGGAATACTTTGTATGTAAATACTCATACAGCATTGTAAACTGAGCAACAGAAGGCAAAGAGATAAATGAACTGTCTGAAATCGCACAAGAATCATTAGCAGCATAAAAGTCACAGTTTATCGCTTGCATGTCCCTATTTCTGATAAATGCATTCAAAACAAAATTTTTTTTTTCCCTAGTTAATGCTTCTTGATAGTAGGTCACCAAGTCTTTGGCTGACCACAAAATCCCCTTGAAGAGAAAACAGATGTTACTGAAATATCTACAGAAGACCTCAAGGCTTTTCAAGGTACAGAAAGCTAATACTGCCTGCATTTATTTCAACAACAGGGGAAAAAAAAACATTTCTTAAGCATGTTGTCATTTACTGAAGAAGCTTGGAAAGCAATTAGAAGATTCACTTCAGTCACATGGACATTTTCAGAAAGCACAGGTGTTCTCTGTGAACTTTCCTTCTTCTTCTTATATTTGATCATTATTCATATGGTATATAATTTTTATATAATATAAATATATATTCTATATTGTTTTTATATTTTGTTTTTATATATTTATAGATAAGCTCCTTCTTTTATAAGGGTAGAATGAATCCACTTTTTTGATTCATTACACCCAAAATAGGGGACATTCAGTTGTGTCAGAAATAAAAGTAGTAGGATACAGTTTATAGTTTGGTGGAAATAAATGCTGGAAATAATTTCAAAACAGAACTGATGGAAATAATTCTGATAAGCATTTTCAAAACAGATATCTGCACTGGCAGGTGTCCATGCTTTAAGAGTTTCAGATACTATAGTAACAGGCTGCCACCATAGGATTCTGATTCCAAATGATATCTTCAAACTTTCAATAAGCTGTCATTTATTTCTGACTATGCCCAAATTCCAGCAATATTACCAAGAGGTGTAAAGTACAGGCAAGGTGCACTAACATGCAGAAAACAAGGCTGACATCTCTGCCCTTTTTCTTCCCCAAGGCCCAGCAGTTAAAAAATTCACATAAACTGAAGGGGGATCAGAATTAAAATTGCTTTCCTTGCCTGAAGGGATTTGGACTTGCATCAGCTCAATCCCAGGTGAGCGTTCTGCAAAATGTTCTGGGCAGTGCCTACGGGATGTTCTGGGCTAGCACTTCCTCAGCCCTCCTGCTGAAGTGATTCCACTTTGAGAGGTATAATTAAATATTCATTAGGACACAGTGAGGGCTTGAGCAAACCCAACTCTTAGGAAAAAAGACCCAGATTACAGTTCTTATTCTAGTTCTTGCTTTTTAGGAGGAAGTGCAGAAGGGGAACAGGTGCATCTCACAGACCTATTCCCAACATTTTCAACTGATTCTTTTGCATGGCTCCCACCTCACTGCACTGCTTTTGTGGAACTGCCCATTTTGATGCCCAGCTCTCCTCATGTTGCATGAAGACACCAGACATCTTAGCATGGATTTTCCTAGACACCAAAGCACCTACATGTTCAACATTGTTAAGTTTTAGTCCTTTTGCATATTTAGTACTGTACAGCCAATAGGAATTAAAATGGCTAACTGTAGACCCAAAACGTAACTCAGTGACTATTAAATAATGAAACTTATTATTAACATCTATGTGTATTTTAACAGCCCCAAGTATCTGTCATGATGCCCACTGTTCCCCAAGCAGCTAAAGACACTCACACAGAGAGTTTACTAATCTTACCATTAACTACATGAACACTGCAATACACCAGGCCAGGGACACCATGTCCTCCACATTTTTAATTCCCACAGCCAAAGAGCCACCTGCCAGAATTTTAAGAATTGCATTGCTAAAGTAAATTTCTGATATCAAGGCAAGTAGCTCAAATTTCCAAAACGTTGAGAGCCCACAGCAGCCTCCAGATAGAACTGCACATACTTAGCATTCTTGAAAGCTTTGACATCGTATTCAGCCTTGCAGATATTAAGCCAACTCTTATTTCAAGAACTCTTTTAGACAGTGTCTCCTGAAAACAAACAGTCAAGCAAATTACTGAAATCAGTCCTGTCAAAAGATGGAGAGTCTAAACGCCCAGAAATATCATGCAGTCCTGTCCAATATTACCCATTGTAATGAAGATGGGTGTTCTATGCAAATTTAAATTTAGTTAAGACTATGGACATGAAAATAAAGTGTTCCCCAAATAGAAGAGGACAGCAGCTTTAGAGTAGCTTTTCAAGAGAACAGGTACCTTATTATATGCCATTTACATATGTGGTGAATACACATATGCATGCATTGTGAGTATTTGCACATCATTGTGACACTATGCAGAAATAGGCATCCAACCAGGAATTTACAGAAGACCAGTTCAGTCCATAAGAGCCCTTTGTAGAGTTCTTGACAGGAAGGGAGGGATGGAAAGCTGGTTCCTGATTTCTTTCTCTGTTTCTTCTTTACCTTTCATCCTTGTTTATTTGTGGAAGAAAAGTTGTTCTAGAGTTACAGGTGTTGAGTAATATGAATGAAAAGCTAATCTAACTGAATCATAAGCAGCATGGTGGTCCTGTTCCATAAAAATGAAACACAGCCAAGGTCGTAACAGCAAGTCATACTGTGTTCAGAGTACACAAAAGCCAGAAACAATCAATGGGATCTAATTGTGAATGTGACTGAAAAATCAGCTAAGGTGCCTCAGAGCTGCAGCCCTAGATTGACTTTAATCAGAGAAAGAGAGAAAGAGAAAGTTTAAGCAATTTGCAGTTTGCATTTCCTGTCTTAAAAAGTGGTCTAACATATGAACAAAATTTAGTTGTGATAACTTTTGTTCATGCATTCCTACTGCTGTGCTTTAAAGTATGAACATGTAACAAGCTTCTAACCTCTATCACAAAGCAGTCCTACAAATGAGTATGTTACTCTTTTGCTAACTTATAGCTTTATGCAAATTAGTGAAGCCAGTAGGGCTACTGAGCTGTCTGGTCTCAGAAAAGAGCAAGAGATGCTCAGGCTGGAAGGGAAGAATGAGAGGAAATTTTGACCTTAAGGTCAGGAACCGGACAAACAAAAGAGGAGTCTTGAGGACTCTGTAGAGTATAAACTACATTACCTATATGCAGCTTCCAGGATTACTGGAGAATTAAATCTTGATAAGGCAAGTGGTTTCTACATGCCACAGAAATCGTATAATCTTCAGTGAATACTCTGAAGTTTGCTTGCATTCTAACATGGTAAATACTACTGACAACATAAAAAAATGTGGGGAGAAGAGGAAAAAATATGGAGGCAGAAAAGTCACATGGTGAGCGAAGACAGTCAAATATGGACAGCCTGCAGAGCTCCTCCTGGCAAGGCACCCAGTACTTCGCCCACCATATACAAAAAAATAAAATAAAATCACATTTTGCAAGCATTGGCAAGAACAGCTGTATTGCATATCAGGACCACAAGGAAGAGATCTCTGTCACTTGCTCGGATGAAATTTTCACACAGGTGCTATTGCAGTATAATATGAATGGACTGATAGTTATTCAGTTCAACATAAATGCACAAATTAATGATTATATTTACACGGCAGTCATCAATACCTTCATATTGCCACAGCCAAACTGCTGTGGGCGAGTTACCCCAGAGTACCTCTAATTTTGATTTGTCTTCATTTCTGTGCCTGCAGTGTTGGCATTTTCAATATGCTGGAGGAAGATGAAAGACATTGGAAGAAAAGCCAGAAGTGGTGGGAAGCAGTGCTTATCTTGGTCATGTACAGCATCTAGCACAGATGGGATCCTGATCAAAGTGGGGAAGCTCTCTGCAACAACCACCATTATCCGGATCCCCTCCCCCAAATCTCCTTGTACACAATCTAAAAGCTGCAGTGTCAATACTAGGTAAATTTTTATGTGTGCTTTACCTCAGATTGATCCAAGGCAGTTTTAATGAAGAAACCATTTTTAATTCACCAGAAAAAAATTATTTCCAGCTGACCAAGAACTTTTCATTAAGCTGCAGGACATAAGAATAATCCCTAGCGATTAGGGTGCTGACACAGGAGATGTCACATCTGGGTCCCAGGCCTGCCCCACTGAGCTGTACAGGTAAAGCTGTTCCTCTTAAAGCAGTCTGAGACCAGCACCTCACAATATGCTAAGTGGAAGACCTGATTTCAAATCCCTGCTCTAATTCAGAGAAAGAATGCAGAGGCGCTTCCTCTCCCTTATCAAGAGAAAGCTGCTCAGTTTTGAGTTTCAGAGAAGTGGGCATAGCCTCCTCATTTGGTAAATCTGTTTGCTTTCATAATAAAGCCTTAGTTCAAAGCAAAACTTTTGTGTAAGAATGAAAAAGAAAAAAAAAATACCACGGATTTACCTAGAGGCCTCTTCATTTACTCTCCCTTCACTTCTTTCTCCCAGCAGCACTGCTCAGTACCTACATGAAGCAATTCCAGGTGCACAGCTTCTCTCTCCCATTCAGCCCCCTGAGGAAACTAAAACCAGGAATTTATTCAGTAACATTGCTCCTCCTCAAATTTCTCAATTGTTCATTAAAAGATGTGTTCTAGAAAACTGCTTCCTGAGGGCAGAATTCATTTCACCTACCTTTCAACATCCCCGGTGCAACTGTCTGCATCAGAACTAGTCACACAAGAATGAATTGATTCTCAGAAATTCATCTTGTCCATTTTAGCTATCTAGTTTGGGATGCAGTTGCCTAAACATAGGTGTCTAATGCTATTTTAGATGCTCTAGGGTATTCACCTGGCCATTACTCCTGAAGGACACAAAACTCCCACTGTGGCACATCTGCTATCCCAGTGCAGGTGACAGATAACTATCTTCACTTGGAGTAGTACTGCAGTTCTGCAGTGAATCTCCAAATACTTCCTATTTACTATGTACCAGCTTGGTTTGCAGAGCAGTTTTGATGTGTGCAGGCTAGACTCCTTTAACATTTGTCCTTGTGGCAAAGGCAGCCAAAAGTATCCTGGGGTGCATCAGGAAGAGTGTTGCCAGCAGGTTGAGGGAGGTGATCCTCCCCCTCTACTCAGCCCTGGTGAGGCCACATCTGGAGTGCTGTGTCCAGTTCTGGGCTCCCCAGTACAAGAGAGACATGGAGCTACTGGAGCAAGTCCAGTGAAGGGCCACTAAGGTGATTAAGCAATTGGAGCATCTCTCATATGAGGAGAGGCTGAGAAAGCTGGGACTGCGCAGCCTGGAGAAGACTGAGGGGGGATCTTATCAATGTATAAGTGTCTGAAGGGGGGGTGTAAAGAGGATGGGACCAGACTTTTCAGCGGTGCCCAGCGACAGGACGCGAGGCAACGGGCACAAACTGGAACACAGGAAGTTCCGTCTGAACATTAGGAGAAACTTCTTTACTGTGAGGGTGACAGAGCACTGGCACAGGTTGCCCAGAGAGGCTGTGGAGTCTCCATCTTCGAGATATTCAGAAGCCATCTGGACAGGGTCCTGTGCAACGTGCTCTAGGTGATCCTGCTTGAGCAGGGGGGTTGGACTAGATGATCTCCAGAGGTCCCTCCCAACCTCAACTGTTCTGTGATTCTGTGATAATAGGTTACTACTAAGCCAAAAGTTCCACTCCAAATTCACTCCAGATGTGCTCCAATATTTAACAGAGACATCAGGATCCAAACCCATAACTGGCTCTTCAGACAGTTTCAAGTCACACACAGTTGGGACACACAGATCAGGGGACCTGACTAAACCCTTCTGAAGAAAAACCCAAATTACTTATAGCAAAAATTTAAAGTCCTCAGAACCAGATGCTTCAACCTACTGATCTGCCCCTGTTGTGCTGAATAAGTTCCCAACACCGACCAGGCCTACCTTTGGTTAGATGTGTCCCATCCACTGATGAGTGACTGAATACATAAGCATCATTCATTTATTATCAGTTTTATTCTACTTTCACTCTATGCCTTCTGTGCTCTATCTTCATCTGTCAAAAATAACAGCTAGAACAATTCAGTGGATTTTTTATTATTATTATTTGTGCCAGTGGCAAACGATCGAATTAATTTACCAACTATTGAAATAAAATTTTAAAAGGTGCAGCCAGCTTCCAGGCTTAGATGGTGATGGGAAATGGCATCAGAACTGCCAGCAAAGACACAGTCTTACTGGTTTCCTACTTCATGAGAGAAAATAAACTTAATAAGCCAACAGAATTGTATACAAGAAACATTATCAGTAGTTTCCCCTTCCAATGGAAATTAGAAGAGTCAGTTTCGGGCCTGAGAGAATAAAACTTCTTACAACAAGTTAATTTTTCTTTAACTTTGCAGCCTTTAAAATCTATCAGACCTTTGATCTAGAATTTAAAATTCTACTTTTTTTGACCAGTTATCCTCAATTAATCCTTACTGCTAAGTTAAACTATAATTTCTAAAGAATAGGTAAAGGCACTGGACTATTTGCATAGTGTATTAGCTGTCAAAGTCCTGGATCAATTCTTGCTGAGGAGAATGAAAGACATGCAGAAGCAAGGGATTCCAATCCAACAAAATCATTCAAAACCTTACATTTTATAGGTAGTAGCATGACTCATTTCTTTGATTTAGTATGAAGTTATCTATCTTTCAGCTTTTTAACCGATGTTAGAGGTCACCCTTACAGTTCAGCAGCCAAAAGGCTAACAATTATGCTGCTGGTAGACTTCTGTTATTTGACTCAGACAGTCCTTGCTGAACAGCGTGGAAGTGCAGATTTCCCCTCATATACACAACAAAAGAAGAGAACAGTTCTTTAAATTCTAAAGCTTTTGCACACTATTACCTGCAGTTACATAGTAACTAGGCAGTTTTGAGATGAGATGTTCTCTTCTATTGAAAGTGCTTGCATTTGGCTACTGAAGATAGGTACACTGGAAGGTTAGATTTTCTGTCATGATTTGGACAGGCAGAACTGAAATATAACACAGAAAGCAAACGCACTATATGTTGTCTCTCGCACACACAATATGTAGAGTTTGACAAACCATAACAAAAACATGTCCTTCAAATCAACTATTTAATATATGCAGAAGTTTAGCCATGGGCTTTAGTTGTATTTCTCAAAGTTAGCATGCTGGCAAGTTAAGTTTGCCTGTAATGCAAGTATGTAATACATCAGGTTGTTTTCCCAGCTGTGCTCATTAACAGCCAGACTCAAGAGAGCCTCTGTCCAGGATATGTCATTTTAGACTTAGCTCAAGAATCTAGAAGACAAACAGAATATACATGTATGCACTGCATGCAGTATGCACTGAAATATATAAATGCAAATGTAAAAAGCCAGCAAGTCAGCTTCACAATTGACTTTTCAGTATTCTTTTGGAAAACTATCCTTGTGTTTAGATGTGATTTAATGTCAAGAAGTTTCTTTCCTGCTATCCCGTACAGATTTCCTTTTCTTAATTCCATCTATAAACTTCCAGTTATGTAGTATCACTTTTTCCCCCCAGAAAAATTCTTCCATCTTCCATACTTGAGTTTAAAGTTATAAACAAGATCACTGATACTATGTATAACTGCTGTCTGTCTTTTAAAGATGGTGGTAAAAACCTGGTAACTGCCTTTAGGAAATCAATTATCTGAAGTAAAAGATCCTTCTAACCAAGGTATAAATATACCAAGAAGCATCTCAGAGTCTCAGCTTAGCAGAAAAAGAAGATCCATAAATCTTATCATGAGAAACATCACAGAAATAAGCATCAGACAGCCATAAAAAGATAAACAGTTAAGTCGTGTCTCTCCCAGTGTAGGGCTTACAACGCACTTACTGTTGCTTTTGTTTTATAACTGCTTGAGTTAATAAATCAGTTATCTAATTGTAGGCACAGGGACAGATCCTTACAGGTTTCCTCTGCTTAGATTTGTTTACTGAAATGCCGTTAGCCTGACTAACAAGCTGACGATCCCATCAACACATCACAGAATTCAAGAAGAGAATTCAGAATAAAATAACTCTATAGCTTGAGGATGCAATCATAGCATTACACTGGTATTTCTCTGTTTAAGTATTGATTGTTTTCATTTTCCAGGGGTGTGCCTGGCAGATAGTTTTTTCACTTTGAAGTGTCCAGAACTGGACCAGAGATGTTAATCATCACTGAAATGTCATCATCACATTCACTGCTGGTTTCTTCTGTGAATGTCAGTTACAAATTCTTAAGAACACACTGAATAACATGTGCAAAAGAAATAGGTAAAAGATGCCAGTTAAGTTCAGAGAGTACATAGTCCATTTTACTGGTTATGTATCATAACCTAGTTAGAAAACAGGTAATAAAACATGTGCTGTAAAGCTCAGCAATTCAGACAACAATCTTTGAAATATTATTTTCCCTGAGGAAGTGAGGGAAACTTATAGAAAACAGCCAAATTTGGGGGGTTTGATCTATTTCCTCACACTAGCCTGAACGTAGGTTAAATCCCAGCAACATAAGGTAAGAAATCAAAATAAACTAGAGGAATGTTTGAAATTCAGCAGTCGTAAGACAGCCGCCTCCTTACTGGATAATTCTGTAGCTCCTACAATATATGTGAAGTTTTTAACTGTATCTTACTGTAATCTGTATCTAATGCTATCTAACTGTAAATATTTTAATGTTTTGGATATGGCTTCAGTATCCTAAAAGCACATGTGGATTGCTTGAAATAAATATCAGTTTCTGTGCTAAATTGCAACACTGTCAGCTGAAAAATAAGCTAAATTCAGAAGAGCTCAGTTCTATTTCCAGAAAGAATTTTTTTGTGATCTGAGGCAAAACCAATTCATGTTAGATTTTATACAATATACTGATGAATTAATGACTCAGAGCCATCTGCTTTACAGCAGAGGAGAAAAAAAAAAAAAAAAGAAGACAAACCTAGCATTAAATACAGATTAAGTTTACACAACATAAAGACCCAGCAAGTCCATGCAGCTGAGTAGCTGATGTCCCATTCATCCTCAACTGAGAGCAAAGCCTGAGCAGGGAGGTCTCCCCCTCCACACCATCTCCAGAAGGCAAACTCTGAAATCAGACCTGGACATGCAAGTCTCCCAGCTGAGGCGAGAGAAGAGCAGCACTGCCTCTACTCTGTGCCTGGGAGCCTGCATCAGGCACCCCTTCACAGCGTGGACACACACATGGCCCAGGAAGGGAGGAGGAGAAAGCAAGCCCGTGCACCAGGCTCTGTCCAAGAAATAGCAGCTACAAGTGAGGAAACCTCCACCTCCTCTTCCAAGCCGCTCACCCTGGGTTCCCGCAGCATTGCAGATGTTTACAGGCCTACGAACATCACCCCTGACCCCAAGACTTTCAAGATACTCTAATTAAAAGTCTAATTAAAAATTAAATAGTTTCAACAAGAAGCATTTTCAAGCACAAATCCAGACTCTGATCCAGACTTTATAGAAAATATAAATACAGCCATGCTTTTAGAGCTAACTTGCCTTTTAGGCAAAGATTGAAAGGCTTGGATTGAAAAATAAAATCTAAAATATTCTGATTGAAAGCAAGCGTAGTAAGGAGAGTAGGTTAGCTGCCTAACAGAGACCTTGGAGCCTTCTTACTCTTTCATCTACTCATTACTTTGATTGTTGTTATATTAGACACATCACAGTGACACAGATGTGGCTTTAATCACAGGGCAGGACTTACCAACTGCCTAGGAGAGTGCAGCCACTCTGACATTATCCCATCAAGCACCCAAGAGTCGCTTTAGAGATACAGCTGTTTATCTGACACACATTTAAAGAAATAGTTGCCAGATGAGCATGCAGGGAAAACCTTTTTAAAGCAGTCAGCTTCCCCCACCAATGCCTCACACTTAAAAGTAAAAAAAAAATAGCAGTGCCTATCATTTTGCACACCAAGTTTTGCCATGAAATGCTGAGGCTTTCAGTGGGAGTCTTGCTTGTTGAAGATAATTATGGCTTAGCATATTACTCTAGTATAAAACACTTCTATATTGAAAATTAAAGACGTTTGAGACATATCAGTTGTTCTTTATGCTTTGGGCTTGATTTTAGACTAAGATCTGCATTTGAAGCTAATTCAGCCGCAATGCTGGGTACAAATGATGAAGCATCAAAATTATTCTCCTCAAAAAGTATCCAATTCTGGAGGAATTCTAGGGGTCAAACTTTGGCCAGCCAAGAGACTTTAGCAGGCTGTAGGCAACTTCAGACTGAGATTCAAGTATGCAGTATAATCAAAAGAACTGTATATTTTTCCTACTTATTTCTACTGTTGTTTGGTTTGGGGGTTCTTTGGTTTTTTTGGCATGAAGAACTCATCCAACTTGTCTTGTGCCTTTGTTCTTTCAGCTGTTAAAGGAAATAACAGCATAATATTAATTGTTCAAAGTCACCATGATATTTAATGTACAAACATTTGCATGGCATCCATCTAGTATGGTGATAAGCACAGTAAAAATATCTAAACATTGACTGATGTGTGATGTTTTTCCACAGGAAAACAGACATGAGAAAAGTGCATGAATCAAGGCAGGGAAGTGAGAGCAAGGATGCAGGGAAGGAGGCGAATACACCAAGGACACTGAAAATCTCCTCTGATCCCATGTACAAACAAGATGGAATTTGCACCCTTATTGCAGGTGTGTACCCTAAATACAGAGCCGTGCTGAAGGAGATGTGGTCCGTTTCTGCTGAACCAGTGCTAGAGACAGCTGGCTCCAGAGCAGCTTGCAAACCCGCCAGCTCCACATCCCGTGGCCGCTCCCCACGCTGAGCTCAGCAGTCACATCTTCTTCCTCCTCCGCCCTTGCCACTCCACACCCCTCTTATCGCCGCTCACCATTTCTAGCACAGAGGAGGGACTTCCAGAGCCAAGCGTGACAGTTGGTCAGAAGAGGACCATAAATCCCTGTGCTGATCTAATAAATGCAGTCGACACCTCCTTGATCTCCTGCCCTCAGCTCTCCCTGGCTCAGTGACAAGCTCAACACAGAGGTAGACATGGCCAGGACTGAGCATGAGCCTGCAGACAATGGGAAAAGAAAGCTTCTGGCTGCAGAGCTTGCTCCCATCCCCCTGCTCCCTCATCTAGTCATTAACTCATTATTAGTTACTAAAATCGCTAAGAAGATAAGACTTGGGCTATGTGAAGGAGTAGTATCACCCCTTCCTTCCTATGTCCCTTTTTATGGCATATATTTACTCTGGGAACAATGACCGGCCAAGCCAGACAGAGTGGGGAAAGCTTAGCCAGCAAGCGGTAACAAAGAGCTCAGGCTTAAGGGACTCAGTGATGTCAGGACTGTGGTGGTGCTGCACATGCCAGAAGCAAAAATTCAGGCAACATTTTAAAAGACTGTATCTCCAGAAACTTTAAGGTCAGGGATCTTAACCATCTTCAGGATTACATGGAAGCTGAGAAGGAATTATAAGATTTCAGGGATATCTAAAAGTCAAATTTAGGAGGCAAAACTGACACAATTGTATGCCAAGTTCTGTGGTAGAGTTATGACTGTACACCAGTCGTCATCTTTTTTTATACTAGAAGTTTGATCCAAATAAGAATCCTGTCCCATTCAAAGTGACTCCATATATCCTGCTCAAACCTTGCACCCGAGCTGTCATTTGGCAAGAGATGCTGCTTCAAATCTCTGTCTGCAGCTTTCTCTGTGCAGGACTAAGACCTTTCTTTGCTCTTCTGTGGATGCAGAGTTGTTCTCCTGAATTGCAGCCCTGCGCAACCATTAGAAGGAGAATAATTTATCCTAGCTTATCCTAATTTACCTTATCTTAGCCCATCCTTTACTCATGGTTTCTTGTGTATCAGTTGCTTGTTTCAGCACCACAGACCCCTGTAAAGCCACTGAGAGTCCATGCATCAGCAGTTCTCCTGAAGGCATGCAAGAAATTCAAAGAATGAAGTGTAAACTTTCTCTCCCTCCTGAATTTCTCAATCTGTGTGTTCAGCTATACCAGAAACCTTCACTGCACCCTTAAATATTAACACAGCTATTCTTTTGATGTGGGATTCCTCATTTTCATATGAATAAATGATTAATTGTCACCATACTGAGCAGGTACAACTTTATAACTATATGAATCAGCACTGTGCCAAACCCTTTAAGAATAGTAACAGTGTTCAAGCATTTATTGCACTTTATTGCTTTCTGGATCATTTAAAAGGAGTCACTGACAAACAGTCATTTTACACAGGCTTAAAAGTTTGCATTGGATGTACTGAGTGTTTCTGTATTTCAAAATGCAGACATACCTTCTTTTCCAGCAACTTAAGGCTAGGTCTTTGACAGAAAACTCCAGTGTTTGTTCACCAAATGCTACTATTTGCAATGGCACGTCTTGTGTGTTACCTGAGGACAATTTTAACAAAATTTTGAATACAGTACTGAGTACTGTTCTAACAATCATGCTGGCTATGGTGATGTTCTCCATGGGCTGCAATGTGGAACTAAAAAAGTTTTTGGGCCATGTAAAAAGACCCTGGGGTATTTTTGTGGGTTTCCTTTGCCAGTTTGGAATTATGCCTCTCACAGGCTTCGTGCTGTCAGTGGCCTTTAATGTGCTTCCTATTCAAGCAGTTGCGGTGCTGATCATGGGATGCTGCCCAGGTGGAACAGCCTCTAATATCCTTGCCTACTGGGTGGATGGTGACATGGACCTAAGGTAAGAGCAGTTATTCTCTAAAAAGTTCATGTGTCTTTTTATGCCGTAGACTCCATACTGAAAAAGTCTGTATGACATTTGTCTTTGCTACCTGGCCTATGCTTGTTGGAGCTTCCTTCTTGTAGAGTTGTTTAGTTACCATAACAGTAATAAATATAAGCAGAACAGCAATTATGCTCTGTTCATTGAGAATTCATGAGGAAGATAACATGATAAGATTGTGTATAGCATAAACTGTCTTCATTATAAAACCTTAGATCCTGCTGAAAAATGGACCAATGAACACCTCTAAAATACTAAGGATTATGAAATCTTGGTCTAAGAGCCACATTTGTGATTTTGTTTCTCCCAAGATCTTGGGCAATGGAAAAAAAAAAATAACAGAGAGTTTTAGGAACTGAATCCTGTATATGAAATAGTGGCTATGCAATAATGTTTAAAGTAATGTTTCTTGAAAGAGACCATCTGTGGAAAAATATTTTCCCTCCTTTTCTGTTTTATACAATGAATAGACCTGCAAAGCTTTTCTCTTTGGCAACTATTACAAATGAAAATCACTTGTGGTAATTCTATCTGCTCCTGGCACCCTATAGAAGTTTTCAAACTGAAGGAAACTTTAATGTGATACAAGTCACAGCCCTCCATGTTGGGTACAATGGAAAAGTTCCTTTGGGGCTAAATGTGATGATCTCAATGACAGGTAATTTGGCTGCAACTTCAAGATGCTGTGAACTCAAAAACTGTGATACATAAGGCAGCTGACATGCTCTTTGACATCAACCACACAGTAGAAGTGAACCCAGCTCCTGATGCAAATTCAAGGTGGCTCATTAACTCAAACAGCCTTTAAAAGAGCTATTTTTTTTAAATCTTGATCACTTTGTTCTAAAATAAATAGAATCACTTCTCTGTTTCCCACAGAGTAACATAAATTGCAACATTAGGAAGTCAAGCAAAGGAGGCAGGAGACCTGCATGGATGAGCAAGGAGCTCCTGGCAAAACTCAACCAGAAGAAGGAAGCATACAGAAAGTGGAAAGGGGGACAGGCCACTTGGGAGGAATATAGGAATGTTGTCAGAGTATGCAGGGATGCGACGAGGAAGGCTAAGGCCCGTTTGGAATTAAATCTGGCTAGAGATGTCAAGGACAGCAAGAAGGGCTTCTTCAAATACATCAGCAGTAAGAGGAAGACTAGGGAAAATGTGGGCCCTTTGCTGAATGGGGTGGGTGCCCTGGTGACGAAGGATGCAGAGAAGGCAGAGTTACTGAATGCCTTCTTTGCTTCAGTCTTTACTGCTCAGGCCAGCCCTCAGGAACCCCAGATCCTGGAGGCAAGAGAGAAAGTCTGGAGAGAGAAAGACTTTCCCTTGGTGGAGGAGGAGTGGGTTAGAGATCATTTAAGCAAACTTGACACCCACAAATCCATGGGCCCTGATGGGATGCACCCACGAGTGCTGAGGGAGCTGGCGGACATTATTGCTAAGCCACTCTCCATCATCTTTGAAAGGTCATGGAGAACAGGAGAGGTGCCCGAGGACTGGAAGAAAGCCAATGTCACC
Source organism: Apteryx mantelli (assembly GCF_036417845.1). Taxonomy (NCBI): domain Eukaryota; kingdom Metazoa; phylum Chordata; class Aves; order Apterygiformes; family Apterygidae; genus Apteryx; species Apteryx mantelli. The sequence continues at coordinate 62,641,455 of NC_089978.1, read as the reverse complement.
CCAGTCTTCAAAAAGGGCAAGAAGGAGGACCCAGGGAACTACAGGCCAGTCAGCCTCACCTCCATCCCTGGAAAGGTGATGGAGCAGCTCATCCTGGAAGCCATCTCCACGCTTGTGGAGGAAAAGAAGGTGATCAGGAGTAGTCAGCATGGCTTCACCAAGGGGAAATCATGCCTAACCAATCTGATAGCCTTCTATGATGGAATGACTGGCTGGGTAGATGAGGGGAGAGCAGTGGATGTTGTCTACCTAGACTTCAGCAAGGCTTTTGACACTGTCTCCCATAGCATCCTCATAGACAAGCTCAGGAAGTGTGGTTTAGATGAGTGGACAGTGAGGTGGATTGAGAACTGGCTGAATGGCAGAGCTCAGAGAGTTGTGATCAGTGGCACAGAGTCTAGTTGGAGGCCTGTAGCTAGCGGTGTCCCCCAGGGGTCAGTACTGGGTCCAGTCTTGTTCAACTTCTTCATCAATGACCTGGATGAAGGGACAGAGTGCACCCTCAGCAAGTTTGCTGATGATACAAAACTGGGAGGAGTGGCTGATACGCCAGAGGGCTGTGCTGCCATTCAGAGACTTGGACAGGCTGGAGAGGTGGGCAGAGAGGAACCTCATGAAGTTCAACAAAGGGAAGTGCAGGGTCCTGAACCTGGGGAGGAATAACCCCAGTCACCAGGACAGGTTGGGGGCTGACCTGCTGGAAAGCAGCTCTGCGGAGAAGGACCTGGGAGTGCTGGTGGACACCAAGTTAAGCATGAGGCAGCAATGTGCCCTTGTGGCCAAGAAGGCCAATGGTATCCTGGGGTGCATCAGGAAGAGTGTTGCCAGCAGGCCGAGGGAGGTGATTCTCCCCCTCTACTCAGCCCTGGTGAGGCCACATCTGGAGTACTGTGTCCAGTTCTGGGCTCCCCAGGACAAGAGGGATGTGGCGCTACTGGAGCAAGTCCAGCGAAGGGCTACAAAGATGATTAGGGGACTGAAGCATCTCTCTTATGAGGAAAGGCTGAGAGAGCTGGGCCTGTTCAGCCTGGAGAAGAGAAGGCTGAGAGGAGATCTTATCAACGTGTACAAGTATCTGAAGGGAGGGTGTCGAGAGGATGGGACCAGACTCTTTTCAGTGGTGCTGAGCGACAGGACGCGAGGCAACGGGCACAAACTGAAACACAGACAATTCCATCTGAATATGAGGAAATACTTTTTCTCTGTGAGGGTGACAGAGCACTGGAACAGGTTGCCCAGAGAGGTTGTGGCGTCTCCTTCTCTGGAGATATTCAAAACACGCCTGGATGCAATCCTGTGCAACGTGCTCTAGGTGACCCTGCTTGAGCAGGGGGGTTGGACTAGATGATCTCCAGCGGTCCCTTCCAACCTCAGCGATTCTGTGATTCTGTGATTCTGTGATTCATCCAATTTATCATACGTCAGTCTGAACTAGAAATGGAAAAACTAACAGAAGTGAGAAAGATGTGGAGCTAAGGTGAACAGAGTAAGAATTTAATATTTGTGGCTTTAATAAGCATTTTTTCCATCTTTTGAAAACAGTGAATTTTTCTGTCACATACAGTTGTTAATGTAATATGTGCTTTTTGATACTGTATGTAGTCGACTCTGCTAAATGCCAACTTCCTCACTCTGGAGGACAGATCTATGATATTAGAAACTGTAACACACTATATTTCAATAAATACAGTTCTGAGAAACCACAGATGGAAAGATATACAAGACAAATCTGAAATTTTGACCCAACCTTACTGTGGAAGAATATGCTGAGCCAAACTATGCTTTCGCAGCTCTGAATTTTCAGAGTAGGGCCATTGAAATCAGTAGTAAAAATCTGAATTGATGATGCTATAAATAAAAGTAGAATTTATCTCCCATGACCCTGGCAGAGGGTAAGGTAAATTAAAAATACCTATAAAAGATTATTTTTCAGGTAAAAACCTTATGCTTTAAGATTTCAAAGGCTTTTGATCAAGACCTCAATGACATAATGCAAGGCCTGCAGGATGTGGCAGATACAGCGAAGTGAGCAATGCAAGGATCTTCAGTTCTTGATAAAAGAATAACAACATAAGTAGCCTAGCTGGTGTCTAGAGTATTATAGAAAGCCTGCCCACCATATCAAACAAAGGTTTTCCTTTTAACTGATAATATTTTATGCTTGCAGATAACCAGACATCACCATTGTTTACAGTCCTGCTTCAAAATTTCACAGTGCAAATAGATCACAAGTTAGAGAAGGAATAATTTTTTTCTGTTTCTGATATAATCACAGGGAGGTGAAGTATGAGATTTAATACTTTTCTTAGTAGCTCAGTCCCAGATGATGTCCTCTAAAGTTTCCCATGGGGACACCTGTTCTTGACATCTCTTAATATTTCACAAGAGCAACCACTGAATCATCACCCCTCTCCTCCGCAGCACCCATGGGAGTTTCTGTGAGCACTGGGGTTGGGTGTAGAGAATGGGCAGACTTTGGAGCAGGATGTAGATATTGGAATCACAGGAAAATGTAGGAAACATGGATGTAGGAAAATTAGGTTATTTTATTCATTTGGGGCTTCACCTGACTCAGTCGTAGCCCATGGCTCTTTTATCCTTGCACGTAGGAATCCTCTTGCTAGAGGCTCCTACAAAGTTATATCTAATGATACTGAAACAAAGAGTAATAGGAACCAAAATTAATGCAAATATATCTGCAGTTTCTGTATAACTTGTTCTAGATTACCTTGGATCTCCCTAGTTTGTAGGAGGGGGCTGGTATCACCTTTTTTGAGGGCAATCCATGCAGAAGAGCAGTCAGGAGTGAGGCTCAGAAGGACGTTTCCAAAGTGCCTTCACTAGAGTCCTCTCTTGTGATTTTTACCACGGAGGAGTGTGATTTGTAGACATAATTTTATCTATGCTATTCACATTCTGAGAATCTCCTCATTTTTTAAGCTGTGTTGCCTTGCCCTTCTTCTTTACTCCTACAACAGAAGCACCTTTTTGTAAGAGGTGTATCAAACCTGATAGAAGAAAGGCTTTTTATTTCAAAATGGAAAGGTCTTTGCACCAATCAAGGAAGCAACAGTACTCATGCTCAGCTTCACTAAGCAACTCTCAGCACCTATTTTTCAGCATAGAGCAGAACTAGCCAGAAAGGGATTTTTATTCCATCATACATGCTAGGTGATGAATTTTTCTGTTTTATTCTATTGGCTCTGGAGTGAAATTTTAACACTCCAAAATTGCTGGTGAAACGGAAAGCTCCATCTGAAATCCATCTGACCCTGCCTAGCTTGCCGGGCCTTTCAGGGGCCAGTCAGACAGTCAGCATGCAAACAAATTTGCCAACAGGCCTTCCGTGGTGGCTTCCTGCCTGACTCCCTCATTTGCACTGACAGTTACCGTTACGTGTCTGCAGAACATGTTGATATTTTATGTTCCTTTTTTGTCCTTTCTTTTTTTCCAGCAGAAGCCATTTTTTCATTTTAGGGGTATTTTCCTAACTTGATATATGGGACAAATTGTCTGTAGCCAGTCGTATTTCTTGCCCAACATTTCATAAGATGTTAAGTCATAAGAAGAAAATGAGAAAGACTATAGGCTAGCATGAGATGAACTGTCACACTAACCACTTTCTTTGCAGCGTCAGCATGACAACTTGCTCCACACTGCTTGCAATGGGGATGATGCCACTTTGTCTCTTCGTTTATACCAAGATGTGGACCGACGCTGACTCAATCGTACTCCCCTACGACAGCATTGGTGAGTCAAGTGAATCAGCACTTTCCCTTCTGACTCCCCCCTTCATTCTTTTTCTGGTAACAACTGTCTTTGTACCATCATCATTGCAGAGTCGCACAGATGTGACCTCGGATTTTTAAAACATATTTATTCTCCTCCTTTCCAATAACTTCATTGGGAATTATTCCATATCTCTTTAGGTCACCCAGAGCTCTGCAGAACAAAGCCCTTAAGTTATTACAAATATGGTACAGATATTTATCACAAGGTAGTGAGTGCTTTTTTATTTAAAATGGCTGGAAACCTGCACAGGACTGGGATAAGAATGTAGAATAATTCATACAGGAATAGATGTTTTTCCTGGATAAAAGTGTTTGTAACAGCTTCAAAGCACAATCCTGCAAAGTGCTAAGTGCCAAGGCCATAATCTAGCAAAGTACTTAAGCACATGTGGATAATTAAGCAAGTGATTAAAACTGCTGAGTCTCATTGAAAAGCTGCAGTCTGTGCTGCCAGGAGTGGCTTCATTTGACTTCTTGTCAAAAATCTCATCCAGCTACAAACAGAAAATGGGCTAAGTATTTAGAAATACATGCTCCAGTGCTTCACAGAACTGTGGCCCTAGTGCTTATCAAGTTTGGTTCCATGTTGCGCTAATCTTACAAAGCCAACAGAGTCATTTTCATATTCTTCAATTTCATTTCCCATTGTCCTGAAAAAAATTGCATAAATTGCTTGCACTTTCAAAATAAGTTCTGGAGGAGGGAGGCCAAAACAGAAGAAGCCCTAAGCTGGTTGTTGATATGGTACAGTAGCAAAACACCTGCAGACAAAATGAACATTTAATATACCTACTCACATCACAGCATGGTGATGATTAGCACACTCAAATTTCTGTCTCCCTTTTTGATTCAGGTGAATAAGCATGTAGCTAAGCAGAATGGCAATTACTTCAACAGGTTGCCAAAGATAACAGACTCTATAGAAAAGCAAATGGGCAGGTGTGGATAGAGCATGCATGTTCTGGGGTGCATGTGTCAGAAACATCCTCCAAAGGCTTGCTCTGCAAGCCCAGCTGCTCTGTACAGTGTATTTTCTCCCATCATGAACTTCTGCATTATATGTGGGCTTATCTTTTCTTTTTTTTCTTTTTTTCCAGGAATTTCACTAGTAGCTCTTGTAATTCCTGTTTCACTTGGGATGTATGTTAACCACAGATGGCCTCAAAAAGCAAAAATCATACTTAAGGTAGGATATGTAAGGCTGAATCATTACTAATTATAGACAATTTATGAATTCAATGGCACCACTGAAGCAGTACATTGTTATTCATAGTATTAGTATCCGACTCCATAAGAGCTGTGAAGTTCTCAGTAGAAAAAAAATGAGACACTACAGACACAAATAGTCATGAGTTGCATACATTATTATAAACCATCATTATCCAAAGAGCCTACTTTTGTCTTTGGCGAGAACTATGTTAATAATTAAGTTCAGTGTATAATATAAACTGAAAACTGTGAAGAAAATCATTCTGGTCAACTGGAAAGTTTTCCTCTTCAAAGTAAAAAAACTTGAAAACATATTCTGGATCAAACAAAAAAAAATCTATTTTTAAACCAGTTTGTTGGCTTTTGGGAATTTTGAGCAAAACTTATTTTTTGAAAATGTTGCATCTGTTTAAAAAATCCAACAAAGGCTATTCACAAAATTCAACTGTATTTGCAAGATCATTTCAAATGCATAAAAATTACATTTCTGAGCAAAAAAATGCCTCACCAAAATAATAATAATAACCTAGCTACATGTAGTGTTAACAGCAACCATTCTGAACATTTTCCTGCTAGGTTCAAAGTGTTTTTTAGACCTACTGAGTACCCATGTCTCTCATTGACCACCCTTAATAATATTTTATTAATTTTCTTAATTTCTAAACTAATCTGACAACTAGTTATCTATATTTCTACCTATATTTTGTTATTCTTTCTCTGATATCAGCTCAGGAAAAGAAGACCACAAAAAAGGTCTGTTTAAGTCAAATTCATTTTCCTGAAATATTAGCTTACTGTGTTTTATTTTTAAATGTACTCATAGCTTACTTGTGAAATTGGATACTATCAAGTGTCGGTTTCAAAACTGTTCTATTCCTGTTTAATCAGTTACGGGAAAAGCTTGGACTTGAACTCACATAGCGAGGGACTCCACTTGCTCTCTCAGCAAAACAACACCATTTCATTTTCTTTCTTACTGGATGGGTAAACAGCCCATGGTGGAGTCCATTGACAGCTTGCTTTGTGCAGGACAGCAAAGCATCAAGGGAAGATTGAGCCACAGCCATCAGATTAAAGTCCATACAGTGACAAACGGAGATAAGAGCACAAAGACACTGTACCTTGTGAACTAAAAGAGCTTGTCACAGTCATACCATATTTCTTTTCCTTAGGTGCATGTCATTAATAGTTCAGTCAAGCAAAAGTAGTTGTTCATTCGGTGCTCTTAGAAAGGCTTCAGTCAAAGACTGATGAAGTCAGTTCAGTGGGAATAGGCTTCCCGTATACACTTTTTAGCTGAGAAACAGATTCTTGTAAGCCTAGATCCAGAAGCCTGCCAGTGAGTTTCCTGGCAATATATGCCATGAGGGCAGATATTTCACTTGGATATTGAGAAGAGAGTTAGTTATCCCTTTATTTGGCAAGCAGTGGCTAGGATCTCTGCACATTCAACCACAGGAAATAAGATCACCTCAGTGATTATGGCTGTGTAGGAATGTCATATGAACTCACGTTCAGTTTTCAAACACACTGTGTTTTCAGCCACATTAAAGATTTACTCATTCACTTGGCGAATAATTTCCTAGCACTAACAATCTGGTGTCTAGTTAGCATACGCTATACTAAGCCCCAAAGTGTAACTGACCAAGTGGGGAAAAAAGCCTGTTACACCAGCTATTAGACTGTCTCAACAACTGAGAAAATAGTTCTGATCTGTGCATCATTCCTTGTCCATGTCATGCCTCTGAGATTATTTTTAACATTGAGTTCTAAGTATAGCAAAAGTTTCAAGAGATTAATCTTACTGATACCTGCTATAGATACCTATTATAGCTCTACCTTGATCTATATCTGAAATCACACATTGAAATAACTTGTATATCTCCAGTTTTTGGAAAATGGCAGCTATCTAATTCATGTGCCTGTTGTGAATTATATTGCAATAAGCATTCCACTTCATATTTAGTAAGATTTTTCAGTGACTTAGATGAAGACACTCATGGGCATGTTTGAAATTATGTTTGATGTCATTAAATTTCATCAAAGTCTCTTTCCACACAGTCCTTCCTCTTTTTTCCCACAGGTTGGTTCCATTGTCGGAGCAGTCCTCATCGTGCTCATAGCTGTGGTTGCAGGAATACTGTACAAAGGTTCCTGGATTATCTCCCCTAAATTATGGATCATTGGTACCATATTTCCAGCAGCTGGATATTCTCTGGGGTTCTTTCTGGCTCGCATAGCTGGTCTGTCTTGGAACAGGTATAGATTTCTCTGTGACATAGAGCTATAGTCTTATTGCAGCTGTGAAGTTTTTATTTAATGATTAATCAATGCTGAGAATACTCCCTAAACATTAATTATGCTGCAAGGTCACTCATTCCCCAACTCTGTTTCTGCATTACTACATTTAGATAAGACTTTTCTTGTGCACATTTTTGTTTATGGATTCTAATTCTCTGTTTCCTCCGATCTGTCATACGTCTTTCCCTTGTGTGCCTGTGTCCTACACCTCAAAGGAAGTAGACAGGACAGGCCTAACTAACCAGTTGGCTGGGACTGCTAAATTTCCCATGAAGCAGCAGCAGTCCACAATTTAGAGCATCCTTACAAAAGAGGGAGAGAGTGAGTGTTACCGAACAATATAACATACATGTCTTGAAAGTGGAGGACAGTCCTCTACAAATGCTGAACTGCCATAAATTGTGTGTCCTCTAGTGGTAACAACTGTATGTCTTGTGGAGTGTTTTGTGGGCTGTGTGAGCTGGAGGATACTGTTTTCTCAGTTATCTGTTACTGCATGTTTCTTGTCTATCCGGATTCCTAAAAAGCATAGGAATGCACAGGCTCCTATATGATGACTGTCTTTGTATTATTCCCTTTAGATGTCGAACAGTGGCTCTGGAAACAGGCATGCAGAACACTCAGCTGTGTACAACAGTTGTACAGCTCTCCTTCACTCCTGAACAACTTGAGCTGATGTTTACTTTCCCACTCATCTACAGTATTTTCCAGTTGTTGTTTGCACTAATAATTTTAGCAGGTAAGGTATAGACATTTTCCGTTATAGCAGTATAAGTGTTATTATTATTATTATTATCAGTCTCATTTGTTGTGAAGTATGGAGAAAATAAAAACAGACAATTTAGGGATAAAAATAGTCAAATGGAAAACAGTTAAGTAAATAATGACCCCAGTTATTAGTGAACATTGTCACTGTGCTGTGCCCTGTACAAGGAAGATATGAGGATCAGTTCAAGATTTGTAAGGACCCTTTTTTTCAACATAAGGGAGAGGACCTCCATCATCTCCAGCTGGACACATGAGAATACCTTGAACACAGGATTGTTATCAACCTTTGCTGAGAAAGAGTAAATGGATCTTCTTTCAGAGCCTTATATCACCCCAAAGTGTCAGGAATTACGTTGCACACCAGAATCATCCCCACAAGCCCTACCAGCCAGCTAGCCCTCCTGTCAATGCTTAAGAGAACTGGCATTAACTTAGTGGAAGTATCTTCCATTAGATGTAAAGGCCCCTTTTCCCCCCCATATACACCTTGTATGAGTTGCACCACTACTAACATAACTGACCTACTGAGGATCAGGACCTTGTACCTGTTCTCTCCCCTAAAGCCAGCTGTGACTATTTAGATCCTAATTCCAAATTAGACTTCTCACCAGACGCCCAGAGCACTGCCCCAAGGACTCAGGCTTAGAGGTGTAGCGCTGACTCTTACCTCTCTGGCAGGCAACAGTGTGAGGACGATGTAAGGATAGACAAACTGCTCTGCCCTACTTTGTCTCAGTTTCTGCCAAACAGAGCTTACTGAGAAGTAAGAGTCAATCCCACAGACCCAACCAAGAGCCCAAAAGCTTTCTAAGTTAGACAAACAATACATTTAAAAGTCATTACACACAGCAGGAACAGGAAGCAGGTTAACACCAAAAGCAGAATTAAAAATATATTCCTTGTAATTTTCTAAACATACGTTTTTAGTGATGAGTGCTGTTGAAATATAATATTTAAATATAGCTTTAAAGCAACTCTGTCTGGAGGTGTATGAATACACCTTTTAGCAATATAAGGAAGGAAAATGTTGTATGGCAACATAGTACTACAATAGTTTCTTCAGATCATTATTGTAATTTCTTTATTTAATACTAAATGTACTGATTCCCAGGCTACCGTATTTACAAAAGACACCGGGGCAAAACGAAGACAGATGACATGAAAACAAAGGAAGAAACCAAATCAAAATCAGTGTCGCCACATGCTACAACAAATGGAGGATTTATTTCAAATGAGACCAAATAGACAATCACCTCACTGTTCCAACCAGCTAAAAATGTATAATATATATGGTTTACTTAGAACTTTTTTTTTACATTCTGTTGCTTTAAGAAAATATTTAACAAAAGAAGGTGTTCTGCTGATATTGTACAGAAAGACTTTAAAATGATTAATTTATGAAAGATTTCTACTTTAATTTTGAACATGGTTTCTGCCATGATTGTAGGATCTATTTTTGAAGCTAATTCTCTAAAATATTTAATGTTATATTATGGCTTATTTAAAAAAAGCAGAATAAAGGCAGGCTCAAAAAAAGCAGACATCTGCTAAGAAAGCAGATATTTGCATTACGGACTCCAGCCACTGATCCTGCAGATTCATCCCCTAGTCTCAGCCCCAGCACCAACAAAGAGAAATGTTGCAAAAGTGCCTGAACAGCTACAGGAGTTGACGTGGAAGGTCTGTCAAGGCTGGAGGACTTTTGCTGAACATGAATCAACCTGGAAACTGAAACAAGCAAGTAAAGAAATAATGTTTCATTTAAGTCAGTCTCATCAGACTAAAGATGTTGCACTGTAATAATTGCTTAAAGCATTAATTTATACAAAAGCTATAACTTTAAACAGTGCAAATTACCTTATGACTCCATTTTTTTGCTCAGATTAATAGCAAACAACAGTTTTGTATCTTCAGTTTGGGTCATTTAGGTGCTGGAAAGATCAACAGAGGGACAAAGCCCAGGGTATGAGCCAAGAGCAGTGTTAGTGTGCCAGCTGCATACAAAGGAGCAGGCTGAGTTTTTGGAGGTGTGAGAAGTGGTCAACTTTTGCACTGAAGGGGAGGCATGTGAAAGTGGAACAAAATTGTCCCTGATTCATCCAGGAGCACGTTCACCACTTTTAAGACAGAATAACAGTGCTTACAGGGAGTCATATATTTCTGTGGTTTTATGAACTCAGTAAATTTGGACTTACTAAGTGTCCATGACATTGATTTAGTCAATAACTTAAAATTTTTGATTATATAAAGCATGGACAGAAATAGTTGTATGTAAACATACATTATTTGTCTCTGAAAATTTGAGGGCACATATGGAAAGCTGTCTTAAGTGTGCGGAGAAAATGAGTACGATTCTAAGAAAAACAGTGCAGTGAATTTTTAGCAGCTGTAATTTTTTGTGGATGCATTCGGTAACATTAGTCCCATAGTTCTTATGCAAAGAAAACATCCAGAGAACTTCAGATGAAATGAGTGAGAGTTTGGCTGACCAAAAACTTCAAGAATGAGCCAGCTATCAACACATGGAAACCATACACCTCCTTGTCATATTCAAGTGAACATTTTGAGGGTGTTGTGAGTTAATGTGGCAGATTTTTTACAAACACAGCTTAAATTGTGGAATTTAGGTTCCAGACACATAGCTTTCCACTTCTGCAGAAATACGCCCAATATTAAACAAAGGATAAATTATTTCTATATACCAGTTGCAGGGGAAAGGGTCTTGAAACGTTTCTGAGCTCTAAGATACTTGAAGCTGCTTTATTTTCAGGAGGACAGTCAGAGCGTTCAAAACCTCCACAGAGGAGGTCAACGCTTAGTGGGAGCTAACACATAACATGCCTTTTTATACAATATAGAATAAACAGAAAAAGGTAGTGAATTCTATTACAGAGGAATCGTAAATGTGAAACACCACATTCATTGAGAAAAGGATAAGCTGTTGTTTGCAACATATGCAGTAAAAAGGCTATTGTTATTATCCTGCTTACCTCAAAATACAGGCAGTAGAAGTCAGTTAGGATCACATCTTTCTAGCACAAGCTGCTACTTTTTCCCCATTCTAAAGTTAAAATAACCCCAACGTTTTTGCATATATTTTACACAGATTTTGAAAATGTATTGAAGAACAGTATTTTCTCTTCTGTGTGCCTTTGTATTTAAAACAACTGTATAAACACTAAACTGAACACAATCAGTAACTGTTTATAACTTTGCCCACTGGAGTAATTTGAGGCAGAAAGAATTAAGACTGAATCCTAACATGCAGACCAAGTTTATGACTTTGAGATGTAATAAAAACACCTCAGATGATTGTGTAAAATGTATATGTTTAATAATGACGAGTATTAAATGAACATGGGATGTCTGATGCCATATTTGATGGACATTTTCTAACATATATGTGCTCCCAGGGTCCCAGCTGAAGGCTGGAGGCGGTAGCTTCTTCAGCCTAGAGTTAAATCTAGCAAGAGTCGGATGACACAAGCCTTACGTGCAACAATGTCAATTTAAACCAGCATACAGCTTTAGAGCATGCCAAACCTAGACATCCAGCCATAGGAGCCTGGGCAGCACAGTGTCAGTCACCAATGCTGCTGGCCTGAGCTATCCCACAGCAGCATTGTGGACTTTCTGGGGAGCTGTGTCCTCTCCCCTAACGTCTCCAGAAAGATGTTAAACGCTAGTGGCTGTCAGTCATACAAACACTGTGGTATGGCCTTCTTGGGCCAAGGAGGCTGGCAGCCTCCAGCCTTGCAGTTGCAGTTGTCCTTGCTATAGGCAAAAGAAAATCCCTGGCTTGCAGAGATCAGTTGGTTTAACCTGCTCTCCATCATCTCCTCTCACATCCTCCAGCATAAACATCCTTTCAATGCTTCTTTTTAAGCAAATTTCTATGCATTGAAATTGCTGGCTGATGGGACATTGCGGACATGTGCCATTTAGAACCCCCATGCAGCAATGTTCAGACTAACAGATACCCGACCTAATTCACCCTTACACTTACTAGTAATCACACATGTACTAGTGCAGGCTAAGAAGTTTCACAGCTGCCTTAGCAAGTTCTAGTTTAACACAGTTAGTCTACTTTTAGATAAAGTGGTTCGAGTCCAGAGATTCTGGGGTCCCTGAATCTTATTCTGCTGCACTTCTGGTTATCAAGCCATTGCAGGCAAAATGAACTGACGTCTAAAGATAGACATACCCTAAAAGTTGCAGTGGTAGCTGAATTAATGCCCAGCTCATCCAAGGATCTAAGGATGTAAAAGGATGTAAAATCACACTTGCCCAGCCTAAGTTTCAGCCATATGTCTGGCTATATAGACATGTTCCCTAATCAGTGAAGAGAGAGAAGCACTGCCATGGAGTTATTCATGCCCTCTGTCTCAGACACCTAGTGTAGGATAAGCTGTCCACTGGAATAGTCTGTCTCTATAAATTAGATATAGATGGCCTGGCTTAGATCAAACACCTAAGTTTTTGACTTTCAGACAGAAAAAAAAGTAGGTGAGACTAAGTATCGCTTTTGTCTTCGTTTCTTTTTCTGCATAAAGTCTAATGTGCTCTGAACACCCAGTTTGTTTCTTTTAACCTCGGTGATGTCTTTATAATTGAAAAAACAAAACTGGGCTCAAAAATATCTTTATACTGATTTATACTTTATGCTGATTTTAATCTCCTGTGAACATATAACTTATTTTTTCAGCTGACCAAAAGACAGGGAGAAAAACTGGTTCTGTCAGAGTGTTGTATTAGTGAGAAGAGAGTGCAGCCTGAACAGAATTAACAAGTAAATTGATTTGCAATCTATGTTACATGAGTTTGTCATTTCGCTCTAATCAGGTTTTGATGTTCAAAAAACACTTTTGTAATCTCTGCTGATCAATATTATTTTAGTCAGCCTCAGAAGGGAGGAATGAATTTACATTTTGCAGTCCAACAAACTAACATAGTGGACACATGGTGCAAACCTAAAACGATAATTAGTATTCCCTATCTGCAAAAGCACAGACCTTCACTGCTCAGTATCTTATGAGAATGCCCCTGTCCTCCTCAGATCAACTATATCATTCACACACATCCAAACTTAATGCAAGGATGATGCCATAGTACTACAACCAAATGACCACTAAACAAGTCTCACTGGATTTTTGAAGTCAGAACTGAAGAGCAGAACAAGTAAGACTCTACTTCTCTTTTCTAAGAAATATCCATTTTGTTCAAGGAGGACTAATGTCCTAGTTAAGCTAAACACTAAATGAACTTAAAATGTCAACTGAAAAACAAACTGCTGGTTGCCAGAATGTTCACCAAACTTCAAACTGGAATTGCAGTACGTGAATAATTGTCAAGTCCTTAAAGAGTACTAATATGTTTTCATTAATAGATATGCCCTGGGAGATGATGTTACTATCTCAGTTTAGTTTCCATTAAATTTAACCATCTAAAGCAAGTTTCCAGTGTCGACCTTTATCCTTCCCCCAAAACACACAACCAGTACTATCGAGAGAAGGTATCTCTGAAGAGCAAGTCATCACATGCCTCAGGTTTAGGATGGGAGGAATTCTAGAAAGAGGCAAAGAAATTGTGTGGAATAGGGTGTGAAGTTCAGTTGCCTAAACATAGGCATGTAGTGTGATGTGAGATGCCCTGGGTATCCTGCCTGGCTTTCAGCTGCCAGTCCAGACAGACGCAGGTGTCCTGCCTGCAGCTACCATGGCCCTGCAGCACCTAAAATGGCACTAGACACCTGTTCAGGCAGCTGACTCCTCCTCATGACTACTGTGCAAGTGACTCTTGTTTGCTGTGGTTTTCATCTGATATACCTGAACACCTTAGCAGTCAGAAGGAGCATCAGTACTTCACATAATTACAAGCCTACAAGAAGATCCTTGCAAATTTCTTCCCATGAGGCGCCTCCCACAGAGTATGGAAGTTCATTTGATTGGCAAGCCAAATATTTCAGAATTTAGGGGGAAAAAAATCCAATTCTGTTACTTCAAACTGCCTCATGGAACTGACCTAAGACATGCCTCCTTAGCAGATTTCTCCCAGCCCTTCATCTTTCCTCAGACTTATATAACATGGGACTTTAAAAGGGCTGAGAATAAAATTCAATGAGGACAGATAACAAAGACAAACAAAGAATAAACAATGAACAGATAAATACATATTAATGATATCTCCACTTGTTCATAAAGGACTTAACCTATAATGAATCAATACAAAACTGTGTTGCCAATAACACTTGAAAGATCAGCCTCCTCCCTCAAATAATGAGATTGATTTAAGAGAACATGAGACTGTACAAATAATAAACTGAAGTTAAGATTTTTATCTTTTGGAGTTCAGGTATTTGGGGATTTGGCCATAAGGACTAGACTTTTGTCTTTTTGAAAAATCAATCAGTACAGAAATCTATTGCAATCACAGCAAATATCTTAAAACTCCACACAAGTGAAAAGAATTCTTGACACTGAAGTAAACACCCATTGACTGCAACAAGGAGTTGATCAGATCCTTTAAGCAGTGTATCCCTTGGTTATTATATATCTTAGATACTGTTATGTAATGTAATGTAATAAATTTTGTTCCAAGTGATCAGAATCTGGTCACGAGTTAGTTACTTTTTTCTTAGAGCACACTAAGCTAATACACACTATCATCTTATTCATTGCAGTTGTTCCTGACCATGAGAAATATTATTCATTATATATCCAGTGCTTCTATTCCACACCAATTTAGCATTGCCTCATATTTTATAGATGTAATTTAATTGCAACAGATATGCTGAGTAGATATGCTGGTCAGATATCATTAAGGTGTAGATAACCCGATATGTTCTTTTAAATATGGTCCCAGACCTTCTGTCTCCTTCTCAGTCTCCTTCTTCTGTAATGAGTTTGCATTTTACTCATTTGGGGATTTCATCACAGTTTTTGAAAGCCATTTTCCCTGATCTGAATTCAAAATAGGTGTATGGAGGTCATATTGAGATGCTAAGGTGCTGTTTAAACAATTAGATGGTACAATTAATTATCCAGAATCAGAATTATTTACAAGGGATTAATGAAAATGTCAGGATTACACATTGTACAGATGTTGTGTTTCTAATGTCAGTAGTAAATCTGCTGTAGGTAAAACAAATTCTTTCCACATAAGGGTCTTTATTTAAAAATACATCCAAACTCACAAAATATCCCACAGGTGATACAGACCAATTCCCTATAAAAAATATACCTACTGAGTAAACAGAGTAAAACACACATCTTACATAGCTGATCACATATTTCAGGTTTCAAATAGCCAATGATGAATAAAAAAAAGGGACAAATATCATGAACAATATCTAAAAAGCAGACTTAAATTGTGAATACAATTTACTACAGATCCAAGATCATTCAAAAAGAGGTCAAAAAGACTAACTCATGGACCATAGTTTCATTGCTGGCAATTCAATATGCTGGAGATGCAATTCTTGACTCAGAAAGTCTCTAAATCACTGACTGGTGGAAGCTGAAGAGGTATGTGCACAGGTATCTTACACCCTTACCTTAAGCACTTCCTACTGCCATAGCCAAGCTAACTGGAGCTTTGCACTTTTTGTGTTTGTTTGTGAAATCATTTCCAGTAATCAATAAATCTAAGAGAAAACACAGGCTGCTTACAGATATTCTGCTTGTTGAAAGGGAAGAAAAATTAATCGACTCCAGCAATAGCAGCTAAGTAGAAGGACAAAAGTGTAAATACTGAAACAAATAAAGGATTAATGGAAGTGACAGGAGAAAATTCAGCGAAATTATTTTGTGAACAGATGCCTAGCTATCCATACAGGAACCAGTCATTGCATTGATGTCTTTTTTTATATTCTGTACTGCTTCACCCATTCTGTTGGATTTTTTTAGAATTTTTCTGCAGAAACCATTTGGTGCACAAACTAAAAAGCTCCCACAGTTAGAAAACATAAAACAGCTGGAATGTCTGCAACATCAAAATCACTTATTGCATCTGGAGCATCACTGGGATATGGTCAGAATAGTCATTACAGCTCATTCGCCCAGATGTAGCAAATCTTCCTCTAGGTCTTTACAGGCACATACCAGGAAACACTGCCATGCTGCTAAACGTGCAGGTGGTGCAATTGCACAGTGTGAGTGGTGAAGACTCAGGTATGTCTGATGGGGCTAGGAAGCTGGGGTCTGGCAGTGGTAAGCAGAAAGCATCATTTCACTCCCTGTACTCCAGACTACACCAGTTTTGCTCATACTGTCTATGAAGGGCAGAGCAGGAGGACGAGCCAATTCCACTCTCCTTGCTTAGGTTTCCCCACTTAGTTCCCTCCAGACCAGAGCCAGACTGCAAGCCACTGCACAGGCTTATGCGGCCAAGAGAACCAACTGGGCTCAGGCACAGCTTAACATGACAGCAGAGGTGAAATTTTAGGCTATGCCTATGCTAATAAATAAATTAAGCCAGGGACTGGTCTCTGGCTCCAAGGTCAAGTGGCACTATCCCTCTCACATACACATAGCTAAACTCTCTTTCCCCACAAGCAGGATGGCCACATTTCAGACTAATTGCCTTCTGGAAGTGCTTCCCGGCACATGCTCCTCATTAGCCATACCCCAGCACCATCTGATAACGTGCCATATCACGGGAGCCAAAGCTGTGTCAGGGAGGGTGCAAACAGTTAAATAGCACAGGCAGTTGTGAGATACTCCTCAAACCTGTGCCCTGGTCCTGGCTTATTTACTTGTATAGATGTAGCTGTAAGTGCCCAAATATGTGGGTTTTTTGGTTTTTTATTTTTTTTCCTTCACAACTCAAAACATTCTGATTTGAGTGGGATCAAAGAATTTAGGGTAAGGACCTTGTATTTTCCGCTATTATTTCCTCGTAGACCAGAGGGGGTTGGGGCCTTTGATCCCAGTGGCCCTTGATTGGGCGGTCAAGCACCCTGTGAGTCAGTGCTAGGGAGAGGCCTATATAAGAGCCAGGCCTAGAGCGCAGCTCCCAGAGCGCAGCGAACAGAGGCAGCGAACAGAGGCAGCAGTTTGCGCAGCAGTTTGCGCAGAAGGGCGTGCGAAGGGACCTTCATTTCTGTTCCCTGCGGTGTACACTTCCCCAATATGGTCGTGACACGCCGCACAGCACGTTCCCCAGCGGCTGCTGGAGTTGCTGTGTCAGAGGCTTGGACCCAGACTGGCCCTCTGACAGTAGATGCAGCTCTACAGGTCTCAGGCTGCAGGGAGTGCTTGGGGCCTCTCCGGGAGGCCTGGGCTGGCAGCCAGCTCTCCTGCAGGAGGTGTGCTGCTGTTGACGAGTTGTGTCGTCAGGTAAGGGAGTTACGGGAGGAGGTCAGTAGGCTGCGCAGCATCCGAGAAGCAGAGCAAGAGATAGACAGGGTATTCTCGGAGACTGTGCAGCTTCGGGAGTCCCAACCCCCTGCAGCAGTGGAGTTGCCAGAGGGCTCTGTGCCGTGTGAAATGGTACATCATAACATCATAGAAGAAGGCTGGAAACTGGTCACTGCTCGTGGGAGGAGAAAGGCTCCTACTCCTCCTGAAGACCTGAAGCTGAAGAACAGGTTTAGTGCCCTCCAGGATGAGGAGGAGATGGGCATGGCTGCCAGGGAAGTAACCGGGACAACAGACCCTGTGCCCTGCCGGAACACCCGGAAAAAGCGGCGGGTGATTGTTGTGGGGGACTCCCTGCTACAGGGGACGGAGGCATCTATCTGCCGACCTGACCTCTTGTCTAGAGAGGTTTGTGGCCTGCCGGGGGCTCGTGTGAGAGATGTCATGCAAAGACTGCCAAGGCTCGTCCATTCTTCGGACTATTACCCACTGCTGCTCTTCCATGTGGGCGCCAATGACACCAAGGGCAAACTGCAGACCATCAAGCAGGATTTCAGAGCTCTGGGGATGGTGGTCAAGGGTCTGGGAGCCCAGGTCATCTTCTCCTCAATCCTGCCAGTGAGGGGGATGGATGAGAGGAGGAGGAGACGGACTTTCCAGGTTAACGACTGGCTGCGCCGCTGGTGTTGGCAACAGGGTTTTGGTTTCTACGACCATGGGACCCTGTTTGAAGATCAACAACTGCTGGGGAGAGATGGGATCCACCTCACGAGGCGGGGCACGCGGGTCTTTGCCAACAGGTTGGCCAACCTGGTAAGGAGGGCTTTAAACTAGGAAAGATGGGGGAAGGGGAGACTTATAGTGACAGGGTAGTTGGCAAAAGACTGCTCAAGTCAGGATGCCTCCAGCAGGTGAATGCAGCCAGGGAAGTGCGCATGGGATGTGGCTATGGAGGACCCTCTTGTATCCCTCCTGGGAAACCTGCATGCTCGATCACCTCCCTGAAATGCCTGTACACCAATGCACACAGCATGGGGAACAAACAGGAAGAACTAGAGATGTGTGTGCGGTCGCAGGGCCATGATCTCATTGCCATTACAGAGACATGGTGGGATAGCTCGCATGACTGGAGTGCTGTCATGGATGGCTACGTACTTTTTAGGAAAGACAGGCCAGGCAAGCGAGGTGGTGGAGTTGCTCTTTATGTGAGAGAGCAACTGGAATGTATTGAGCTGTGCCTAGGGGTGGATGAAGAGCGAGTCGAGAGCTTATGGGTAAGGATCAAAGGGCAGGCTAATAGAGGTGACACTGTTGTGGGTGTTTACTACAGGCCACCTGATCAGGATGAGGAAGTGGATGAGGCCTTCTACAGACAGCTGGAAGTAGCCTCACAATCTCAGGCCCTGGTTCTCATGGGGGACTTCAACCACCCCGATATCTGCTGGAAAGACAACACAGCTAGGCACAAACAGTCCTGGAGATTCCTGCAGAGCATTGGTGACAACTTCTTGACCCAGGTGGTGGAGGAGCCAACAAGGAGAGGTGTGCTGCTGGACCTCGTACTAACAAACAAAGAAGGACTGGTGGAAGATGTGAAGGTTGGGGGCTGCCTTGGCTGCAGTGACCATGAGATGGTGGAGTTCAGGATCCTGCGAGGAGGCAGCAGGGCACCAAGTAGGATCGCAACCCTGGACTTCAGGAGAGCAAACTTTGTCCTCTTCAGGGACCTACTTGGAGGAATCCCATGGGTGAGGGCCCTGGAAGGAAGGAGTGTTCAAGAGAGTTGGTTAATATTCAAACATCACTTCCTCCAGGCTCAAGAGCGGTGCATCCCTATGAGTAGGAAGTCAAGCAAAGGAGGCAGGAGACCTGCATGGATGAGCAAGGAGCTCCTGGCAAAACTCAACCAGAAGAAGGAAGTCTACAGAAAGTGGAAAGGGGGACAGGCCACTTGGGATGAATATAGGAATGTTGTCAGAGTATGCAGGGATGCGACGAGGAAGGCTAAGGCCCGTTTGGAATTAAATCTGGCTAGAGATGTCAAGGACAACAAGAAGGGCTTCTTCAAATACATCAGCAGCAAGAGGAAGACTAGGGAAAACGTGGGCCCTTTGCTGAATGGGGTGGGTGCCCTGGTGACGAAGGATGCAGAGAAGGCAGAGTTACTGAATGCCTTCTTTGCTTCAGTCTTTACTGCTCAGGCCAGCCCTCAGGAGCCCCAGACCCTGGAGGCAAGAGAGAAAGTCTGGAGAGAGGAAGACTTTCCCTTGGTGGAGGAGGAGTGGGTTAGAGATCATTTAAGCAAACTTGACACCCACAAATCCATGGGCCCTGATGGGATGCACCCACGAGTGCTGAGGGAGCTGGCGGATGTTATTGCTAAGCCACTCTCCATCATCTTTGAAAGGTCATGGAGAACAGGAGAGGTGCCCGAGGACTGGAAGAAAGCCAATGTCACCCCAGTCTTCAAAAAGGGCAAGAAGGAGGACCCAGGGAACTACAGGCCAGTCAGCCTCACCTCCATCCCTGGAAAGGTGATGGAGCAGCTCATCCTGGAAGCCATCTCCACGCATGTGGAGGAAAAGAAGGTGATCAGGAATAGTCAGCATGGCTTCACCAAGGGGAAATCATGCTTAACCAATCTGATAGCCTTCTATGATGGAATGACTGGCTGGGTAGATGAGGGGAGAGCAGTGGATGTTGTCTACCTAGACTTCAGCAAGGCTTTTGACACTGTCTCCCATAGCATCCTCATAGACAAGCTCAGGAAGTGTGGGTTAGATGAGTGGACAGTGAGGTGGATTGAGAACTGGCTGAATGGCAGAGCTCAGAGAGTTGTGATCAGTGGTACAGAGTCTAGTTGGAGGCCTGTAGCTAGCGGTGTCCCCCAGGGGTCAGTACTGGGTCCAGTCTTGTTCAACTTCTTCATCAATGACCTGGATGAAGGCACAGAGTGCACACTCAGCAAGTTTGCTGATGATACAAAACTGGGAGGAGTGGCCGATACGCCAGAGGGCTGTGCTGCCATTCAGAGAGACCTGGACAGGCTGGAGAGGTGGGCAGAGAGGAACCTCATGAAATTCAACAAAGGGAAGTGCAGGGTCCTGCACCTGGGGAGGAATAACCCCATGCAGCAGTACAGGTTGGGGGTTGACCTGCTGGAAAGCAGCTCTGCTGAGAAGGACCTGGGAGTGCTGGTGGACACCAAGTTAAGTATGAGGCAGCAATGTGCCCTTGTGGCCAAGAAGGCCAATGGTATCCTGGGCTGCATCAGAAAGAGTGTTGCCAGCAGGTCGAGGGAAGTGATTCTCCCCCTCTACTCAGCCCTGGTGAGGCCACATCTGGAGTACTGCGTCCAGTTCTGGGCTCCCCAGTACAAGAGGGATGTGGCACTACTGGAGCAAGTGCAGCGAAGGGCCACAAAGATGATTAGGGGACTGGAGCATCTCTCTTATGAGGAAAGGCTGAGAGAGCTTGGCCTGTTTAGCTTGGAGAAGAGAAGGCTGAGAGGAGATCTTATCAATGTGTATAAGTATCTGAAGGGAGGGTGTCGAGAGGATGGGGCCAGACTCTTTTCAGTGGTGCCGAGCGACAGGACGCGAGGCAATGGGCACAAACTGAAACACAGACACTTCCATCTTAACATGAGGAAAAACTTTTTCACTGTGAGGGTGACAGAGCACTGGAACAGGTTGCCCCGAGAGGTGGTGGAGTCTCCTTCTCTGGAGATATTCAAAATGCGCCTGGATGCAATCCTGTGCAATGTGCTCTAGGTGACCCTGGTGGAGCAGGGGGGTTGGACTAGATGATCTCCAGAGGTCCCTTCCAACCTCAGTGATTCTGTGATTCTGTGATTCTATGGCAGCTCTGACTCATGCTGTTAATGACAAATTAAGCTTTAACGGAGTAAACACACTTCAGTTCAAACAGTTTTTACCTCTGTGGAACAGAGCCTTCTTTTATACAAAAAAGGAACATGGTCATCTCAAGTGTGCAAGATATCTTTGATGTAATGCTCTTTTTTTTTTTTAATTATTTGAACTTGGTACCATTTAAACTGAAGCTTGAACTTTTTTACTTTTTATGGTTAAAAAGCTAATGACTATTGAAGGGAATGAAAGCAATCATTGGTATTAAGTTTTCAAAGGATGAGAATTTCTACTTTTTACAGTGTTAAGAAGGCTAGCTGTATTGCATGAGTCATTTGTGTTTAACTGCAGAGGACTACAGGGCCAGGTTCAGAGGTGGTGTGTTGCCTTCAGGCATGCTTTTCAAAAGTCTGTAGTTCACACGTGTGAGGGAATATGGAGTCATTTCTGCATCGTCTACACAACAAGAAAGGATATCCTGACAGTGTAGGAAGAGGAGGATTGGTGCTGTGAGACTACTCAGTCAGATCTATAAACTTCTAAATGGTATCTTTGCCATTTAAACACAAAACTGATGTTTGTGCTTAATGCAAAACTATTCAGCAAAAGTGCCTGAACTCCAGAGACACCTTAAATCTTAATCTAAATTTTTACCTCTGTTGTTTCAAGTAATATATGTGTGCAGACTCCAAAAGTGCTTCCTTTATAACACCGTTCAGGTCAGAAAGAAGTTTACCCCAAAGCCCAGTCAAACCCAAGAAATAAGGTGTGCCTCCACCTGCCTCTCCTGAGGGGTTGAATCTAATGGTCATTTTCTAAGCAGTCCTCTAGCCAAGTCCTAGAGGAACAGGTGGTTTCTGCTGATTTCTTTTTAATGTGGCAGTTGCTGATGACCCATCTTCTGTTCCCTTGCCCTTTCCTTCTCAGTGTATATTAGCCAATTCACCCTTGCTGCAGGGTGGCAGAGTTCAATTTCCTCTTCTAACTAAAGAGATTTAAAACAAATTTTCCAATTCCCTAAAGAAAGCTCAGCCACTTAATTTTTTTTATTCCACTTGTGCTCAATGTAGCTCATCATCCATAGCACACAGGCTGTGTGACAAGCTGCCCTTTACAGTTCTGCTCTTGACTGGCTTCCACTGTGTCATATCCTTGAGGGTCTGCCCATTCTCAAAAGCCAAAGTCCTGCCCTCCAAACAACGCAATGACTTTCCCTGGAGGTGATACAACTGCTTACATTCCTGTCTTTCAGTTGAAGGTTGAAATAAATGTGATCCAATACAGTGAATAGTGTTTAGATACCTTGGGGAGAGTACAGAGCACTGTATAGTGGACGGCTTCCAAACTCCCCACCAAAATAACTGAACTGAACCAGCAGAATATGTGGATTTTGATTTTGATTTTAATCCCAACATTGAATATGAAGGCAAGGGTTTCATCCTCTTAGAAGAGCACTTTGTTATCAATAGCGAGTACAATACCACAGGTTTACAAGGTAACTAACAGACAAGAGACACCATCTTCTGCTGCTGGAACTGCCCACAGGAGCAGCTCTTTGGCCGAAGAGGGGGTAATCATGAATTCAGTCCTGACACTTCAACTTGCATGCTTCGGTTTGCCGGTGGAAGTTACCCAAGGTGTGCAAGGCTATGCTGCTGAACAAAGAGGCGGCCAGGGAGCGTGTCTGAGCACTGGATTCCAGTTCATCCACACTGCATACCTGTTTTCTCAGTAAAAATCTACAGATTTGTAGCTAGCCTTCAGCAGCATGGACATGAATCAGTCACTGGTCCTCTTTCTTTTAGCAGTATGTACTTAGTGGGGAAACTTCCTTCTGAATGTGTAAAGATACCTCTGCATCATGCTGAGATTTGTCTGAGCATATACCATTCCCATCACCAATACCATGTACTCTAGTTTCTACAGAAAGTAAACCTTGTGTCCAGAAAGGCACCATTGTATCTACCAATTGTGTGCCAGACATTTGGTAGATGAGGCCACATATCATGCCACATTAACCAACAGAAAAGTCTAGATACAGCCAGAGACGTTCAGGCTTCTCACAGGAGAGCTCTTCTGTCCTACTGGGTGCAAAATGGCTAGGCGATCACCAGCAGAGAACCACCAAAAAAGGTTTTATCAATTCCAGGAGTACACGCGTGAGTGCATCAATAAGTATATACACAGAGGACATCATAAGGAAAGAAAAGACAAGAGAATAAAGAAGACAGATAACAGAAGAAGTTGGTAAAAGATAAGCAACCACATTAAATATTGATTGGAGCAAGAACAAGAACAGAAAGAAACAGAAATGTGTATAACAAAGAAACACAGAAATGGGAATTGCAGCACCCCTACTCCAACCAAGAAGAGCTCTGAAATAAGGCTGAGAGAGAGATTTAGGATTACCAGGAACAAGAGTTTCAATTTTTGTAGAAACTGGGTTTGTGGGCAAAATGGGGTTTCTGGGTTTTTTATACTTGCTTTATTATGAACAGCAAGAATTGCAGAAAAGGAATATTTTTCAGTCTCCTTCCAAGTAAGTTTTCTTTCTGAAAATTTTCTCCTAAAACGTAAAGACCAAAATAGTTGACTAAGTAACAGCTTCAAGATTTCCCATCAGAACATGAACTTTAACGACCCTTCTGTCTTTAATGTGAGATAAGAACTCCCAACTGCAATCAAATAGGGTGTGCCATACACTTTTACTGGGGAGTCTCATCTTTACTACTCCAAAGATAAAAATGACTTTTCTTATCAGAAAAGAGACAGAAGATAAGAGACAGGAGTTCAACTAAAAGATATGCGGTTTGAATGAGCAAGTGAGCAACAGGCAATTACTGAACTGTAAAGACTTAGAAGAAAATGATATATTTTTCCCCTTCATTCTGAACCCATGGCAAATATATGAAGATTTGCCTAATTTTATTCTTTTAAACAAACATTTCAGTCAGTTTTTCTCTGTAATTTTCAATCACAACTTAGATTTACTGGCTTTAGTACAAGGCCTGTCTTTTCAGCCTGGAATTAATTTGGTTGGTTAATTTGAGTAAAAAAAAGTGAGATATTCTTTAAACAGTTTTGTGTCACCTACTGTTTCACAGTACTTATGTCACAGACCTAGATTTCACAGTGACTGACTTTTCAAAATAGTTGAATAATATTGTTTTCCATTGTTACTATGTCATTAAAAACTTATGTAATGTGGTCGTTCCAAATATAGTCTACATATTCCTAGGGTGAAGTTCAGAAAGCAACCTAAGCAAATCTAAAACGTTCTAACCTCATTTTACTAAACTCTTTTTAAACTGTAGCCTGCACAAATTGATTCTCCACTTTGTTTCTAACTGTGATATTGAACCCGCACTGATAGATCTTACTTTTGTGTGGAGAAAGATTCTGCACAGATGTCTATAATTTGAGAATTCAGATTTTAGACTATCCTGACATCGATAACCGAAATCTATTACCGTAGTTTATATTTATTTAAATCGTTCCCTTGAACTATTTACCTGGATGATAGTGATTACTCCACCTCTTGAGGTATTCTTAAAAAAAGCTTATTTTCTTTTTAACACAAGAGGAAATTGTGGCTTCAAAAATTGCAGAGTGAATTCCTTATGCTATTCTACATCATCAGGCTGAATGAGCCCAATAATCTTAAAAACCTAGGGAACTGTGGATTTAAACTCGTAGGTCATCTCAGACCTGTCACTTTTAAGTGAAAAAAATTACCATCCTACTGCATTTGTTCTTCCTTCCTCCAGACTAACCTAAACTAGTTTGTCTTGCCTCTTGTTTTTCACCCTATGTCCTAAAGCGAAACCTCTGAAATAATGTGAAATATTTACAAAGAAATGTGACAAAGTCAGCATTTAACCTGACACATCACAGGAGCAGGAGAGCCATGCTTCAGAATTATTTTTTATATAATCAGCTCCTGAGATGAGACAGTTCATTGCACTCTGGCACAGTATGTTGAAATAAAAAAGAACAGAAGATCAGAAATATTACCTACTGTGAAATGTGTGAAAAAGTTATTCCTTCTTTGTACAGCTTGTTCTTGAAAATTGACATCAGAAAGATAAAAAATATGAAGGTGGAGTTTAAAACTAGATCTTAATTAGTTTAATTTTTAGCTCTGAACAACATAGATACAAGGTGTACCTATGGCATGTTGTCAAACTATTCTTTTCTATTAAAGGATCGTTATTTACCTGCCTTAATAAAAACATCAGCCCAAGGAGAGCTCTGATGTCAAGGAGAAACAAATATTCTGAGTGCTGCTGGCTTCCTGGACATGGGCTTGGCCAGTCTGCCTTAGCGTGATGGTTGCTTTGGGCAAAAATGCCCTTCGGCACTGCCTTCACACACATTGAGAAAGATAAGTCATTCCGCCTGGCCTCAGTGTTTGCAGGTTGTTCACCCCATACAGCAGAAAGTCCTGCAGCATATCTAAGTCCCCTGCACTAGAAAAGGACCTCCTTGCTCTCCTTGTGGGAAACACCACTGGATAATACTTCCTTTGGCTTCACTGGAAACGGGATCGTAGCCAGCGTATAGTATTAAATAAGTTGTGCCAGGGCCAAATCTCAGACTCTGCGTACAGCACATCACAGGTCGTATTCACATTGCTAATATTTTTCTTCTCCAAAATGAGGTCAGCAGGTCCTACTTGCCTATCTGTGCACTTAAACACTTCTATTTTAAGCCTGGAGCCCAGGTTTCTGGATTATACCCTGTCCTTCAAACAGCAGCTTGGTGGCTGGCTGCAGGGTGGAAGGAAAAGCCCTCTGATAGCACTGTCCAGTGGGACCTACATCCTCCTGTCCCACCTTGTGGTCACAGGTGCTCAGGCCTCTCCTGTTCAGGTTGCAGGTGTGACCAGCACTCCCTGATGTGCTGAAATTCCTGATTTGTCAACCCTGGTGTCAAAACTATTATGACAGCAGATCCTGTCAAGATAAGTGATTCCTCCCTTGCTCCCCCTCAGCTGCCCTATTTTTTTGCAGTGTGTAGCCACCTAGTGTTCTCATCTGCCTCTCCTTGCTTCTCAGAGAGTCGTTAAAGCCATCTTCAAATGTTACAGCATTTCAAAGGTAGAAAGCAGTATTCTGTATTAAAAGGCGTATTCATTCTTGGCCCTTTTTGGACTCCATCCTTAAATCCCCTTGAATGTAGTGTCTTGCAGAGGTATTATTATATAGACTAGAATTTCATGCTAGGTTACTAGATGGCTTGAGACCACATATGTGATGGCATATGCACCTCAGGGAAGTCATTTTGAATTCTTTCTATCTAATCCATCTAAATCTTTATACTGCTGTCATTACTATGACTTCTGAGCATTTAATTAGCATAGGTAATAATCTATAAAGGTTGCAGCACAATGATGTTTCTGGCTAATCCCGTTGTTGGTGATTCTGATTTTGCTGACTCGAATGGCAGGAATCTATCTAGGAGTGTCTTTAAATTTGCATGATCTGTGATCTGAAGACACTCAGTTTCCCATGCCTTATATAGCAACAGCATTTTGACATTAAAATAGATTCCTTTTTTTCTTGA
Organism: Apteryx mantelli; assembly: GCF_036417845.1. NCBI lineage: Eukaryota > Metazoa > Chordata > Aves > Apterygiformes > Apterygidae > Apteryx > Apteryx mantelli. The sequence goes on along the minus strand of NC_089978.1, from coordinate 62,614,596 downwards.
TTTATTCTTTCTTCCAGTGTGGTAGCTGCCATTCATATTTTTTCATGAGAAGATGGATACACATTCTCTAGTTTAGTCTCTTTCAGGAATGTATTTACCAGAAGTAAAGACCTGAGCCCCTTTGCCCCTTTAATAGTACCATCCAGTTGTGCCACATGCATGCTGTGACATATGACAGCAGAAGTCTTCAGTTAGGCACAGACAGCGCTCTCCACTCCCCATCATAATTGCATTCAATTCAGATCTGCTCCCGAAGCAGAGGAAAACTTCTTATAATGTGGCGCCTGAACCTGGCACAAGAACACAGAAGGTTCAACTGTCTGGCTTTGAGGAGAGCTTTTTGTAGGATGGCACAAGTGGCAGGCGAAAACAGACTGCTAGCACTTAACAGTCGCACACTGAGCTAAGGCAAAAAGAATGTGAACAGGTCCATTTCAATCCAATTATATTTTATGTTCACAGACTTGTCCTTTAGAGATTTTGTTTTTGTCTTTCATACTAATTGGCCAAAATAATGCAAATCAGATCTGATCAAAAACATTCAGTGTGCGCTAAATGAGGGAAAGTTGAGAGGGGAAGGTCAATCACGTAAAGGTGTGATACGCTCCCTAAGAGCCAAGTTGCTAAAGGGTTAGTCCTTTAAATGGCCAAGTTAAATAAGATACAACTGGTGCTAAGTCAGGTTCCAAGAGGTCCCAAGTGTAGGCTTATGAATGCCTGGAGGGACAGGTTAGCTTCAGTTGTACCTTATTTAACTTGGCAATTTAAATGGCAAAACTCCTTTCTAACTTGGCTCTTGTTTTATATATCACACCTTTATACAGCTTAACATCATTTCTAAGGAGGGGGTTTTTTTCTACATGTTAATTAGATATTGCCATATGTGTGTACATATCGACACACACACATAAAATATATACATATATAAGATGTCACTGAAAATTCACATGGATTAGGTAAAAATCTGCCTACTTCAGACACATAACCTATACTCAGACTTTCAGTAGCATGAATCAGTTTTCTTAAAGTAAGAGCTGAACTCTACACAGGCAAGGAGAGTAAAAGGTGCAATGAAGGCTTCCAGAAAGAGATCCTGTTTTTAGCGAAAAACACCCTATGTTTGACTTGTTACTCTTGTTCTCTATCATGGGAACCCAAAAAAATGATTGGGGGGGTAAAAAGTGTGGGAGTTAAAACCTTCCTAGTAAATCCATCCCTTGCACTTGCACAAATGAAGGTGGAAGCCATCTCTTTCTTATCCTCATGACTATATCACTAGCTTAGCTCTTAATTTTGCTGTGATATGCAGTGAACCTCCACTACTATTTCCTACTTCGATAATCCGGGTGTTCTAGGATAGCAATAAGAAAATAATTGGACCTGACTTGATCTGTATTGATTTTTTCTGGAATGCTAGCCTCATTTACCCTCAAATTTTAAACTTTACATTCTTAAATATAAGAGCTAAAATTAGAGCAATTCAACCATTCAGTTTCAAAAGAAGCACTTTTCTTTCCAAATATTCGTCCTTTCAGGTAATACCAATAAAAAAATTGACAAACAATCCCATTCAGCACTGATTTAAATGAAGGAGATACAGGAAAGCAGGAAAATGCATTGAAGGGCTGAGAATAGATGTGTTCGCTGGGAGAAACAAGAAACTTTTCACACCTTGGTTCTGGAAACTGTTCATTCCTAGACTGGTCTGTGCTTTATTATATATCAAAGGAGAAAATTAAATTCCACTTCCCCACCTTCTCCCAACACAGATATCTAAGTAGAAGGTAGATAACAGATTGATTACTCTACTGCACACCTTCCTTGCTGTTAAAAAAAACTACTCTGAAATGAGCTGCCTCACTACCTTCTCCTCTTTTAATCAATTATATTTAACCACCACATTCTTCAAAATATGTTTTGAAAGCATCGTCTCAAAATGAGTTTTCCCCGCTTTTCAAATCAGTGACATGTTTTAGGGCAGGGACAGTATTATTCTCTCTGTTGAAAGGTACCTCACATATGCGTGATATCACAATCTACTGGGCAGCTTATGCTTCCAGTCCTACTGAAGACACTACTTAACAAGAAATAAGTGAGTAACTCTAGTAAGATAAAGTGCAGGATTGCATTACCTTTCATCATGCTTTATTGCATTACCCATATCATCACTGATAATCCTTACTATCAGTATAATTACTAGAATAATGCTCAATTACAAGATGCTTCAGATATCAACTATTTGCTTAGGTGGGCACAAAAGCCATTGTAGCCCTCAACCAAATGTGCAACCCTTGAAATAATAGAAAAGTGTATTTCAACGGAGAACATGTGATCTCTGGGTGAGACATGTACAGTCACCTCTACCCCAAAGCAGCTATCCTTTGGAAAGAAGTCTAATGTGGCAATGTGGCCTGCCCTGAAGGGTTTGTGCAAAGACAAGTAGGCATTAGGAAAGTGGTTAGAGGATCAGTTTAGGAGCTGAGTTCAATTCACTTCTTGGCCAAAGGTTTCCTGAGACATCTTGCCAAGTCATTTATGGCTGCATCTGCTAAGACAAACTCAGGATCAGGAAGACAAGCACACCAAGCAAGCTAACTGCCTGAACTTCACGTATAACATGAGGAGCAAGACAGTAAAGAAAATGATTTCCAGCAACCACCTCCTGGAGCTGGGAAGGAAATGGACTGGAAAGCAACTTAGGCTAACCAGCTGTAAATCAATAAAGAAAGGGATATACCTGAAATTGTTGCTATGTAGAAATTGGTTTTCCAGACACAAATTCCAACCTATATTTAGACTTCAGAGCTATTTATTTGAGTGTAAATATACTTTTCTTTCCTTTTAAAATATAGCTCAAGGAGAAGGAGATAGTAATACTGCTGCCAGATATCTTTTATATAATAGCTGAAATAGTTGTCTCATTTAGTGCTTCCTTCAACTGTCCATGAAGGCAATGGAGGAAGAAAAGTCTCTAAAGGAAGGAAAAGAATTAATAATAAGCACTCCAAACATACTGAGTGGTATTTCTACACCTCAAAACCATAGTGATGAGGCATAATGAGTCTACATTTCTTTCAGGATTTTCAGTATAAGAATTCACATGCAACTTAGTATCTGTTGGGGATACCTAAATAATGTGTTTTAATTAAGAGGTTCATTTCCATACTAATTCTGTTTCTGAATTAGTATCCTGAAGCTGACCATCTAAGATATGTTAAAAGTCTAATTGACTTCAGTGTGGAGAGCTAGCAGCATAAGCTTCCTTGAATATAGCCAGGAAAATTTTACTATACTACATTAACTTGAAACTGAGGAATTTTACTATGTATCTTTCATTTTTTTAAATCCTACACCGTAACCTTTAGAAAAATACACTTTGCTGAAAACTATTAGGTATAGTAAGCACTATTTATGCTGCTAAAGATTTTTTATTTAATGTTCCGCAGCCATTAAGAAGCTCCAAACAAAGTTAGCATGCCACAGATCAGAGCATAGGTAGGAAGTAAAGAAATGGTAACTCCAAAAATGCAAAAAACTGTGGGGTTCTAAGGCTCATGAATCCACTACTGATTGTTCCAAATTCTCTAAAATTTTGTTTCAGGCTAAATTATGCTCTTACATGATTCATTAAAAATAGACAAATATGAACTTTAGATAATCAAATGAACTGAGAGGCATTTGGAGAAGAAACAGGTTTTCCTGTGTGATTTTGGTATGGCTAGCAAAATGGGGTCATGAATCTGAATGGATCCTCTCATCTATTTAATTTTGTAACAGAGATGAAAGAGAAGTGGTTCTCCTTTTTTCACAATCAGTCATTTTTCATGAATGAGCAGCCAGGCACAGCATTTTTTATAGTATTGACTGAACTTTTCTTTTTCCCTTTTAGTTATTGCACAATTAGACTACCTCAGCTTAAGGAACTGCTCAGAGCTGGTATCTTGTAACACCCCTAAGTATCTTCAAGATATGTAAGATGTGTTAAAGCAGAGAGCAGTGCCCTTGTATATGTCAAATTCAGACACTGAAGATACCTCACATCAAGTGGTAAAAGTCATGAAGCATGGAGAGAGCCATCTGTTTCTCATATTTTGAATGAGGCATTGAAAGGGAAGCATTTTTTCACTTAACCATGAACACAATTTCCATGAAACCACAGTATATGCCCAAAGCAAGTGAAAACTGTCCTTGGGATGCTCATCATTTGAACTCCTCTAATAAGGCTGGAGGTAAAATACTGTAGCTAGGTTGGCTATTAGAAAATTACATGTCAACCCTCTTGCTAATTCCTGCGTACCCAGTCATCTAGTGTTTGTGGGAAACATGCAGCTTGGAGCACTGCCACAGTTCTGCAGTGACAGTGAGAGACTGCTGATGCCAGGCCGAGAAGGAGTGCTAGAAATAACACCTGCTCTCCTTCAGATGGAGATAACTCTGTGAGAAAACTGTGACAGCTGTTACAGATATGGGACATAGCTCTGATGGATAAGAGCATTCAGAGGGCAAATTTTGCTTTAACAGCTCTGAGAACATTTGATATCTTCCATGGCGCAGTACAGCATGAGATCAAAGGCAAGCACCTTCTGGAAATCACTCTTTGTCAACAATGCGCTCAGATGGTTTCGGCTTTCTGTGAGGAAATTAAAAAGAAAACAGAACCTAACTTATCTGTTCCCATTGCTTGGCAAAGGCCTGGTGGGAGATTCCCACAGAAATGGAGTGAATGCTTGCTGAATACTGTTCTGCCTTCCTAACAGAAAGACCCTAAGACAGCACCATTTTTTTTTGTTTTGTTTTGTTACTGTAGAAATATTTTCTTTTGAGGCATATTACAATAAAATATTTGCAGAGGAAGTTAAAAAAAATGTAGGCAGATCTTTAAGGACACTAACTCCACAGTAAACACAAATTATACTTAAACAGGCCTTATACACCTCCCAGATGGAAAGCAGCTACTGCTTTTCAGGCAGATTTGCAGCCTTGATTCATTCTCTTTTCAACTATGCAAGACAAAGTTTAAATATCGCTACTAGCTATACATTTTAGCACAGCCACTGTTCCCAAAGCATTATGCTGAAAGAAAGTCTTACTGTCCACGTGTCTTTAAGGTGTGCAGTGGGTTAAGGCAGTACCTTTACGGAACATTGCTTCAACTTCTGTAAGAAAGAATATTTTACAAAGATTCTTACTCTAGTAATAATGTAACAGTAAGAGCTAGTAGCATCTTTTGAATTTGCTAGGTAATGGTAGAGAACACCTTAATGCAAGCCTCTGTAGGTTAGTCACATAATATACTCTTAAAATTATCCAAACAAATTTACCTTTTCTTTTATTCTCTTTAAGGTACAAATATCTAATCTGATAACCTCTAAGGTTAAGGACATTAGAAAGCATGTTAAACATTAAGCAGCTGACAGCATTTGAAAACCATCATCACTAGTAAGAGCTGTAAAAGGACTCCATAAAAGCTACAACTAAAATGAAACTAGAGCTGGAGTCAGAACTGACAGGTGAAAAAATAGAAGGATCCTGAAATTATTTCAAATCAAAGCAAAGTATGATTTTAAACAAAAAATGCATTTAACATTAAGAAACTACATTTCCACATTAATTTAAAACCTGGTCATCCACATAGCAGCACATAGAGTGATTTTCACCTCCGAATTCCTATGCACTCATAAAATACACATCTTCCATTTCATGCTATAAAAACACTACCCTAGTCGGCTGCAACACAGCCACTCACATTATTTCAGACACATTGAACTGAAAAATCATATAAAGATGCTGATGATAACGATGATGATGTCGTAAGACCACACAGATCTGGGCAGGTACCTAGGGCTAAGCTCAGGCTTAGCGGTGAATACAAGAAGCGTACCCTGGGTAGGGCCAACCTTGAGGTGTAGGGACATGAGTCATTGTGCATCACATGGCCTGGAGCCTGGATCACTCTCCAAGACTGATGCAGATGGAGCCATAGATATTCCAAAGCACAATGCTGGCTGTCTATGTATCTGTGTAAATATAATGCTTGGAATTTATTACTCAGTAAACCTTGACCCAAAGGTTAAAAGCTAAGTTAGTTGAAAGAACACTTGTAGTTGATACAGAAGTTAAAACTTGTGTATATAAGAGTTTCATCTTGTTGCTATTATATGATTATATGAAATAATGAATGTTTTCAGCTTAGCTCTTAACAAAAAAAATGTTTGCCTTTATAGAATACTACCACAGCTGGTATGCCACCCTATGTTTTGTTTTAAATTGTACCGGCTAGGTCATTGCACTGATGGTCATTACTCCCAGTTTATGTCTCTTACGCTGAAGACAGAAATTAAGGCAGGCAAACTATGGAGATCCAGCTGTGATAATTGTTCACTACCTAAAGAGCTCTCTATGCTGAAAGAATCCCACACAATCTTAGATGAGATTTATTACATCCTATAGTAAATCAGCTATATGGTTTTGCTTTGTCTCAGGGTTTCTCTTCTGCGAAATAAATTCCACAAGGGCTATGTAAACTGTTTTACATCAGGGTAGTGGAACAAAACAGAGTCAGTGTCTGGTCATTATTTAGAAAATCTGAATAGAAGATCTTCAACAATAGAGGCAACAAGAAAGGTTTCTGTAAAGGAAGGCTAGGAGAGTGTGGGCCCACTGCTTAATGAGGCAGGGGATCTAGTGACAAACAAAAGGGAAAAGGCTGAGGTCCTCAACGCTTTTTTTGCTTCAATTTTCTCTGGTAATGCTTGTCCTCAGGCCTCCCAGTTCCCTGAGCCTCCTAAAAGAGTCTGTGGGAGTGAAGCAATAGAGGAAGAAAGAGTTGGGGAGCACTTAACCCACTTAGACATACACAAGTAAATGGGATCAGATGGGATCCTAGCAGGTGTCATTACGGACAGCTCTCTGACATCCTTGAAAGGTCATGGCAATCAAGCAATCCAGTCACTACTGACTGCCAAAAAGGCAAGTGTCTCACCCATCTTCAAGAAGGGCAAGAAGGAGGATCAAGGGGCCTGAGCTCAATCCCTGTGAAGGTGGTAGAATAAATCTTCTTATAATCCATTTCCATCCCTATGAAGGACAAGGTGGTTGTGAACGGCCAACATGAATATACCAAGGGCAAATCGAGCCTGACTAACCTGATTGCTTTGCATGATGAGGCGACTGATGGTGTGAACAAGAGGAGGGCAGTGGATGTTGCATACTTTGACTTTAGCAAGGCCTTTGGCACTGTCTCTGTAGTCTCCTTATCACAAGATTGGTGAGATATGGGCTGGATAAGTGGCAAATAAAGTGGGTGGAAAATTGGTTGGACTGCTGGGCACAAAGAGTTGCGATCAGTGGTGCAAAGTCCAGCTGGTAGCCAATAACTTGTGGCCTCCCTCAGAGATCAATACCTGGACCAGTGGTGTTTAATGTCTTCATTAATGACCTGGACAGAGTGCGTTCTCAGCAAGTTTGCAGATGACACTTGATTGGTGCTGGAGGTCAGGGCTGCTATTCAAAGTGGCTTCAACAGGCTGGGGGGCAACTGTCTAGGAAGCAGCTCTGCAGAAAAGGATCTCAGGGGCCTGGTGGACACCAAGTTGACCATGACTCAGCAGTGTGCCATTGCAGCAAAGAAGCCAACCAAATCGTGGGCTGTATTAATGAGAGTGCAGCCAGCAGGTCCAGGGAAGTGATCCCCTCTGTTAAGCACTTGTGAAAGCACATTTGGAGTATCATGTCCAGTGTGGGGTTCCCCAGTACAAGAAAGATATGGACATACTGGAACAAGTCCAGCAGAGCGCCAGCAAGATGGTCAGAGGGCTGGAGCATCTGACATACCAGGAGAGGGTAATGAACATAGGTCTGTTCAGCCTTCAGAAAAGAAAGCAAAGAGAAGACCTTATTACTGTCTACAACTACCTCATCAGAGGATACAGAGAAGCTGGAGCCAGGCTTTTCTCAGAAGTGCACAATGGTGGGATGAGAGCACAGTTAGGGCACAAGTTGGAACATGGGAAATTTGAATTAGGTATTAGGAAAACAGTTTTTACCATAAGGGTGATCAAACACTGGAACAGGTTGTCCAGAGATGCTGTGAAATCTCTACTGTTGGAGGTCCTTGAAACTCGACTGGACATAGCCCTGAGCAACCTGATCTGTTTAGACCTCCTCTGACCTCTGGAGGTCCCTTCCAAACTAAATTATTCTGTGATTCTAAGATCTTAATAGGACAACTGTATTGTATTTCTGGGTCCTCTAACACATTACTTCATTACTCATCCTGGGTGTGGACCAATATAATTTGGACAGTGCATTCTCCCACATTCACCTTAGTAAATTAATGTCAGCAGCTTGCTGTTTCTGCCATTATTTCTTCAGTCCAGTCACTAAGAGCTTGCATACACTGGTTAAAAATTCTGGGGCCCACAAGGAGTTTTAGCATCACTCCCTGAATGCGATTCCAGATGCTCTAATTTGCTAGCCTTTTACTTGCATTTGATTTAAGTACTTTTGTTGGGATTAAGCTCATCAGCTAAGCATCAAATCTATATGAACCCTCCAGGTTCCCTCTATAATCAGGTGAGGCAGGTAAATATTCCCAGATAATGGTTCCTCCTGTCTCTGAACAAAATCTGGAGGAACCTAACTGTACTGATTAAGAGAGAGCCAAGATTACTAACTCAACCTAAACACCTACCTGCTAGATGGGAAGTTATATGAATTAGTCTACTGCAGGTACCTGAGTCAAGACACCATTTTCCTTAAAAGTCAGTGGAAGGACATGAGTTTCTCCAGAGACAGTCTGAGGTGTGATTCTAGATGGTTCCCTGAATTACTTTCTGGAGAATCTTACTGATCCAACTACTATACAGAAGAGGCGAGGATTTCGGCATGTAACATAGTGGAACACTTTCCCTGAACCCTAATTCTTTTCTAACTTTCAAGCAAAAGTTCATAATTAAGATATATAATGATTTAGCAGCTTTAGGGTTACTCAGGACTCTCTGCTTCTATTGTGACACCTGGATGAGATTCAGGAAAGTTCACACTCCCACCTTATATGTGTGATTTGAGAAAGTGTTTTTGGCAAGCTGCCTTCTGCTGCGACACTGGTGTGAGATCTCCAATAGAAGGAATTGCCCCACTTGTTATTACCTGAGTGACTGATGCTGTTATGTAATTAAACCAGTCATATTTGAAACATATATATACTCCACAGCTTTGATTTATCCTCTACTATGGGGTTGAATCGCAGAGACCATGCAAGAGACAGACGGCACTGCTGTCAGGACAAAAAAGTTGTAACAAAAGACATTGCCATAGTGTTAATATTTTATTTCATGTAAATACTTTATTCTATTTTTTGTTAATATTTTAATTTATTTAGTTCACTACAAATTCTTTATCTTTACCTTTTTTTCTGCATGGTGGGATTAATATGCCCAAATCTGAACCCACTGAAGTCCACTGTGCTCTTATACATATGGCTCTCTATTGGTTAAATCAGAAATGGGGACCTGATCAGCTAGCACCTAACCTGTGTCCTGTATTTCTTATGGTGGCATGCAGTCTGGCTTTGCTCTACCTGCAAGTTCCATGAGCCTCTATATCCTCAGTCTCTAAAACAGACAAATATTGACACAAAATATTTTGTACTTAGTTAGCTCAATAGCTAACCAGGTGTTACATTCTCCTTTTACTCAGTCAAACCCCAAGTTTAGCTGCAACTGTATGCAATTTCAACTGCTGCAATGTTATTGGTGCAAAACTTAGGAAAGGAAGGCTAAGAGTTTAGATATTGATGATGACTGACTTTTTTGAATGTCTGTTTAAGTGTTAAACTAGAAACATCTTAAGTGTTTCAAGAAACTGGACCTCTATCAGGTTTTTCAAAACTGGTGTTCAAAACTGAAGCTGTTTAAATAACAAGTCACTTTTTACATTACAAACATTTGCTTCAAGTTTTTTCTTTATTTGCAGAGCCCCATGATCTATACCTTTCCATGGAATATGTGAAAAAATGAAAATGTATAGTAGATAGTATATACAGTATATATAGTATATAGTATATCTCTCAGCAGAAGCACTGAGCTCTAAACTTTTTCAAAATTGCCTGCAACAGATCACATACAAGACAAACATCTTTTGCTCTTAATGTCCCTATAAAGCATGTGTTCTACAGCTAAAGGGACATATTTTCCTTTTAATTGCATCCTTACAACATCACGGTACCTAATAAGCTTGCATATGTGCAATTAACAGAAGAATTTGGTCCATTGCCTTCTGCCAGTTTTAATGACAATCCTTGACCTGTAACAAAACTAATAAAACTATCGCACAAATTGTGTAAGCATATTCCCGAGAACAAAACAGTAAAACATTGCTAGAGACACGTTATTGTATGTTATAAAATGAGTGAGAAAGCATTTACTAAACTACTGCAGCTCATCATAATCTTATCTGCTTAGAAAGGCATCTGGCATTGCTTTCCTTGAGCAACAGCAACAAGCAGTGAGGAGTATAGAGATAAATTCTTCACTGGCTGATCTGCTTTATAAATCTCCATTAAAGTCAACATTTTGAAACCTGGATATCTGAAGTTAAGGGTCCACATCAATACGTAAGCCCACAAAGAAGTGTCCTGTTTTTTAATTGATATTGAGTGCCCACAGCTTCCATTGGTTTCCATGAGCAGAAGTTAGGCACTTACCACTGATTTCAGTGCAAGGCATGTATGTTCAGCATATGTGAAAATCAGACCACTTATACTTAGAAGCGTAAACTGTTGCCCTGAGATAACAAAACCATCATTCACAGGTATATATAGTACTATTTTTTCACATTTCTAATAGTCTGCAGAGCATGAATGTTATGAGCCCACCACTATGGAGGGATTCATCCCACTTTCTTCCTACTAACTTGTGGTATGACCATTTGTCAAGGCTAACCCTCTTTTTCTTTTCACTGTGCCTAATTCCAAGCTATCTTATATGTGAAAGAGATTATCATCCTTTTACTATAGTAGCTATTGCATTGGGGGGTTATTTTTTTTAACAAAATGGATATTAAATGTAACAGCAAGCAAGACAAGATGTGAAAATGAATGCAGAAATTGAAATAACTTGGAATAAATATATGATGTCCAGGAGAACTCCTAGAGTCTTATTTTAAGAAAAAAAAGATTTCTGTGTTTGTTTTTTAAGAAATTTATCTTAACTTACTGCCATTGAAACACTATAGCTTTCTTACATGACCACTTTTTATTCTCTAGCAAATTCCTCCTGGAGCTGACTATGCATTTTCTGCATGAGAAGATGCTAGCACTTCCTAGGATCTTTTATTCCCAGCAACTGGAAGGATAGTTGTGTTACCTTGCCAATAACACTCTCACTGCCCTCAAGAAAAAGAGAGACAATGTCATTCCTGGTTGTGTTTAGTCATCTCCACTTCCTCCTACAGCAGTGGCCCTTACCAAGGTTACAAGATATAACCTAAACGTAGAGGAAATATTTTCTCTTAGGAGGTGCCACCACACTCATTTTCAAACTTCACATTTTCTCTCTTCAGAAGAAGATGATTGTGAAGCATTCCTGTCAAAGCCTTTTTCTGTTCTGGTTTTCTGAACCGTACTTTTTTTTATAACTTCTACAGGGCTAATTGTCTCTGTCTCAGAAAGCTTTCAAGATGTTAGTACTGAGGTTTTTATCTTTCTGCCCATAAGCCTTAGAACTTCTGATCCTAATAAATCATCCTGAATTGTGTTACAGTACTCTCACAATGCTATATTTAGGTCTTTTGAAACTTCCAGGACATTTTTTTAAGTGAAGTTCATTGCACTCAATTCCTTAATAACCAGTATGGCTTTTCATACTGTACCCTTGAAATAATGTGCCTAAACGATATATGAAAATAATATCTCAAATGAGTTACCTAGCTATTACAAATTCACCAAGGATTTTCTACCAAGCATAATGCAACATACAGCGTGCAGACATACGTTGTTCAATGCATTGGAAAACATCTAATTCCATAAGACATTGCAGATAATCCTTCTTGTTTAATTCAGAAAGATCTGCACCAGTCTTGCAATAAGACCACTAGAACCCCCAAGTGTCATAATTGTAACTTCTGTTATTTTATTTATTATAAAATTAGCTTTTGGATGTTTCAGCTTGGTTAACATCATTTATATCTGGCAAGAATAAAAACAACTTTGCCCTTTTCTTAAGATTTTCAATACTCAGGTGAAATTAGGAGGTATGCTTAGATTTTCTGGCCAGATACTTAACGTTTTCCACAGAATCCCCCTGCCCCATAATTTTACCAAGCTTTATATTTGAAAGAAAGAGCATGACTCCTTCCTCCAAGGATAGTTTCAAGGTTGTGTATCTAGTATGGACAGAGCTTGTACACAACCCCGAGGGAGGCTTTGGGGGAAAGCAGACTGCCTGCTGACTGTATCGAAGCAGCCAAATGTGGGGTCTGTGACTCCTGAGGACTTTGTGCCATCCTGGATCCTGTTCAGAGGCACCAGATCCCACCAGTCATTCATATCAGACCTGTTTATTATCACATTACTCAGCAGCATGTGAAAGGACAGACAATAAAACCCCAGGGTGATTTAGTGTAAAAAACTACCTCCAATTTACAGTACGGTGGGCAGATGACACCTGAGCCAGTCTGAAGCCTGCTGTTACAAATGAACTTGTCAGATGTTTCTGAACAAATCTCTGAATTGTGCATAGACATCACATTCATGTTTCTGGATTCCTCTGTGGAAGCAAAGCATGTATTATGGTTCTTAATTGTCAGGAAAGCAAAGCATAGTTTTTTCATGGTGCATTGATGCTACATACAACTGGGTTTTGAAAGAAGCAAATACATCAATCACCACGCATTTTCACTTCATCCCATGATGATGGAACTGCATGTGTGTGAATTAGCACTGTCCTGGCCTGCTAATTATGAACATTTTAGCTCATTCTTATTCCTAGTCTTGCATAAACTTTCCTTTCTCTCTCAATATTACAAGTTTGTTCTGGCACTCATCCACTTTTCTATTTTCTCACATGCCTTGAAATTTGCTTACGTCAAATCAGGTGTAATCAGAAGATGTTTGCATATGACTAAGTACAACCCGTTCACTTTCCTAGAAACCTGTTTCCTTCATGCTCTTCCCCAAAACTGAATATGCAGGTCCTAGCTAAATAACAGTGATTTGTTTAAATAATGAATTTTAGTACTTAAAACAAAATTATAGTACTGAATAATTTTAACTTGATAATACTTTTTCTGAAAGTATATTCACTTTTAAAGAAGATATGAGATATAAATACAAAGGTATAACGTAGATATAAAAGTAGATATTAAGTAGATGTAAGAGCAGATAAAAAGAAGATATAAGTGTAATGACTAACATTTAATGTATTATTGGTATACAGATTTATGTCAAAGAGGTAAAATTAGATAGTAGTATTAAAGCAGAGAAAACACACCAGATTTAATTTTGATCTCCTACCAGTATGAAAGAGAAGCCTATGTAGTTCAAATTCAAACCTTCAGCAACCACACCAGTGTATACCTCTGCCTCAGTGTAATCATAAGGGTTCACATCATCCCCAAAAGTATTCTACACTACAGATGGAATCTAGAATACACTATATGGGTCTTTGGTGTAGCCAGGTAGTTTTAGACAAAAACAGTACAAAGTGAATAGGTTTCATGTCTCCTTTTAGAATTTGTCCAGGAATGTATGAAACATTAGATGACAGAGAAACAGGCATGCTAAAAACACCTACCTTCTGATTCTAGAAAATCATTGACAAAAAATGAAGTGTGTAAAGGACTTTCTGACCACCTACTTTCAGGCACTCAACATTTCCAGTGGAGTTTAGTTCTCCTAGGCTCCCTGTATGCACACTAGAGAGATATAGGCTCCTTTGGATAAGGATTTAGCACTACTACATTGCCATGTTGAGGCTCCCCCGTTTCACTCCTGAATCCTAGTCAAGCAGTAATACCTGTACTGCTGACTGCCATAGGCTCTGCTTTTGTACATGCCAAACGGCTTCCTTGATGAGAAAACAAGTCAGATTCCTATATGCAACCTCAGAGCACTGAACATTGTATTTCTGCTTTAAATTACCCTCTAAAGTAGCCTATCTCTCTCTAAAAAGAGTCTGTATTTAGACTAGGTATATAGCAAAGAGGGACACTACCTCCTTAGACTGGGTACCTAAAGCTACCTTTAATACCTGAAGTTGGAAAGTGTGAACCTACCCCTGAGTTTCAAGAGAGAAGGTTTTGACATTGCCCGCTCAAAGACCACTTGAAAATTATATAGAAAAAGTATAAAATTCACTTGAAACCTCAGTTCATCAAATTATTTCTGCTTCCTCTCATGGATGCATGGAAAATGGAAGAAATTTTGGAGCAAATTTCTGCCGTTCACTTTAAGGGTATGTTGTCAAGCTAATCATTACATGAGTTACAGCAATATCGCCTACACTGTACAATTCTGATTTCATCAGCTGCTAACTCTATAAAATCAAAAAGGGATAAAGTTCAAGATAATCACTGATAAATGAGTATCTCATCGTGAAATAAAATGGTCCCATAGCTACTGTTTATTGGAATTTAGAGGTCAGAACTGCTCAAGGTTTAAGCTTTTTCATGCATTACAGGCACTGCCTTTGATCCAAATAAAACTCTTAAGGACTGTATCAGTTTGTACCATTCACAGCTGTGTATTGCTAAAAAGCATAGGATAATCTTGGTTTAGCCTTACTTCACATCTGGTAGTTATGAACACCACACCCCAGTGCCCTAACCTCATCAAAAAGTACTTTAAACTGGCTGCATAAAAATAACAGTCACTACTTATTTGTTGTTAGAGAATGGCTTTCATTTCCATGAGATTTGGAATTTGATGCATCAACCACTGGGATGAGCATTACCATTTTGTTTTATGTATTCATTATATTTGTCTGGGTCAGGTCAGAGCAGAAAAAGGTGAGACAGAAAAAGGTGAAGTTGTGAGTTCCAGGGTAATCAGGGTGCAGGGTATTTATCTGGTTGCAGATACATTGATATATATCAATAGGAACTAAAAAGGATGCTGTAGTATTGCAATATTACCAAATTAGTAAAAACAAAAGTAGGTCAATGTTGTATAAGGATTAAATGAAATGGTTTGGAGTTCCTAGGGAAATCGCCCTCCTGCCTATTGACCGTGGTCCTTATCTGAGAAGATTTTAGGTCCAGAAGCAAGCTTCAATGCACCTTAAAAATTAAAACTCAGACTTTGAATTGGATTTGACATTTTATGGAGAGCCATACAGAGCATCCAAGGCATCTCTGATTTGCTGGTGAGTCAGGACTCAAAGTTTCAGTCTGGCCTGGGGAAATGGACAGCCTTAGTAGATTGCAGAAAAGCCTCTCTTCCTTTAGAGCCTTAATATGTGGGCTTCCTTTCTATGACTTTCTTGACTTTTACTTTGAATCCAGATGCTTATGGAGTAGTTTGAGGTAAAAAAGATTGAGTTTTCTCTCTATATTCTAACTCTGACTCTTCTTCCACCTCTACCTTCTTTTTATCATTACATTAAGGACCTCTAACTGTAACTATGATGCCTACTGGATGCTCCTTGGTAGCCAGTACAGAGGCCTGCGACCCATATAAATTATAAATGCATTAATCAGGGTATAATTAATACTAAATTGCCTTGAACATGAATATAAGCATACTAAAATAGTATAACTAACAACAGTATGTAAGTATTTTGTAACACTGAAATGGCATAGCCAGATACCATGTATAAGCATTTTACATAAGTGTGCAAGCAACATGATCACCAAAGGGGCAAAGGATGCGTGCTGTGTGTAGGGAGATCCAAGTAACAAAAAGTTTCCAGACAAAAGACAAACACAAAGCACAAAGGCTGCAAATAGGCAGGACAACCTCCCAAATATACAAGAAGGATTACTGGCAAAACCAAAAATAAAATAAACTGTATCAGGTGCAGACGGGATCAGGAGTCATAAGCAAGAAAAACCAGAGAAGAAAGATGAGAAGCCCACTTCGGTTCTGACAACTCTCATTGAAAAGCTCTCAAGCCTGATCATCTTGATCTCCATGACAAATGGCCACCAAGGACCTTAGCCTTAATGCTAACTATGTGGCATCAGCTCTGCAGTATTGTATACTCACAGCTAATTTAGGATGTAAGTGTTAAAGACTAACAGGTTTATATGCACAACGGTGACGATTAATATTGCGTAAGATTTCACAGAATCACAGAATAGTTGAGATTGGAAGGGACCTCTGGAGATCATCTAGTACAATCCCCCTGCTCAAGCAGGTTCACCTAGGGCACGTTGCACAGGACCCTGTCCAGACGGCTTCTGAATATCTCGAAGATGGAGACTCCACAGCCTCTCTGGGCAACCTGTGCCAGTGCTCTGTCACCCTCACAGTCAAAAAGTTTTTCCTCATGCTTAGACAGAATTTCCTGTGTTTCTGTTTGTGCCCTTGCATCTTGTCCTGTTACTGGGCACCAGTGAAAAGAGTCTGGCCCCATCCTCTTTACACCCTCCCTTCAGATGCTTATGCACTTTGTAAGATCCCCCCTTAGTCTTCTCTTCTCCAGGCTGAACAGGCCCAGCTTTCTCAGCCTTTCCTCATATGAGAGATGCTCCAGTCCCTTCATCATCTTAGTAGCCCTTCGCTGGACTTGCTCCAGTAGCTCCATGTCTCTCTTGCACTATGGAGCCCAGCACTGGACACAGTACTCCAGATGTGGCCTCACCAGGGCTGAGTAGAGGGGGAGAATCACCTCCCTCGACCTGCTGGCAACACTCTTCCTGATGCACCCCAGGATACCATTGGCCTTCTTGGCCACAAGGGCACATTGCTGCCTCATGCTTAACTTGGTGTCCACCAGCACTCCCAGGTCCTTCTCCGCAGAGCTGCTTTCCAACAGGTCAGCCCCCAGCCTGTACTGGTGCATGGGGTTATTCCTCCCCAGGTTCAGGACTCTGCACTTCCCTTCTTTATTGAACTTCATGAGGTTCCTCTCTGTCCATTTCTCCAGCCTGCTGAGACCCCTCTGAATGGCAACACAGCCCTCTGGTGTAGCAGCCACTCAGATTTAGCCATTAGCAAGAAGTGTGCTGTTAATGAATGGATTTAGTAAAGCTGAATTTTAAAGTTGAAAACTGGTCTGATTTTTCAGTCTTCTAAACACTCCCATCACACTGATCTCTACTTCCCTAACAATATATGCTCATTTGTAACATTCTGTTTGCCTTTGGCTTCCTCCTATTCCATGAAGTAGGCATAGTGTTACCATTAAATTGAATGGAGGCAGATTCAGAGAGAGATTGCTCTCTTCAGTTAGGAAATATTCACTTTTTTCTCACTTTAGCCATCTTATTTCTCTCTCCCTCATATTGATTCTCATGCCTTTTTTCTCTTCCTTTTAAAACGGATCTGCTTTCTCTCTCACTGATCTAAAAAATTCTCTGTTTCTCTCTTGTTATTTTTGGTGAATATTTATTCTTCATGAAAGACTGCAGAGGTGCCACCCTACGCATATCAGTACACTGAAGTCTTTTATTTAGCCACGGAACCTATAAGGAAGAGGTAGAGTGAATAGCCAGGTCAAGATGTCTAAAATAGGTGAGATAAATCACCATGTGAAGGTGGTTATTTCTCCTCATTAACTAGAAAGGAAGTCCAGGCACTTAACTTTGAGATGTTTCAGGTTAGTGAAACAAGGGCTGCTCAGAGAAAAGAGCTGAGGAACATTGCTTCACAACACTGTCAGGAGTTCAAGGCCCTTGTTTAAACATGAGATAATACAGGAACAGGAGTGAGCCTTTCAGTAAGGTGGGTGGGCTCATGATGGATCTCTTAATTTTCTCCCCAAGCTTCTTGCTTCCAAGAAATATTGGAGATATGAGCTTTAAAGTCCTCACTTAATTGGTGCTGGTAAATATGACATGGGGATTGATAATTGAATAACAATGATGATGATAAACTACATGAATCAAAATTATTTCCTCTTGGGTTAAACTACAAAAATGACAATGTGACAAAAATTGACTGGACCATATGATCTTTCTATCATTGCTACAACAATTCATCTGAATTGCTCTGAGATTACTCTGCTTTCATTAAAGACATTTGTCTATTGTAATGAAAATGCATTTCTTGGTAGCAGAAGGATTTAGACTTCCTAATAGGGTTGCGTATTGCTTCCTGTTATTATATTTTTTATTGATGTTTCAGTAAGATTCAACCCTTCTTTTCTTCTAAAGATGTAGACACATAGATCTGGCTCAGAAAAGCACTGAACAGTACAGAGTTTGTGCATCTGATTAACAATATGTAGGTGAACTAACTTCTCTTTCTCCTTCAGCAGCATAATGATATAGCAAATATGGTATATGGTTTCCACTGAAATGCTAAACCATCTCACATTTCATGGCCCTCAACTCTGCATTCAAGTATGCTCTTGCAAACAAGTTTTTGCTGAAATACACATCTAAAAGGGTAAGGAAATGAAATTCTGCACTCTATGTTTGGTTCCTCCATCAAGGAAAATGACAAATGTTAGTTACTTCTTTTAATGCATTGAGGGATGACACAGGAATGGTGCAATGTTTGTTTAGCTAGAGTAGATGCAAACAGAATAGAAAAGTTACACTTACGCTTACCTCAGCAGAAAAGAAAGGGCCAGAAGCAAATAACTTTTGAGACTGATCAAAAGTGCCTAGAGCAATAAACATTGCCAAAATTGCATACTCTAAAAAGCTAGTAGTCAGCTAGAGTGGGATTCATCCTCACCTAATTTTCAACATCTACAATTTACACCTGAGTTAGTCATCCCCAGTGCCTTGGTGGATGCATTTTCAGGGCGTGATTTGTCTGACCTGTGTTTGACATCTACATTAGGATGGAACGAGTTGTACCCTAGACATGCTTATTTCTCCCTGTCAGCTAGATAGGAAGTTGACAGAAGAAACTCAGGCATAGATATCTCCCCTGTACAGGTGTATACTTGATACCCTCATGTTGTGAATTCAAGTTAATCTGCACATTTTGATTTGTCATTCTTGCCTTTTCACAGACAGTATTCTTGAAACTGTGCAAAGCACAGAGAAAATGGCAATTCAGGAAGACATTTCATCTTGGATCATTGGTGACAATTTGCCAATGACACTTTCTGTCAATGATGTGGAGTGGTTTGCAGGATCACAGATCCAATCCTTACCTATGCTGCTCCCCAAGGACAGCGAAGGACCTGAAGCTCAGTGACACTTACCATATGTTCACTGGAAGTAAAGTTCAGAATAACCATAAAACTGTCCCACCCTCCTAGGTGTTACCACATGCTGAAATTACTGCTGAGATTTGTCTTCCTAACAAACATGTAAATATTTTTAGATGCACTTTATCAGCATTTTTCTCCCACTGAAATATTCTCTAAATGGCTTTCAGGTCATTTTTAAATAGAGTGTTGCATTTCAAGGGCTGTCTCATATTAGAAACATATTAGCACACAATCTGTCTGTGTTCCACTGGTGCTGTGTCTGTTCCACAGGTACTAAGTAAGAATTGATTTATTTATACACAATACAAGAAGCCTAATTTAACTTTTAATTTGCTTTGTTCTTTGACAGGTAGTACTCTAGAAGTTCTCACTAATCAATACATTTTTTGCTCACAAACAAAAAACAAGAATGCATATGAATAGGAGACTTTCCAATTTCTAGATCCACTGCCAACACCTCAGTGTTTCCAAATCATAAGCATTGGCCCAAAATACATGAGGCTTTGAAACTAAAAGGATGTTGATTTCTGTTATTTGCTTGGTATCTCTCGAACCTTTAAGACAGAAGTCTTCCACCTATGCCATTCAGGCATCATATTCATCATGATCCTTCAACATTCCTCACAAAAGAAAATGATTTCTGCAAGGTAAAAAGGGAGCAAAATATGATTGTGCCTGGAGTACCTTACTTGTTTAATAAGGTTGCCTGGGGCCGCTGAAAGTTAGGGACCATTTCTTTAGAGTGCATTTGCTCCATATTTTCAAGCTCTTCTCATAAACAAAAAACTCATGGGTTTTGATTGTGTGTTGATTTGTAGACCTGAAACTCTCATGATTTACCTCAGTCCTGGTAGTCAAGAACCACAAAAAAACAGGAAGGGCAAAAATTGCTGTATGTTGAATTAGAGAGCTGAATGTTAAGTGGCATTTTGCAAGGGAAAGAAATCACTCTGAAGGGACTCTGGTAAGGGTCTGATTGTCATATAAGGTTGCTGTCATGAGAACACCTTGGAAGATCTGGTGAGGAGTCAGGTGCCTGGCAGAGTACGTGATAGCAGCCCCGGAGCGTGCTCTCCGCACACTGACTGAAACCTGTCAAGGCCGGACATGCAAATTCTGGTTTTTCAACAATGTCCAGCTGCTTCGCAGCCAGTAGCTATTCAAGGTTGGCACAGCTGAGATATAGAAATAGTTCTAGCAGATTTAAGGGGCCCTTAGGAAATGATGAGTTCAGTTCCACCTGGATGTCCGACCTGCGCATCCAGCAGCTTCCCATGAGTGACCCCTCTGTGCAGTTCCCAGAGCTCCCCACGCAGTTTGGAGTGTAAGGCCTTTATTAAATCGATCCTGTTTAACCCCTCACGAACACTGAGCATCTCTATGTCAGTATCAGACTTTTCCCACCTTGCAGCCACAGCTACTAAGTCTAAAGAATGGCAGTGGAGGAGATAATGAAGAGCTGTTTGTGCTCATTTGATATTTTGGCTAAGAATGGTCTGCTTTTTTTTGTGGAAGGCACTGTTACTGTCTATAGAGGCTGTCTTTAGGGAGACTGGCATTAAACCAAGCCCATGACAAGAAAGTATGGCTTTCTGGGATGAAATTTCAAACACATAAGACAGAATGGAAACAGAGAGAAAAATTCCTCAGCAGTTATTACACCTTCCCTTTTACACACTCCAGGTGGCCGTTTTTTCTGTCCACTTTTTTTAAATGAAGAGACTATGCACAGAAGCCTCTCTCTCTGCATTTTGCTAGAGTAACAGTGTCTGAAGTCCCAAGAGGTGGGAATGAAGTGCCAACAGCTTATTTATGGGAGTTCCTTGGCCCAAGGTTTATTCCCCTCTTTTATGCACTGAACTGACCTTTCCCAGAAGAAGTTGGTCTGACTTGTACCTGGCCTGTTGTCACAACCTCCTTGATTTTCTAGTTTTTCATGATGCAGCTGTATTTTTCATCTTGTTTCTGGCTCCAGCAGCAGAATCACCGTCTGCATTAAATTTACAAGCAGTATCTTAGCATTCAGAAGGGTAAAGCATGAACATCAGGTTGTCAAATAAAGTCAATAAATGCTTGCAGTTCAACAGCAAAGGACAGCTGTGTAGGCAGAACCTCAGTGGGCAAGAGCTATCCTAACTCCCTTCATTTTGGGATCATGTCAGCTGAGGGCAAGGATCTGCCCCCAGAGTATTGCAGTCATGAGGAGGCTGCTTGCTGGAGTACAGGAAGGGGTTTCCGTTCTCAGGAGACCATGGCACATGATAAAGGAGCATTAATTCACATGTGCGCCTCAGTCCAGTGCGGAATCAGGATATAACCAGGGCACACATTCAAGTTAGGAATTTAGAGGCACCCCATGATTTTGCAGTCTACAGGTTGGCCAATAACACCAAAGTTAAGATAATTGTAATTTAAGGACAAAAACATGCTTAAATAAAAATCTGTTTATAGCACATGTCACTGAGAAACACCTTCCAAGTGGAGTGCATTAGCTCCATACAGGGCATTAGCTCAATAGAGCTCTAGCTAAGAGACAGTTTCAGGGCCTAAGCTAGCAAACTGCTTGCTAGTTTATATCATTTCAGTGTTAAATTAACCCAACCATATCCGTAAAGAGAAGGGGATTAAAGTGTCAGAAATTATGGAACTTGAAGGGTGACGCCCTTAGACCCACTGCAAGGAAGTTCTATCCTGGTTTGCAAAGGGATTTTCTGGGAATCCATACTGAAAGCTTCCACAGTTAAGAGGGGAGAAACAAAGAGGTAGAATAACTTCCTTGGCAAAAGAAAAGTATTTTGAAAAATGAGGACACTGTGTAGTAGGAATGCTTTTCTCTTCACACTCCATCCTCTCTTTCACACCAACTTCTTACACATGCTTATCAATTTATGTCTAAAATTATATAGTAAGTATTGTGTAACATGATTTCTTTCCCTACTGTTAAGTGCCTGTCACTCTTTTAGGTGTTGAATGCATGTGTTAATAGTTACAATTAAATATTATTTGTAAGTTTTATCTAAATATAGACATTTAAATATATGACTATTCTTTAACTATAACAACCCTCAAAAAGTTATCTCAACTTTCCAACAGACTGACTTTTAGTATCCATAATTTTTTGTACAAATGTGTGTATGTCTATTTTACATTTCAGATTGTTTGTATGTATTTATAATAAATCCATCATAAAAACAATTCAAAACATAGGACAATTTCATAAGTAATGGTAAGGTGTTTCTGAACAATAATATATCAACTCTATCAAAATTAATAGGAAATTATTAATATATAATTATAAACAGATGTTTACATCAAAGTTAGCAGCTGATAGACTAGAAATTATCAAGTATCTAAAATTAAAATGCCAAAGCTGGATCAGCTGAATAATGAGAAACTGATTGCCTCAATTACCTCAGAGGAAATGAGTTCAGCAGTACAGAAATAAGCAACTGGGTTGATGGGTATCAAATAGAATATTTTATAGATTTTGAGAGAGAGCAAGCAGTCTTTTAGATGAGGAGTGTATAACAGAGTAATGCATGGCCGATGAGATGGACACCTACAGCTGTGATTCCTAACATGAATAAGGTAGAACTTCATTCAAAGCGACAACATTTGTCCTGTTTAATTAATTAATTGTGCTTCAAAATCCTATCAGGTAGTTTAAAAGAGGTCACAGATAAACTAATTCATAGAGATCAGGTTGATTTCCTCCATGGCCAATTTATGGCTGATAATTCTTGTAAATTATCTAATTTAATACAGCAAGTAAATAAATTAAACATCCCCTCTACAGCAATCCCTGTTGATACACAGAAAACCTTTAAAAGGCAGTTTACTCAAGTTCCCAAGTGAATTGAATTCCCAAGGTCTCTTACTAATATTTTACAACATATTTTAATGTCACCACATCTGTTTTTTCTAGCATTTGCCTACACACATTGAGAAGGTGGGGAGGGAGTATTTGGCCCTCCCTCCTTAGACATTTGTCTTGTGTCTAGATAGGATCAAGACTGAAATAAGCAGTCCTTCTCCTCTACAGTAGTTGTTTATATTCCATATATAGTCAATGGAGAGAATTAGGCGCTTCCTAAAGCCTCTGCAATCCTGACTGCTTAAGCCGAGATACCTCAGGTTACCTCTGCCTTTCGTGCATTTCTTATACACCAGCCTGAAAACTCTGCAAAGACTGCTGCTCATTTTTTCACACACAGCAATTTTCCTGGAGATGGAGCCATGCTATGCACCAATCCTTGTCAAAACAAGCGAACAAAACAATACCCTTGAAAAATGTGCTGTCATACCAGCGTTTGGTTTCCAGAGAAAAAGGAAAAAGGAAACAAAAACAAAGGGCTAGACACACAAGCCTATTAAAGGAGATGGCACATCCTCTGTCCAACAGCCCGATGGTTACAGCGCTCACAAATTGGTATTGCGTTGCTCCAGGAGAGCCTCCTAAGCACCCAGCTCTTGTGTAACTACCCACCCACTGTTCCGGAGTAGGTTGTAATCCCTCCTGCTGATGCCTCTTTGTTTTGTGCAATATTTTGAAATACTCAGATCAGGAGAACAGGAATGATGTATGACTTGAGGGAAACTCAAATCCAAAGCCTCTCTCTAAACTGGGTTATTCTTTGGCTTAAATGCACAAATGTGCCAGCGTTGGAGGAAGAGACTGAGCAAACCTTGTTGGAGAATCCCTGTGTCCAGTTCACGTCCCTGGGAAGGAAGAGAAGTATGTAACAACCTTTTGGCAGTGGAAGAAAATGGACCCTTGTCTCCTACATCCTACAGTACCTCCTACAGTAAGAGAGATATACAGACACATCTCAGAGAGGTCAGCCCTGCCTCCATTGAGCTAACATCTGCTATAAGGCAGCAGGTGAATAAAAACAAATTTGTTTTATAAAAGTAAATGCAAGGAAACAGTGTTAAGCAGCATGATGTACTGCAGCTTCAGCATACCAGCCAAATCACCATAACTAAGGACTAAAACACTTCTAATAAGGATTTGAAGGAGAAGAGAGAAGATAAGAAGGAGACTTTGTGAGTGATTATGGGGAGACAAGCTACCTAGGTATAAGGAAAAAGTCAGCAGGTTTCTGCTCTTCCGGCTACATGGTGACTGTCCCGTTTTGCTCCCGTTGGTATGAAAACCACCACCCAGTAGACAAATTTGGAAACAATTGTTCTGAAAAACATCAAAATAAACTTCTCTAACTTTTCCTTGTAGCTTTCTGACATTTCCATGTAACCAAATCTTTTGGCAAAACTGAGAAAAACATCATGAATTATTTTCAGCCACCTTGAAACTGTAGGGTTTTTTTGTAAATAGGATATTCAGAGAAAAAAACACTTTGCCTGGGTCTAATCAGAAACTAATTAGAATCAGCATATGCTTTTCTGCACAGTTACAGTGTCTTCTGGAACAGCTAGATATACAAATCCAGATTTAATCAAATTGAAATGCTTAAGTTAGGAACATTATCATCTGAAGAGGCTTCTACAGTCAATAGAAAAATAAATAACAGCATGATTCAGCTTACCTAGGATGTGAGCCATCCTCTAAAAATGACTGTTGCTCCCCACTGATTATAAGGGGAATCTGAGAGTGTGATTTAAGCCCCTGAATGTAGATAGCTAGCACTATTTTAGATGCCCCAGATATAGAGATACCCACCTCCCTCCTCCACCTGCCACCTTAGAGGAGCACAGATCTCTCACAAGTCCTGTGTCATATCTGCCAGGCCCAAGGGGGTTTTGGGGTACCCTGGAGGATCCCAAATGGCACCAGACACTGATGAATTGCACTTTAATAACTAGGATCATTTCCTGCATGCTTCAGATAGGGCCTACAGTCATAAAAGATGAGTTGGGCCTTTTGGGCGCTGCAGTAGCCATGAGTTAAGAGTAACAGAACTGGCAAAAGCTAATGTCATCGTTAAGCTGAAAAATAGCCAAAAAGTGAGGGAGCTGTCACAAAGCAAGCAATGAGTATGGACCTCAGTTTGATCTTGAATGAGGCACTGTAACGTTATGAGGTGATTGTTCAGACATTATAAAGTTGATGTGTCAAATTGTTTGCCTGAACACCCCAACTTAAATAAAATCATACAGTCATCACACACATACTTGCACCAACCCCACTTTTCCGTAACATTTTTGTTTTAAATCCATTGACATTAGTACAGATATACAAGTTATACTTAATGAGAACACTATACAGGGACAAGCAAACAAAATAAAAGCTAGAATCTGCTAAACTGTAATCTTTGATCAACATAAAATTCTTCTCTCTTAAATTTCCCATTCAATGAACTTCCTACTTGTACTTACAGTGTTTTCTTTTAGACAGAGCTAAATTTTTTCCTCTATCATAAAAGAAATTCTTCAGTTTTATCATTAATCCTAGAACAAAGACATTTATATGAAACAATTAATTTTATGGCAACACACTAGGCTTTTAAAAGGAGATATGAGAGGTTTTTCATCTTATGAGGATCAATGTCATTGTACAACCAAGAGCAATTTCAGTCCATTTTTCAAACCATCTGAAGTCCCATGTATTGAAGAAAAATCATTTAGCAAATATAGTTTCAATTCAAGTGGTAATTTATGATTGCAATGGCATTTGTAATACTGGCCACCAAAGTTTATCATCAGGACTTTGCCAAACAAAATAAAACAGACTTCCATCCTAATTGAAGTGTTTCTTTTTAAAAAAAGTGCTAGATTGGACATATTATTTGTATGATTGAAAACTGTTCATTTGATTTACACTCAGTAGATAGTGTTGTATAGTTAAACATGTTTAACAACTGGATAACTTCAAAGCATGCAGTTAATTCAGTCCCATTGCTCTTTAACACTATCTAGATTAAGGAAACTAGCGTAGGTCCCCGAGCTGGAAATCTAGGCAGTTTGCATAGAGAAGCAGGCTCTTAATCCTGACCTCTTTCCATAAACTATATGTGGAGCCTATGCTCTTTCCGAATTTAGGCACCTGCTTTAGATTCCTGAAGTTAGATCCTGTGGGTAGCCCCTACTGTGTGTAATTCTGAGGCTGAATGAGAGGTGGAAAGAAGTGTTAACATTGAAATACCTTTGGAGATGGCTTGAGGGCTGCAAACAAGCAAGAGCAACAATAATTTAAAAGAATATAGTAGGTTGCTTATGGATTATTTTGCAAGGTTGTAAAAGTAGTTAGAAAGGATGCCAAATATTAAAACCTAAGAGTAAAGGAATCTGTGCTGATATCCTGGCCTTCAAACCTTTTTCAAGACCAAACAAGACTGACTAAGAACTAAGAAGACCATGAAAGAAGACTTTCATTCATTTGCTATATGCAGAAATACAACTGTTTCTGTCTTCCATATTCAGGGATACCAAACTATCACCCAGGTATTATGTTTAAAACAAATGCTCCAGCATGTTCTACTTGCTAGGACCACTATGCAATCGATAAGGGTGAATGTGCTTTGTTTACAGGGTGAGTGGAACAGTGTTTGTGTGTGATATTGAACAAGTGCAATCTATGGAACTGGCTGAAGAACAATCAGCTTGTAAGGGTCTGTTGTTCCAACCTTCAGCATATGATAAGAGAAAGAGCTGTAATGAACAATTGATCTTAAAGAAGAACGATGCTTATTGATAGGACTAAGAAAGACTGAAACTCTTGATAAGGCTGAGGGAGAAAGACACTGTTGATAAGGCTTGGAAAGAGTAACACTGTTGGAGACCAGGAAAGAGGACGTGACATAAATCTTCAAAGACTACAGCCTGTATAATTTGAAGAAGGGTTGTTGCACGTATTCTGTGTAAGTGCCTCAACAGAGCAACCAAACATGTTGGACAGAAGCCCACTTCCACATCCCAGGGCCTTGGCTGGCCACCAAGCAAAGCTGTGGGCAGCTGAAATTGGTTAACTGCAGAGACTAAGAGAAAGTGTGAGTGAATGCATATGTTTCTGCTTGCAAGTAGTTTTAGCTAAAAAAAACATTTACGCTCTTCCCTTTGCACCAATCACACTTAAATAAGACAAAAATAAATGTTAAATATTAACCTGCTGGTATCAATTATACTTAAAACCTAACTGTGTAACATATCTTAGACTCCAACCAGTCAAATATTTGTGCCCATGACATGTTCCTACAGCCTGAGTAGATTTATCTTTGTCTTTTTAAATGTTTATAAAATTATAATAAAACTTGCCCCTTTAAAAACTAAAAACTTAAGGGGAAGAAAGCAAGGTCAATCCAAAACTAACAAGAGCAGAAAAAATCCTTTGAACAGACTTTGAAGCTGAATGACGTGCTAGAGCTACTTACTAGTGAGATATGCAGTGCATGCACCTGATGGCAAT
Organism: Apteryx mantelli; assembly: GCF_036417845.1. NCBI lineage: Eukaryota > Metazoa > Chordata > Aves > Apterygiformes > Apterygidae > Apteryx > Apteryx mantelli. Next base: position 62,586,903 of record NC_089978.1, on the reverse strand, counting down.
AATAATGCCATTATCAACACGGAAATGCTGGATTTAAACTTAATCTTTTCCCTGATAAACCATTCATCCAGCCCAAGGATTTATAGGCTAGACTTCTAAAAGTATTTCAGACTCAAAGTCAGGACCAAACTGTATCCATTTGCTCCCATTTACGTAGGGATTGGAAGATAGTGCATTTTAAACGCTAATAGCTAAAGTCCAGAAACTAGCAGACTAGCAGAGCTGAAGGAGCTGAGGAGGTCCCTAAGGAGACACACTGTCTGCACACTCCCTCCTCATAAACCAAGTGCAGTCAGCTGTGCTCTGAGTTGGCCTGGGGGGATCAGCAGCGCACCATGAAGCTTAACAGTAACGGAGCAGTAGGTGAGGCAGCAAAAGTGGGGTTAGCTGTATCTGCCTGGCTGCAACTAAATAGGGGAAATAAAAGTAATAAATTGATACTCAGCATCATGTCTATGGACTTGTAAGGAAAATAAAAGCCTTGTGGTAAAAATGCCAAAAATTATCCTTTTTTCTTTTTTTTCGGAAGAATGAGAATGGCTTCTTTGCTTTTCCCAAAGCCCTAAGATGCACGTTCACTTTCAAAATCATGGATAATAAATATTTTTATGTTTAAAAAGTTTATAGTTTTGGTAAAGTTTGGGTAATTTGGGTTAAAGAATCAATAATTCTTGTAAACTGCTATAGAAAGATCATTTTACTTTCGCTGAAACAGGACAAGTTCAAAACAGCTGAAATCAAAATAATGATTTTTGTACACATCATTTTCATGAGTTGTTCCATCAGTTCAACAGAATTTTTCCTGCACTTACTGAAGTGACAGACTCATGTGACCAAAGACAGTGAGTCAGAGCTACATTGGGAGGAATGGACATAGGCAATTTTGCTTTCCACAAACAGAGACAGTCAGTCATCAAGGGACCAGTCAACCTCATGCAATGGTCATTAATGCCTCAATATACACTTTGCATAGATAAAAGCGAGTAGATACTTAGAGATTTTGCTAATGTTCAGTAAAAGAAACAGCAGTGCCTTTCTTGTCTGTTACATTGGACTAGCGTGTGATGAGGGGGAAAATTAGTATGTCACATTTAAAGAGCACAATTCATTTTCTGATGGTGAGAATAGTATGTACAAACCCTCACTTGGGTTTTGTCATTGATAGGCCAGTAGTAATATTTGGGTTGCAACATACAGCTTTACAATACAATAACATTTATTTGGTACAACATATTTTTATTAAAAACTGCCTCCCAAGATGCTTTGCCAAATAAAGGACTAGTCTCAATTAAATAATAAATACAGAAGCAGGAGAGGAGAACAGTTAAGTGCTTTAGGCAAGGAAAACAATGTTTCAGTGAGATTTGAACACGGGGGATGTCTTTCATCCTTCTGAAGTTATAAGTGGGTCTCTTTTCAGTACATTTGTGCCCACCGGCAAGCAATTAGAGTGTTCATTGGAATAAGGAGAGTTTTCCAAAGAGAATTTTGTTCCCTTTGACATTTAATTTGTTTTTCTTCAAAACAGAAACTGTCATGCATCACCTTCCATGTAAATTTGTATAGGACAGTCCTAGGCAGCTGAACAGGAATCCTACCCTGAAGCTGAGGACAGCAAGCCTTAGACTTCACCTGTAACCTTCTGAGAGCCCATAGGTCACAGGGGGAGAAGGATGGATCATTTTATATCAAAGTTGGCAATCTCAGCACTTGCCCAAGAGGTGGGATGCTTTGACTCTAGAGCAAAGAGTTCCAGTTCGTGTCTTTCCTGTTCTTCTAGTGAGATGCAGCAAAGCCAAGGATGTATTCCTCTGAAGCTTTTTGCCTAAGTGTACTTTCAAGGCAAAAATGAAAGCCAGAATAATATCACACCTCTTAAAAAGGCCCCAAAAATGCACAACATAATTTCATGCAAATATAACTATAAAAAACTCATGGAGCAGTTATGGACAGGTCAATAGATGTAATCAGTCTCACATAAGCCAAAGCCACTTTCAGTGTTAGTCTCAAAGTTGCCATATACATTACCACCATATACACACATAAAATTTTCAATATGCCTTTTCAAATTAAGGCAGAATTTCTGCTGCATCCAATGTCAAAGTCATCTTAGTATTAACTACTGTTATGCTAAGGTGGAAAGTATCACATCCCACTGTGCTTATGCACACAAAATACATGCCTAAACAAAAGACAACCATTGCCTTTAAGAGCTCTCTATCAAGGTGGTGAAAGACAAATAAATGCAGAGAATAGAGGGGACCAAGGACAGCAAAAGAAAGAGGCCCTATTTTGACAAATGTGATGTCTCTGCAACCAGAGCCTGAAAGAAAATTTTTGCTCCAAAACATTGTCCTTTCCCAGCACCTGCCCCAGGTGCTCTCCCTGCCCCCTTTGATGCCCCTTTTTCCTCCTGCTCTCCCTGTCCCCACCAACCTGAGCCCCAGGGGAGTCTCCTGTCTGTCCTCCCCAGTCCCACGCTTTACAGTGTCCTTGGTGTCCTTCCAGCTGCAGCCTGCCCAGCTCATCGCCTGAAACTCGCACACTTGTCCTGGGTAGCAACAGCAGTAACTGGGGCTGCAGGCACTGGCAAGGCTTGTCAGGTGCCTGGGGAGGGCAGACCTTCTTCCCCATCTTCCTATGTTTCCTAATGACCATGCTTTGCCATGCTCCTAGCCATGCCCATGCTTGTAGCTATCACAGAGGTGTGTTTGCAGAAGAGATTAGGGATCAAGGATATATTGAAAGGTAGTATTTCCAAGCACAGGAGGCAGCATGGAAGAAAATAATTTACGTAATGTCATTTCTGTAGTAAAATAATACATTTTCAATTAGATTAGAAAATACTGATAATATATCCATTTCAAGTCCATTCTTATGATTTTGGGTGTCATGACCCACTGTGGGTTTTTCTTTTTTTTTTTTTCCCAGGGGACAGAGCCAAGACAAAATTTAATAGAGCACAGCTTAGTTTTATTTGGAGTATGTAGTCTTAACAGGAAGCCATAACAAGCATTTCTCATTCCATTTTCCCTTATAGGAATACCCTTGACTCTCCCCATAGCAGCAGATTAAAAACAAACTAGGTAAACACTATATGTGATCAACAGAGTGCTGTTTCTACATTATAAAACATCATGGAATTCCATATAACAAGGCTCAGCATATGAAACGGTTAATCAGGGTTCCTCATTTTTCTCTTTTTATTAAAAAATAATATATGTTAATGCAAACACTGGGACTGCTTAGGTGAGTAGAATGAAGCATTTGCACAAACAGTCACAAAATCAGGTCTCAGACTGTAAAATAGTTGGATACATGCTGAGCTCTGAAAAGTCAAAAATCAGTGACTATCAAGGGGCTCATGATGCCCTTACTAAGACGAGCTGGCATTTTCTGATGCCAGCCACAGCAAAATGACTATGAAATTATAGTAGCAATAAATGGCTAACACTGGAGGATGGATTAATAGCCTGGTGGCACTTTGAAGTCTAGATCCAGGAGTGAAAATGAAGTGCAGTTAAACTCTGAGTATCATGGAAGTCACGAAATATAATTCTTTCCTCATTCTCTTCAAAAGTGAGTTTAAAAGTTGAAGTGGAGAATTAACTTCATACTGAAAGTCTGTATTTAGACCTAGCAAGAAATCATTGAAAAGAAAGAATGACAAACCTGAGACACAAGTGAAATGAACTGCCAAGCATATTTTTCACAGTCATGATAATTATTTTTGAAATCTCACAGCTTGCTTTTCTTCAAGTATAAAGCAATTCTCCTCACTATTCTCTTTCATGACAACTTGGGCATCAGCAGTCTCAAAACTGATTTTCACTTGCAGAGGTATTGTTAATTATTATAATGAGATATTTAAGAATCTAAGGGGTTTTTTTTAAAAAAAAACAGATATGGTGCCTCATTGTCTATTTAATTAGAATACAATAGAGCAGAATTTATCCTTTTTAATGTTTTCCATGCAATTTTCACACATGTGGTAAGCCTGCTAGAAATTTCATGCATAGTTAGGTTTAAAGCTTCCCTGATGTTTGTCAGATACAACTGAAGCAGTGATTTTGTGTTGTAGATATAATTAGGTGGCATATTGCCATGAGTTTCCTTTTTTCCCCTCTTCTTTTTGCAACTCAGATGTCAAAACAAATTATTGATCAGCTGTAAGATGTGAAGGGACCCTGTTTTAGGAAAAAAAATAATGTTAAATTTTCATCAGCTTTCCATTGTAATTTGAGAGCTTCTAAAGTATATTCTTAGCTAGCTGGACTGTGCCCCCCCAATGCTCTCCTGTTACTATCTGATTTTAAGGCAATTTGTCATTGAAATGTTCTCACCTGGCAAATAATTACCTGTTTCAGTCAAGTTCTTGGTGGCTGTGTGTCCTCATCACAAGAACTACCACCCTGGTTGGTCTTTTTTGATTCTTTTGACACCAGCAAGGCCAAGAATTGACAGAACAAGAAATACGTCTGTACATCTTCTGAGAGCTCACCCACAGCAACGCTAACCCAAGAGTCAAAGCCTGTATAGCCAGAAAACCTGCAAGTGATGCCCTGGCACAAGCGAAGGGAACCTTCACTTGAAGAGCAGGCCTATATGCTCAAGCACAGTACATGGAGTAGTATGTGTGAGGTGAAACCACTCCGATGAGCTCTCTGCAGGTTGCAAGCCAGAAAGTCAAGTGGACAAAGTTTTGGGGCAAGCCAAGGCATACCTTGTGCTAGCAAGTGCTTTCACAACCACTTGTCAAAGATTGTATAGACCTAGTTAGAGAAATTACATCTCCCTTTCATCCCTTCTCCATAGCTTTTCTAAATTGAGGGCAAGAGAAAATGGTAGGGAAATGGGAAAATGATCCACTGCCATTTCCAAACTGTGGCTGCTATATGCAGACTCAGAAAACAAAAGGGGTGAGTTCATATGAACTTGTGTCATTTCCCTTTATAGTTAATGTTAAAAACCAGACTGTTCTGCAATACGATTCATCCCATCCTTAGGTAAACATCTATGGCAGGCGAGATGAATCACATTTTCAAGCATCTATTTTAAGGAGTTCAGGAAATCTGCTATCTATATGAAAAGTAGAAAATGACGACATAGGTACCTAAAACTAAGTAAGATGACTCCCAGGCCAAGGTCTAGAGATAATGATCTAAGCTTTTCCTGGATGTGTTATAAAAGTGAAAAATAAATATTCATCAGTACATTCCATAATGACAGATAAAAAAAAAAAAAAATTAAGTCGTATTTGCTTTTATTTTAAACCCCTTTCTTATGCTCCTTTAAAGCTTTGGTTCCTTCATACAGAAGCTGAAGATCCCTCATATTATAACCTTTCTTATAAAGGTTCTTATAACCTTTCAAAGCATAATTCTTTAATCTGCCTGATTATCATTAGAATTCTGTACTTTTTTTTTTGACTCATCAGTTTTAGAAAGCCTCTTAATATCTAAATGATGCTAGATATAATTATTCATATATTAAGAGAATTATATATATAATCTTATGCAATAACAGTTCCCTTAATGATAATATATACATTTCTCACTCCCAACTCAGAGGACAAATTCTTAAACAATTCTGGTGCTATCATCTCAGTTGTATGAACAGTTATTGTATTGATACCTTGAAGATTTCAGCAATGATAAATCAAGCTCACAGAATCTTGAGATATGTCTGAAAAGCAAGAATGATGGCTCTTCTCATTCGTTTTCTGCTTTTGAGTATATTTACTTGCGCTTGAGTTGGTTCAAGTTGTACTGGGCCGAACTAAGACCTACCTGCCTCTCTTCTGTAAATGAATGACAGCGTCTCGTGCCCCTGAAGTGTCCATCCTTCTGGTGCAATTGCATCAACCAAGGGTCATCCTTATTTTGCAAGGTGAAGGACAGTGATGAATAAATCCTAAAGGAAAATCTAATCACAAAGTTATATGATATTTAAACAATTGCAGAATCACAACACTACCTCCCTGAGCTGCAGCCATTATTTCCTGCTCTGAACATGAACTGAGTAATGATTTTTCTCCTGACCTATTTCTTCATACATCTGCAGCTTGCCAGTGAATCATGTAGCATTGCTAACATTACAGCCTTCTTGCTTTCAGTTTCCTGTCGAACAGTGTGTCAGTAGGTGGCAGCCCATGGCTCATTAAGGCAGTTCTATGGTGCCAAACTTATAGCAGAGTCTGGATTTACAGCTTTTTCAGTGGACAATTTATTATTTTTATGCCTTTCTCCACTGTCTGTTATACCAGGAATGATGAAGACTAGCAGTAATGTGTCTAAATCCAAATTTTACTGCAAATTGCCCAACTTTATGTTCTCTAAACTGTGGCACACAGTCAGACATTATTATTCACCATGTATAACGTGTAATGAAAGATGGGCTAGATATGTATGGTCACATGTGCAGCTGCAGTATCTTCTGGTGAGGCTACCACAGGCAAGTGAGAATAGCAGTCTAGGAGACAGACCCCAGCAATTAAAAAAAAAAAAAAAAAAAAAAGCAGAAATATTTCTTTTGTTTGTTTGTTTTTGAGAAAAATAAAAATAGAAGATGAAATTCCCTTGTAATTTTTTGATTCCAAGAGATGATGTTTCAGAAGCATATAGGTATTATGCATGTTGTAACCAAAGTCCCAACAGCTAGTAACAGTCCCTGCTAATTGCCCGCCCTCTGTGACTTGAGAATATACAACGCCACAAGGAATCAGAGAAAATGTCTTCTTTGCCTACACAAGATGTGGAAACCAGGCAAACGAGCTTATACGAAAGCAATGAGCTGCACACAACATATGCACATGAATGACTGCACATACATGTCCATCTGTGACCTCTTTCTGGGTCTTTGTCACACTCACTGCCACATGGCCAAGTCTTGTCAAGCTGAGGGGGTGGGACTGATGTGTCTTAACTGGTGGCTAGCTCCTGATAAGCCTAATAAGCTTTTTGTTTGTTTTTTTGTTTGTTTTGTAGTCTTAAAAATAAGAATGTGCAAACTGTTGCAGAGGAATGCCACATCTCCAAGCTCCTAGATGGCTCCAAGCCATCTAGTGCACATTCCCTGGCAGAGGTGACTTCCAGTGGAGCAAGAACAAAATGCAACAAGAACCCCTGGCTGAGAAAAAGCTGAGACCCTCAGGACAGCCCTGGCAGGCTGGCAAGCAGAGAGAGCAGGGAGGCTGGGAGCTCATCCTGGCCTGGTCTGAGAAAGGGAGCCAGGCTGGGGGAGCAGATACACTTCCCCTTTCACTCCCTGTTCTCTAACAGAAAGTTGGGGCAGTCTTTCCACCTTTGGATAAGGATGAAGCACAGAAATAAGTTCACTCTTACCACAGAAGTACCATGGCAAAGGCCAATATGATGTTCCGGTATTTGTTGGCAATGCTTTGATTGTCTGGAGCAGCCAACAGGTAAGGCTCACCTGTTTTAATAAAAAGAGGGCTTCATAAAGCCTGTGTGCCTGATGTGCCTTTCTGAGCTCTGCAGGAGCTGGGTTTTGACGATGAAGTCTCCTGGAGAACTGGGAAGCCCCCACAACCTGCCTGTGCTTCAGAATCACCCCAGTAGAGACGACGTACTCGCAGAAAGTTCAGAGGAATAAAAGGAAACAACAAATCAAATTACCAAGGACTGAGTCTACTAAAGAGGAAGAGAAAGTGAGAGACTGAATTGTTCCTCTGAAGGTAATTTGCTGTGAAGAAACTAAGAAAGGACATAGTGAAAACTGTAGGCATGAATTGACACATCCAGTTATCACTACCACCCCCTTATCTTATGTTTCATGACCCATAATAGCACAGGCTTTTCACAGAACTAGACTCACTAGTGCATGCAAAAATGACTTGCTTTAATCTGCTCCCATCAGCTAAAGATTGGGTAGAAGTTACAGCTACCATTTCATAAGAATTGGTATTGATAGAAAGTGCAGGGAGAACGTGAGCAGTTTGAAACCACAGACCCTGCAGGTTCTGATTATTGCTCTGAAATGTGCTACTGTGGCGGACACAGCTGAAACAGAAGGTGTCACATAACCTTTCAGGAAGTGAGATGAATTAGGGGCTCCTTAGAGAGATCTAGGAGAGGAAAGTAACTCATCCAACAACTGTCAGGCATTCCAATCAAATGCATGGGAACAGATCAAGCCCAGGAAAAACAGAGGGATGAACTGGTAAACAGACTGGAAATACTGGAGCATCTGAGAGAAGGCAGACCTCATAGTTCTCAGCAGGAAACCAATATTTGATGGATGGAAAACTGAGGCAGGAATGCAGCAGCTTGCCCAAAATCACTCAGTCAGTTAAAAATAATTAACACAGTTGAGCTCCAGGTACATCACTCTGCATTTGGTCCTGTTTCTCTCAGAGATGCTGATGTGGTGTTAAAGACAGACTGATGAATAATGTCTTTCAGATGTCAGATCTCCTGTTTAAAGCCTGGCTAGTTTTTATAGAGTCGTCAGCCACACATTCTAATCAGCAACTAGAGAACTGATTTTCCAAATTACATTGGATGTCAGGATCAAATGGTAACTGTTCTAAAAAAAATTCCTTTTAAGAAGTTGTCTGACAGTGAATTCCTTGCTGTGAATCCCCTGGAAATTACATTCTCTACCTCTGAAATCCTTTCGTCTTTCTGACATTCAAATTGATTGGTAGAAAAAGGATGTAAACACAAAACATTTGAAAACAACTGAGCTAGCTGATGCACTGTTAAGAGCATGGTTTCAATTTCCTCTCTGCAGAGGAATAAAGGAGGTTTTTAAATAACGAGTGGAAGCACCGGCACCCCGCTTCTCTCAGGACTCTCTCAAGTGCCTGTTGCTGCCCTTCCATACATGTCACTGACAGGCGCCACATAGGCAAGCGTGGGACTCTGGATGGTGCAGCCCATAGAAGAGGAGTTTGCTCTGGGATGTTCCCCAAGAGTTAACAAACTCTGGGTGCACCACAGCCAGAGCCACCACACTGTGGGGTTGCTGCAGCCTGGGGGCACACCCTTTAACGATCCCATGATTGACAAGTCCAGACAAAGGAGAAGTGACACCACAGACCCGTACCATAGACATCTCAATGGCCCTGTGGAGCCATTCCCCTCAGAACGACCTGCTGATGGGCACATTGCTACACGTGGAGCAGGGCTGTGGGCTGAGCATGAGGTGACCTGCTGATGCGCAGGCTGGTATTGACTAGAGCCATGTGGCCTTGGTATGGCTGTGGGCCGGCATTGTTCTGACTGGATATAAAAGGGAGTAAGCCACATAGCTTGGTGTGGACTTGGGCCCACCGTCAGCTGGTCTGTGGACCCAAGGACTCATCCACCAGCAGGGACACCCTGATGCGAGAGTGGTCATTGTACTGTGCACCCGTGATTTAACTTTAGAGCTCTGGTATGTTATAGATATTTTCAGTTCTGTTATGTTTCTAGCTTTACTATACTTTTAGCTTTGTTATAACCTCTTATTTTCAATAAATTCTCATACTTGACAAACGATGATCTCTTGGGTTCAGTGCAACTAACCCTGGAATCCGAAAGAATCCTGGACACCCCTCTAGTGGCACATCACAGTCACCCAAACCCATGCATGCACACACATGTCACCCTGGGAATCATAGCTGCTCCTGACATCTTCTTTGTCCCTTTTTCTCCAGGTCTGTCCTGGAAGTCCAGGTACAATCTCCAGGCTCAGCTCTCCCTCTGCATCAAAACCAGACTCCTTTTCTTGGCATCCTTCACAAGGGCCCTCCTAGCTCACCTGGTCCCACTGCCCTCTGCATGTCTCTGATGTGAGTCAAGCATAGGTTCGTGCAGTAGAAGGAAAATTGTGGCCCCCAGATAAGGTCTCTTCCCGCACTTGACTTTCAAAGAAACAAACTCAAAAGGCTAGTAAATCAGATCAAACTTCAAAGTCAGCATTTAAACCTCTCCAGTTTCTGCCAGCTGGAAACAGCAGAGCACATACCTTGACCCTCACATGGTGTCCTTTGTACCAGCCTCTCCCTTCTTTCTATAATCCTGTCGAGACAAGCCTTGCAACAGGCAGGAATTCAATAACCCCTTTGTGCCAGAGGATCTGTACAGGTTGTGGTACCCCTCGTGCTCTGCCCAGCAATGACACCAGCCATGAATCTTTTCTCCGATTTTCCCACTGTCCCCAGATGTCTTCATATGCATTTTTACCCTACCATTTACACATGGGAACATGCAATGAACCAACCTGGAATAGCATTTCTCTGTCTTTCAAAGAGTAGCTCAGGACTCAATTCAAATTATGTATTGATTGCATTTATGCACATTGTGAAGTCAAACATGTCAATATTAACATCCTAACTATTCCTTAGACAAGCAAGAGGTGCTGTGTGAGTCCATGAAAACACTAAACAACTCTTAACAGATAACTTCAGCCTCTAAAATAAGTGGCAACACTCGTAAGAAAGGGCTTGATGGGACAGTCACTAACGCCCGACTCTTAATCATTTTGAGCATATCTGAATAGAAACAAACATGCTTAATCACTCAGAAAAATCAGGCAACACATGATCTGAAATGGAAACATCAAAATTTACAGTTTCTTATTGCCTCTTTATTGAGATATGCTGTGATGCAGACATACAACCTGCAGCTGTAGTACAGTAACAGACACATTACATACCTATCCCAAATACCCTGCAGGGCTGTTGATCTCTGCGTAAGTTCGTTACAGGAGTGATTCACACTGACTGTATGCAGGCTAAGTATATAAGTATACAGAAGTATCTATAGGCTTCCACTTTGCAACTTGTTAGTCTTTTATCATACAACATGGTTGTCTTTCAAGCATATTATCCACACTTTGTGTTATCAGTGTCAGACAGTCAGATGTCAATACATATAAAAAATAATCAACCCTTAAGCATGCATGACTTTTCCATTGAACTGGTTCATTATGATTCCCTTCAGAAAAAGGTATGTGATGGAACATGGCTTATGTCTGAAATGCCCCAGCTTTGTGACCTTTTCTGCCATTTGGTTTGCCAGCCTGCATAACTTGTAATGAGCCTATTCCCGATGTAACAGGCAGATTGCGCCAAGCTAAATCTCTTGGCAGCAGCTCATGCTGACTCATCACTTTGACAGGCTGGTGGGATGCAGGGGGAATCCCCTTAAAGCTAAATTATAAAAGGAAACCAAGGTGACTGACTTCTAACTTAGGCAGGCCGATCTAGACCTCAGTGCTTTTAGTAGATGTAGACCTACTACACCAGAATCTCAGTCCCTCTGTATTTTCATCCTCACTTGTACTTTCCATATGCTGTTTGTTTTTAGCTGAAGGCTTTTTGAGGCAAGATCTATATCTTTCTGTGAGAGAGCTCCAAGGAGCAGCTATTAAAAGTGCAAGAGACAGGAAGCTTCATAAGCACCCTGGTTCAAAAATTTAACAGATTCTGCATCTTTTCAACAGTTTCTACATTCTCCAGTCCAATTCCAATTCAACATTTGAAGCTGGAGACATAGCTATGCCTGAGCATGTGCTAAAGCGCTTTGCTGAAGGAAAACACTTGGAGAATATCCGTATTACTAATAAAATTTTAGCATTCCTGAGCTGGCTTTAAACTGGCTGGCTCAACTACTGATGTCAGTACTGCTGCAGCAACAAGGAGCTCGGTGAAGGATAAAGGCTAGAAAATCTACCCACCTTTTCAGCTGGGTCTTGCAGCCTTCCCTGCTGTTAGTGCTATAAATACAGCAGATAACAAGTTTAAATCAAGGCATTTCAGTGACAGAGTAGCTATAGCTAGTTGCCACACTTGCTTATGCATCAGTGATCAAGGGCAACATGAGCTGCTTTTCGATCTTGCCCCAAGAACATGAGTGCACTGGGGCTTACTGTGAGCAGAGCACAGCATGTGCCTGCTGGAGGGCAGGTGTTGCACTTTACCATCCAGAGAAGACAGAGAAGGATAAAGGTAAACTTTCAGGAAATCTCAAAAAAAAAAAAAAAAAAAAAAACAATGTTTCCTATATCCTCATGGATTAGGTTTCCCAAAGAGATAGCCGGCTAAGGGAAGCAGGAAGAACTGTATAGGGCAGATGGCAGTTGCCTGAGACAGAAAACACTTTTTGATAGGAAAAGACCTTCACTATGTAAAGAAAACGGGCTCTAGCCTAGTTCCTCCTCTCTCATACCAAGCACTGTAAATTTTCATGGCGAGTAGAGAAGGGGCATGTGGGAAGTGGATTCCTACATTATTTGCTCAAAATAGTTCCTGGATATGCAGAATTTGCAAAAAAATGTGTCTAAATATGTCACATTTTGCAATCGGATTTTATTGTTTTTATCCCACAGTTTTCACACCGTTAATGTATGAAGCATAGAACAGCTCAAGCTTTAAACCTTTTTCTAGACAGTCACTTGCTAAGAAATGGTTCTCCCCTTTGGTAGAGCTATAGTGACCTCAAGTGGCCAATATCATCTCTTAGGTTTTTAAACTTATTTTGTGAAAGGTAAAAGTATCCCTGATCATTATCTGAGTGTGACAGGCAGGTCTGGAATTGGAGACAGAAATTGAAACCATGCACTTCCGGATGAAAGCTGAAGACTGACTAACTAACTATGTTATCTCAAAGTAAATAGCAAGAGAGAATTTTAAAGAATTCATTATCTCACCATTTCTTTAGCAGGTATGCCTTTAATTAAATAAGCTTTGTTTATCTATCTATCTACAAATCATCCTAGCAGAGTCTTCATTTAGTGTTAACAACTTTCATGGCTCCTTATCAAAAATGAAAAGCATCACAAGTTAAAAAAAATCATCCAATATTGTAACATGTGGAAAAGCTAAATTCAAATTAGAAGAATAGATGGTGGTGGAAGAATGCAGAAATACATAAGCTAAACATCTAAATACTTCGTGATGCTAGTACTGAAAGACATTTTGCATTTCAGCCTCTGAGGAGTGCAACAGCTTTGTTTCAGGTGATAAACCTTTCCTATGCTGGAAGATACTGAATTTTCATGGGAGAGGGAATGAAACTGCCATTAACTGTCTCTTATATAGCCCACAGTTGGACAAATCCTGTTCTGTTCATGGTCCCTGCCACTTACAGTCATATGCATACCCAAACATTGCCAAGCCAGCAAGCTCAGCCTCCTCAGACTTGGCTTTAAAGTGGAGCTACCATTTTATTCCACAGAGATTTTGGTAGGTAGCACTCATCATTATGGTTTTAAATCATCTCAAACACTTTAAGGTTAATGGTTTTCAAGGACAAATGCTGATACAGTCAGTAATGTGATTGTTGACAAGCACAAATGAACAAGTGTAGTTTTAAGAAGAGATCAAGCCATGGAAAAGTTACTTTCACTGTTCTTTTTCAATATGTTATTACTGAGTTCACATATGTAGTCACAGGCAGTATTAACACAAAATTGTTTCTCTTCTACATTATCTGTAGGGGCATACACAAGCATACACTCCCCTCCACAAAAGTATGTGCAGCCATAGAAGAGCTGCTTCATGTTCCTCTGTCTCAGCCACAGATTTCCAGGAGATCCTTCTAGGTCTAAGTAGGACAGGTAGGACAATTTTCAAAGTGCCTGCAGATAACACACCTTTAAAAGGAGTAAATAATATTTCTTTCCCCTTCAAGAGCTTGCCTACAGGTACCTTCATTTTGCAGGTGACTCCCAGCAGTACGAACACCTGAGAGATGAAGGGGTGCTTGGATGAATAAAGACTGAAGGACAAATGTAACAAAGCCAGCATCAAATTGAGAAGTTCTGGTACTATCACAAAGCTCCAATTAGCAACCTGCAAATCCCAAGAACAGAGACAGTAAAGTTGCCTTATGTCTGACAGAGTCCACTCCCAGTGCTCACAGTTGGTTCTCTCTCCTGTTTTCCACATATCTTTTACCACCATTGCATCAAAATGGCTAGTCCTCTAGATATTTCTTCTGTAGACAGATACATTTTCTTCTGTACAGATTTCTTCTGTAGACAGGGGCTTTGTGAGCAGTTTGAAGAAATCCATCCCAGCCACTACTGTGCTTACAGCTTTGGAAAAAAAATATTGAGGACAGATGTACCCATTATTGAGTGGACTGGTTTCCTATATGGGCAGATCACTGATCGCTGGAAGGGAAGGAAGACTCAAAACAAGCTGGTGCTGTGCATCTCTATTGACACAAGGTGGCCCTGAACACGCAGAAAGATGGCCTGATACCCATTTCTCACTTCTGAGAGCTTCAACACATTTATGTGTAGATCGTATTTCACAGGAGAGCACAAGCCAGTGGCTAGTTGGAAGAAACTTTCTGGCTGAAAAAAGGTGCACCTGCCACTGTCAACCTGAATGGGAAGGAATAGCAAAAAGTGACATGAACTCCAGATACTTAGACAGGATCAAGTGAGATGTTGCATGACAAGGGAAGAATCGCTCTCCTATTGCAGTGAGCTCTCATAAGAAGAATCCTTGTAAAAAGAAAATGGAGAAGGATGGGCTTCAGCAGAAACACAAATGGCATTGTGCAACCTTGAGGTAATACCACGAGTGTCCTGTCTGAGTATTTGTCTGTGATAATTAGGTCTCAGACATAGAAAAACCTAGACACTTGCACTCTGAAAAGGTGTATCACAGAGGATTATTGTGTCAGAAAGCAGGAGAGAAGATAAGGTTCGCAACTCTTGATGATATATTAAAATATTTGCTTTGACCCAAATTACCTGGTGCTCAGGACCTGACATGCACCGATTTGAGTTTTTGTGAAGACTTTATGGCTTCAGAAAGACCAAAGATAAGGAAATCTAAAAGACCTGAGCTATTCTGGGGAGCAGATCAGTAAAAGTGAAAGGGCGTCCAGAGATATGAATGGTAAGCGGAAGACTTCTGTGGAACACAGGTCTCCTTTATGTGAAAATTAAATGGGTCTCTTCCTGAAAAATAGGTGACTAGCTTCATACTTCCCTTTGGAAGACCTGAAAGGTCCAGCCAAGAATATTTCTGAGGTATCACTATAGGAGCAAATAGGCAGACTGAAAGAGTCCGGTACCTCCAATGGGGCTTGCAGCATTGCGTATGATAATAGTTAATCACCAGTTGCCATATATCAGAGGCCTATATGTTATGCAATGAAAGTCTCACAAACATCACCAGGTAGTCAAAACACTTGTCTGTATTCTTGGAAAAAACAGAACTGTGTTAATACCAGGAGCATCAGCTGCAAACTGTACATCAGGTTTCGAAGATGCTTTAACAACAGATGTGTTGGCATCTGTATCTTTCTTGAACTGCATCAGCTTCAAGTGATGATGATCAATTTTATATGAATAAGGTATCTGCATTTCCTTTGGTGATACTTGGCTGATGGACAACAGCAGACTGAGTTCTCTCTAATATCTATCTAATATCTAATATCTTTTGTCTGAGAAGTGCTGCATTATTTGGAGAGGAGATCCACTGGGAAGGAAAGGCTATCAACCAAGTGGTCTGGTTCAGTAAAGTCTTCTAAGGACTAAGAGGAATCTAACAAAAAAAAAAGAAAAGAAAAAAAGGAAATTAAGTTCTCTCATTTAAATGCTTGACTTAGGCATTGCCTCCATGAAATGTTAGGTGTTTGCCTGCAGGAACAGGGAGAAATCCAGTTCCTTTAGTATTATTATCCCGATAGAATTTACACACCTCAGCAATGCTATAATCTGCTTACATTGTTTATCTTCTTCTCCTGTTGAAAGAAATGGAAGGTGTCTCTATTGATTCAGACTGGGCAGTGACTGTGTTCCAATTTTATGTAAATGTCTAATGGTTACAGCACTTTTTCAAGAAGAATGAAACCCAAGCTCAAGGTCTCTTCTCATCCTGGAGTTAGGTGGGAATGATCTCCACCTTGTTTTGGGGATTGGGCTGCTGTGCATCCAGGATTGTAGGAGTTGTGGGCCAGACTTGGAAGACCCAAGAGTAAGCTTGGCTCTGCACTAATGACAAAGAGGGGAAGTAGGGAAAAGGCAGCAAAGGAGGCTCCAGATCAGCCCTCTGAAGTACATTTACATTTTATATCAAACCATGATGGGACAGAAAAAATGCACATCTCCTCTTTCTGTACTCTGCCACCCCTCTTTCTCCAACCACTAGAACCTGTGAGGAAGAGACAAAAAAAACTTGGGGACCAGCTACGTTTGTGCAGAGAAGGTATGAACAGAGTGTTTCTGTGTCTGGTGCTGATGTGAGGCCAACAATTAAAGACTCATAAAAGAGATCTTTCTTCCCCCTGACTAGACCTTACTAAATTGCAGCTACACCCCAGAGGGCTAATATCTATTCTACCACTATAGGAAGTGATGAGGTTACAACTGGGGATTATTCTATAGACTTATTAAAAGGCATCTTTTTCTTCACTGACTGCTTCAGAGACTTTTCTTGTTTGAACTTTCTTCTGCCTCCATTATTCAGCTGCTTATGGCTATTATATGGACTATCTGCTAGTTCAGTGAAAAATGGGCATTAGATTGAAAACAAGTATTGAATAAAGCTGAGCTATTTAAAATCATACAGCAATAATTTCCTTATGATTTCTTATCTCTGCAACCTTCTGAACAGCTTGTTCAACAGATTTCTTTCCACTGTGTTTTCCTAATTAGAATTACCTGGGAATCTTCTGACAAAGTAGGCTTACAGTACAAAATGCCAGTTCACTAAAACCCCATAGTTTTGCAGAATGTCTCAGGTTTAATGAACAAACTGATTCAATTATGTACTTGACTATTGGGCTGCTAGGAAAACCAGATTTCAAAAGTTGAGTCTCTGTCCACTGTGTAGTCTGAGCCAAAGTCTTTCAGGCAGCTGTGCTAGAGCATTGGGTACCAGCCATTTTGGGAGACAAGGCAGTAACGGGGCTCCTTGGACATTCAGTGTCATCACTGATGACTCTATAAAACTGTGAGGTTTTGGCTTTTCATCTTAATTCAGACTAAAAGATTTCCCCAAAGCTTCTTTCTTTGATGAAGGACTTCAATCTAGAAGGAAGCAGACTGTCCTCCCTTTTAACAGTCATCTATATCAGGGCAACACAGTGGTCTTCCAGATTACAGTCACTGTGATCCTCTGAATCAGATTTATCATCTGTCTCCACCTGTTTCTTCATACTGTAGATCAAAGCAACACTGTCCAAGATTCAATAAACTGGAATGAAACCATGTGTTGTTCTTACCCTTACAGTAGCAGAGCCTTTCCAGAATTTCATTGTCAGGACAACAGGACCAGTTTTTGTGATTGTTCAGGCCACTTGGGGAACACTGCTATCATTTTTATTTTGACATATCAATAAAAGAAATCACACGCCATGTGTTCCAAATACAGACTGCATCCTCCATTAATAAGAAATCCTTTCAATTACCCAGAATGTCCATACTTTTCCGTCAATTAATATAAGAGTGCTAGTGCTACTATAAGCTCATTGACTTCTGGGAGGAACACAGCCAATATCTAATAATCCTTTTACACTGCTGCCAAGTCTGAGCATCTCAGAATGCAGCTGTCATTGCTGTACACATGGGAGTAATCATGGGCATCAAAGGAACAACAATCTTTTCTATTTTCATGAACTCCTTTCAAATCTGAAAGAAATGTGAGTGGAGTCAGTAACATAGAGGATGGATGGTCTATAGCTAACATCACATAATTAACAATCTGATGATATATAATCTGAATAATCAGATAGTACATTGATCGTATATTAGAGATAAATAATCTCTAATAATCAATAAACAGTGTCCTATATACAAGTCTGCGTAACTATGGACCTCCCAGAAAATGAGAGCTCAGGATTTCAGTGCACTTAAACCTGATGTCTGGATAACCCCTAAGAGTCTGCAGAACCTCTTAAGTAATATTTTTGTACGTGCCTCTCAATCTGTAGTTACCACTCTTCCTCAGATATGGTAATAGAGTCATATTCGTATATTTCAGAGCCTTGTCTCTCAGATGAACAGCAGGACTGGAGCTCTGTGCTGGACAGATCTTTAAGGACAGGAGGGGAAGACAAAGAGAGGCATTTACACTCTATGTGAGGAATAGGTTCAGATGTATGGCACTCCACTGTGGAACAAGTGATGGGCGAGCCAAGAGCTTATGAGCAGGATCAGAGGAGAGACTAACGAAACATCTACTGCAGACCATCTTGTAGAGAAAAGGTAGTGGACAAAGCCTTCTTTAAGCTGCTGGAGGAAACCTCACGATCATGGGCCCTAGTTCTCTTTGATGAAGGACTCCAATCTAGAAGGGAGCAGACTGTCCTCACAGAGGTCACATTTGACTGTTTTAACAGTCATCCATATCAGGCAGAGATGGGCAACACAGTGGTCTTCAAGATTACAGTCACTGTGATCCTCTGAATTAGCCCGGAGAGGCTTTAACCAAACCTGACACCTGCTTGTAAGGCAATGCGCAGTACTGCAAGAAATCCAAGAGATTTCTGGAGTGCTTTGGAGTCAATTTTTTTGTTGCAGGTGCTAGACTGGCCAGATAAGGAAAGTGCTGTGCTCAATCTGCTACTCAAGAATAAGGAAGAACTTGTCAGTAGTGTGATATTCTAAGGCAGCCTTTACTGCAGGGACCCCTGAGATGGTGGTTGAAGATCCCAAGAAAAGTGAGGAAGGCAAGTAGCAGAATAAAGACTTTAGGTTTCAAGAGAGCAGACTTGAGCCTGAGCAAGGAACCAGTAGGTGGGATCCCATCGTAGACTACTCTGAAGGGCAAAGGGGCCAAGAGTCTAACTGATCTTCAAAAACAACCTCCTCAGAGCAGAATATTGATCTATTCCATCATGTAGAAAGTTGAGCAAGAGTGGCAGAAGACCAGCATGTATGAAAAGGAATATCCTGACTGAGCTCAAATGTGAAAAGGAAGTACACAGAGGAAGCAGGGATGGGCTACCTAGGAGGAATACAGAGACATTGCTTACAGGGATGTAATTAGGAAAGCCAAACCTCAGCTGTATTAGAAAATAGCTAGAGATGTGAAAGGCAACAGGAAGGGTTTTATAGGTGCAGCAGCAGCAAAAGGAAAACCATGGAAAATGTGAATCCACTTCTGAATGAGGTAGGGGATGTAATGACAGAGGAAATGAAAAAAGGCTGAGGTAATCACTTCCTTCTTTGCCTGGTCTTTAATGGCAAGGTCTGCTCTCAGGATTCCCAGATCTCTGTGCCTAGTGACAGAGTTTGGTGAAAGAGGTAGTAGGAGGGTAGAAGGGCCACATTTACTTAAGTAAACTGAACCTACAGAAGTACACGGGACTGGACAGGATGCTTCTGAGGATGCTGAGGGAGCTGGCTGGCATCACTGTAAGGTTGCTGTTTATCAGATCTGAGAGGTGGCAATGGGAGGAGATTCCCAGTGACTGTCAAAAGGCAAATATTAACCCATCTTCAAAAAGAACTAGAGGGAGGCTCCAAGGAACCACAGGCTAGTCTTCTTCAACTCAGTCCCTGGGAAGACTATGCAACATATCCTACTGAAAGAAATTTCCAAGCACATGCAAATCAAGAAGTTGATTGCAAACAACCAATGCAAATTAACTAAGGAACTGATCAACCTGATTGCTTTCTATGACAGCTTCTGTGGATAAGAAGAGCACAATGGATATCATTTTTCAGTAAAGTTTATGACATTGTTTCCTATTGCAAATTTGTAGGTCATTTGTAGAGAGAGATACAGATTGGATGATGGACTACAAAGTGTTACAAAAAGACTGCACCATTAGGCTCAAAAGGTAGTGATCGAAAGTTCAAAGTCCAGCTAGCACCCTTTATGATGTGGGTGGAGTCAGGACTGGGACTGATTTTGTTAAATGTTTTTGTCAGTGACCTGGTCAATGGAACGAAATACATTGAAATGAAATGCTCTCATGACACCAAACTGGGGTAAAGGCAGAGCTGCTGTTCAGCAGGACTTTGACAAGCTGAGGGAGCAGGCTGATAAAATCCTCATGAAGTCCAACAGAATAACTCCATGCAATAGCACAGGCTGTGAACTGACTGGCTAGGGAGCACCTCTGCAGACAAGGACTTGGGGGTCCTGATGGATAAGGAGCTGAACATGAACAAAGGTAGCAGTATGGCCTTGCAGTTGATGCAGTAAGGTATTTTGACATAACTATATGAAAAGGAAATTTGAGATTTTCTTCTTGTCTATTCCTGAGTGTTTATAATCCCTTTTTAATTATTTATTTAGAGAGGCATGGAAAATTATTTTCTAAGAACTAATAAAATCAATCTAAACCTTTCCTTAATGTGAGCAAATTCTGATAAGGTAGGGTACAGGAAATATTATTTTCATGGTGGAAAAACTTCCATGTTGGCCTCTCCAGTGTGACTGTTGTTAAATCACTTGACATTTAGCTCAGTTCCCTCTTTGCTTTATTCATGTGCAACAATATTTCCTTTATGTCACAGAACTATTATAAGAAATAAGATATCAATTTCTAAAGTACACATACAGAGCAATGACATCGTGACATCACCTGTCTTTCTTACTGAGTTTATCTGAGACCACCTTGCAATTGCCAGGGCAGTATCAGCGGCTACGAGTGGACAAAAATACCATATCTTTCAGGTTTCTGAAGTTCAAAGGGTGTTAGGTGAATCTGAATCTTCTGAATTCATTCACTTTTCCAGATCCCCTGCTTTTTGGGTACTAAGTGCAGTATTTCATCAGGTGATTAGGTTATATCTCCTTATATCTATCTATATCTTATATCAGTTATATCTACTGACACACTCAGTGGATCTTTAATACCAGTCACCATTAAGAAGGACACGCATGGCAGCTAGAGTCTTCCTTGTTCACCTAGTGCTGACTAGTGACTGTACAACATCTAATAGAGGCTGTTTGTCAGTCAATTGTCATTTGTGCCCTGGGTAGTTATCTGACTATTTCTTGGCGGTTGCATTTCTCAGGCTGGGCCTCTACAATATATTAGATGTTGTACGGTCACTGGTCAGCATTAGGTGAACAAGGAAGACTCTAGCTGCCATGTGTATGATATAACATAATCACCTGATGAAATAGTGCATTTAGTACCCCAAAAACAGGGAATCTTGAAAAGTGAATGAGTTCAGAAGACGCAGTATGTATAAGCTTATGTAGCCTCTCTAGCATTTCTCATAGGTGGAGCTCTTTTACCCACAAATTTAACAGACTTTTTTTTTGCTCTGCCTTTCAAAATGCTACCAGCTTTATAGTTATTTCCAAAAGATATTTGGACCAAAGTGCTGATATAAATCAGTTAGATGCAAATGCCATATGTTTTACTGACCTAATGCATTGAATGACAACTTGATTTGTTTTTGAAATATGGGAACAAAGAATAAATAAGTGGTTATTAAAATTATGGCTGTCTTTGGGAATCAGTAATACTTGACATTCTTCTGAGAAACCTGTTCTCAAAGAACAGAAATAAATTATATAGACAAATGCCATATATAACCTCCAACCTCCCATTGGCCATGGCTAATAAACTGCCAATCATAACAGAGGACAAAAGGTCACTACACAATAGAGCAGTCAGTCACTACAGCTTTCCCAGGAAATTTCACACAGCGTTGCTGGAAAGACTTGTGAGAAAAAAGGAGTAATGTCACATTACAGTAAATATTAACATAAATATTGGCAGGCTGCTGGGCCTAAAGGGCCCGATCCTGAATCCATTCCACAAACAGGTCTCCTGCTGACCAGTGGGAGCTCAGCACATCGACAGCTAGCAGTCCTAATGGAAGGACTAATCAGCAGAACAGCTATTCAAAAGTAATTGCATTTTACTGCTTTGCTCTAGTCTTCCTTTTCTCCTTTTGCCTGAATCATTTAGGAGTTCACAGGATATTTTCTCTGGTGGATTTTGGTGTGTGAAGAGCCTTCTTATTTGTTACCCATTAAATTATAGTGTCAATCCATTTATCCATGGAGCACGTGTAAGAAGGGATGCCCTTTGAGATGCAAGGATTATAGTTACAATTGCAGTGGATTTGATGGTTACAAGTGAGTTCAGAGGAAGGAGGAGAGGAAATCTAGAAATGGCAGAGACACAAAAGTTTATTCATTCAAACTCGGAACTGTTTCTGTTACATGAAGTGTGACAGGAAAAAAAGTTGTATTCGTGCTGGAGTTGTGTTTTTCTGAAGCAGTAGTAACCTCAGGACATAAGCAGAATAAAATGTGTAAGTAGAGATATTATCTTATACCAATTGGTATGGTCTAATTTTCTAACTATACTGTTTGATCTAATAAAAGATGTTAATGCTATCTACAAACGTTTTGTCACAGAAAACTAATTGATGAAGATGGGAAGATTTTCTTTAATAACCTCCTAAAAATTATAATAAACTTCTAATCCAGCCAGCCAAAATCTTGCACACAATCCACTGTCAGGAGATCCAGAGAGCACAATGTGCTTTGCTTCCTTTCTTCTCATTCTACTGCTCTGGACTAAGACTTACTAATTGTTGTAATGTTACTGCCGAGTCATCTTCTGCTGGCTCTCAGAGGGTGGCCCCTTAAAGTTCGGTGATAAGAGAGATGGCATACCATCTTGCTATGGTTCCCACCCTTTCTGAAACCAGTCTCACTGTTGTCCCCTCTTATCTTTCTCTTCCTCCACCTCACCTTCTCACTGCAGCTACATCTTCTTTGCAGTCCTCCCTCCACCTGCAGACCCTTCCTGCCACATCCTCCTACGTCCTCCCACTAGAATTTTCTCACCACCTCCTTTCATGTGAGGGATTGCCAGTTCCTGACCAGAAAAGCTTCTCAGCTTGGACGCTACTCTGTGCTCCACTTCATCTCTAATGCTGGGATCCACTGTCCTAGCAGACCAAATGCCAGGTTGGGAGTAAGAGCATGTTTCAGTCCTTTCACCCATTTAGCATAGTTCTGCCCCATACTTTTTCCAGGATGCAAAGTAAATAAATAACAAGCAACAAGAGTTACCATTAGTATGTTCTGGAAGTCATCATCATTAAAAGAAAAAAAAAAGTGCTCAGATTTGACAATATATAAAAAACTCCTGGAGGGAGTGAAAAAAGGCAAAGACTGACAGCCCATAGAGCCCTTGTATTGCTTGAACAATTGCCTGCTACAGCAGATGTGGTAAAGCTCTGCATGGACTTTAGCACTTGAGCTGCATTTGCTTCTCTAACCTACAAAGGTCTGGAAATACTCTCACACACATAATTACAAATTGAATCAGAAATTTTAGCGTGTCCAAAGAATCATTTTACTAATCTTCCCTGGAAAAAGTTCTCTGACTGGCTTCAATCATGTTAATTTTACTACTAAAGATGGCAACATGCAGCACTGAATGAGTAGGAGAAAAAATATTTTGTTCGCCCATCAAAAAACATAAGTCTACATATGACAATGACACCAAGTCATGTTGGTTTGGTTTTCTACCTCCAGTCACCATCAGCCAGCACTGTGAAGTGCTTCTCTTGATGACTATTGTCCTATTGTCGATATTGCATTGTTGTGCTCTGAGGGACAGATAATGATCTATTTTTGGAGAGACAGCCCTCCAAGAATTTAAGATCTTTGAAAGGGGAGTTGGTGATAATGCTGTACTATTTTTATTCAAGACCTTTGTTCAAGTAACAGGACAGTTGATTCCCTGTTGCGTCATGTGTGTGGCTGCCTGTGGTAGAATCCCTGAATCCAAATAAGTGGAAGGGGTAGAGAGCACAATCATTAAATCAAGGAGATATGTATCACATATTCTGTCCCTTTATTATGACAGTATACTTACCAGCATTTTTGTGAAGTTAGTTTAGTGTCCCAGAATATCCATTTAAAGAAAGGATTTACACACTATGGTGGGAATGGGGAAAGATCAGGTTTGACAACTCAACTTTTAAATCCAAAGATTTACCATAGTCTTAAGTTTCAAATGATTGGCTGACCTTATCAGGCACTGTTAAAAGCTTCAATTGAAAGCTATGAAATACACATTACACATCCCATAACAATAACAGTAAGGCTTGAGAAAGTTATTAATGTTGTCAGTTTAGCACATAGAAGACGTATTTCTCTGTATAAAACTATCAGCAAATTGAATTCAGGAATTCTTTAGGGATATACTAGAAATCTGATGTTTTGTTTTAGCTGTCTCTAAAAACACCGTTCATGCTGGTTTAAGCAACTACTAACATGGAACTTATTAAAAAGCTACAGACAGCTGAAACTGTCACCCTCATGTATCTCTTTTTCAGAGAGTCAGTTTGGAGTGTCTGACTTTCATCCTGCCTTTCCTCATTGCCTTGTACAAGGTTATGTTCAAACTAGGGAAATTGAAAATTACTTCTAAGTCAAACAGTGTCTGAAATCTACCCACAAATTGGTTCTCTTTGTCCAATCTAAATTTCATAGCCCAGAGAATAACAGTGTCATTCTTGCACAAGTGATCAAAAGTTAGGAGGAGTTCATCTAGGAAGGGATGGTGGTAAACTACATCAGCAGCCATAATGTAGTCAAAGTGACATGAAGATCTAGGAAAGTTCTTTTCCAGATCAATTCCCCAAGACAATTCCTTAGCACAAGGCTGGTGCTTGCATTTCAATTTTGTATTTTGGAGAACATTGTGCTGAAGGTTTCCCAGTAGTTCTGGCAAATCAGTGGCAGTCACACGTGCACCTGTGACAGGGAGAAAACAAAAGTAATCTTTGAATACACTTCAAGACTTGAGCAAAAGCCCACTCACAAAAACCACTGCCCAGGGAACTGATTTTACCGTACAGATCTCACTGAGGGGAACAGAACACTGTAAAAGCTCCCAGAAGCTCTTAGTCATTGTGCTTAATATTAATATTTGGTTCCCAGATAAAGAATCACATTTAAAGATAGTGGACTCTACAGATTGCCATCTAAATGAAGCAGGGGGGGTGAGCGGGAATAGGATCAAATGCTTACTGTGCCCTAATAGCACACTGGTTAAGAGTAACATGAGAGATTAGGGATCGAGGAATACTGACTCCAAAAAGTCAGCATGAGATTTAAGCATTGTTTCAGGTTCCTTCCTTTTCACACAGCAAGAAGCTTTCTCAGACTACAGAGTGTTAAAATTCTGTTAAAATGCAGAAGTTACTGAACTGGGGTGCTCTTGAGAAGAGGAGGCTGAGAGAAAACAGGACAGTGCTGGTAGCAGAAAACTCAAGGGTAATTGCTAAAAGAGAAAAGGCTGAACACATGTGGAGAGGAAGCAACTTGGCATCCCAGAGCTATCTGGTCAGTGGAAGAAGTCTTCCCTAAATCTGGCTTCTTCTAGTTGCCACTGACATTCCTCTTAGGCCACTAGTTTCTTATTTTGGTTCCCTGTTTAACACTTAACAGCAGTTTCATCTACTGGAACCTCCTTTATTGCACAAATACATTCATAATTTTACAGAGAAAATAACAGAACCAGTTTCCAAAGAAGCCTTTCAGAATTCACTTTTTCTTTCTCTTAACAGCTTTCAAGCAACTCTGTTTTTGAGGAACTGAGCCACTTCTGTGTCATCCAGTATTGATCTCGTAGATGTTTCTAAGAGCATAAGAGCAATGACGTACTCACCAAGCAGACTGGCTACTACGGAGACCAACCCAGTTCCAGCTCCAATTTCAATCACATTTTTGTCAACCAAATTGTATTGTTTAGAATTAGTTTCCAAAAAATAACACAGAACAAGAGCCTGTAGAGGAGGGAATCCATGAACATACTGAACAAATAAATGAAATAAAACCTCTCACTAAATAAGCATTGTCATTTATAAGCATGCAAAAATGGTGGGTTTTTTTGTAACTTCCCATCTGTTCAAATGAGCAATATTAATTCAAATGTTGTCCTGAAAAGATCACAGCTCACTATGATCTTTGAGCTCTGTAGGCTGACAAAATAAATGTCACAACATGCCTCAGTATATACTTGCAAAGCGTTACAACCAGAAGGAACCACTGCAATTATCTAATCTGTCACACTGTGTAACATGAGCCAGAAAATTCCAGTCAGCAACTCCAGCATGTAACTGCACTTACTTCTGGTTGAGTTAAAATGTGTCCTTCACAAAGACATCTTTATGTAAGAACTGCTTGTGCAAGAAAATCAACTGCAATCCATGTTAATCTCTTGCAATAATTAATTATTTGTAAGAATAGTTAATTATCGTAATGATTCAAAAGGGACCAACAGTTTTGCCTCTCTACCTTCACTTCAGTTTGCTTGTTTGCAGTTTCTGTGTGCTTACCAAGGTAAGCATAACAAACCTCTTCAGCAAACAAAACCACAAAGAGCCTTCTACAATTGTCTCCTTCTGTATGCATTTATATGCTGTGATCAAGAAGCTTCTTAAGTTTTTCTGTCCTGTCTTAATACTGACCAGATGGCTGTCCACAGACTGGCATATTCTGAATTATACTTTAGTTCACTGTTGAAATAGAAATTGCTACTTCCATTCCTCTTGCAATGATAGTTTCCAACTTGTCTCCCATACTATTTGCAAGACTTAGTAAAAGCCAAATGCCGGTTTGTACAGAAAATTATATTGTCTCCATTGACAAATATATATGATGGTTGCCACATTCTTTTGCAATATGGATGACCACTTGGAAAAACAATTATCAGTGTCTCAGTTTGGAATAGCAAAATTATACTCTTTTAGTTTTACTTTTAACAGATTGAGAAAGAAATAGAGAGAAAGGAACAGGGTGGATGTTGATCCAATACATACCAGAAACTCAAACAAAGTTTTTGCTCTCTACCTCTCAACTCAGAGTAAAAAGAGAAAGATCTTTTACATGAATGCACAGGTATCTCCTACTCAACAAAGCTTTGATATAGAAGTATAACAAATACTTGGTATATTTTTACATCAAAGTAACTCTGTGAGTACCAGGACTAATTAAGTCCAGGTTTCTAAAGGTTTGTATCTGGTGGTTAACTGACTTTTTAAACACATTATACTAAGATTTTCTCTTAGTTCCATATATTCTTATAAGCTCTTCCCTCAGAGTCTTGCCATATTCAGCTGTAGAAACTGGCTGGCAGGATCAAAGTTCTATGGATTAAATCACTGAATCTTTGAAACCTGGTTTCCTTTCCATGAAACATGCATAAACTTTGTTTTCCTTAAAGCTTCTGCCCTCTTGACAAATCTGGTTAACATTTATCAGAAGGGTTCAAATATGGCCAGATGGAGAATATGAAGAGACACAGAGGGGGTGTCTTCCTTTCATAGCAGAACTGGCTAAGCCCTTCCAGAGAAATTATGCTTTTCAGTACAGCTCATGATTTTGTGAGAACAGCTGGCAATCATCCAACCTTTCCTTGAAGAATTGCACTGAGACTGCTAAGAGATATAGCATAAATGACTTGCCCAGGTCAGCTAAGAGAAGGAAAAGTGTTTGGAGTTCAAAACAGGGAAATACACTATTTCTCCTCAGTTTAAACGTGGCCATATTTCTTAACTGGCAAAACCCTGCGAGCCTAACACTGTTGGGACAGAAATGGAGCCTCTTGGATTTTAGTCCTTTCCCTGCAGGAGCTCCTGGGGATCACACTGTTTCAGTGGTGTTCTCCAAATGCCATAAGCGTCGATGGTGCATCATGGCACATCCCCGACCACATCACTTTCTTTCACTCTTACTTAACAACTCCCAAACACTCAATTAGCTGCATCACCGCATAGACTCAAAACCTTGAAAAAGGCTCTTCCTATGGTGGATGTTAATAGTTCATATATCCAGAGCCATGAATGATATTTCCTGAATACAAGGGTTCTCCACCACATAGATTGCTTGTGGTTTAAAAAATTGAAAGCTTCAATTGAACCTTTTCCCACGACTGGATATTTACAAGGTTAATGTGTTTCTCACATGAGTAGACCGAGTAGATTCTCTCAGGGGTAATACCTGGTGAGATCATACCACAACTATTTCCACAATCTGGATCTGCCTGCTATACAGCCATCTGTATTTATAAAATGTACAGAAATGTAATCTTCTTGAGACTGCCATCTTTCCTTCAAAATGTGCTTGTAATTGGATAATAGGATAAAAAGTTATTGGCAGGAGAGGAGGGGAAAGGGGGAATAAACAAGAGATATTGTCTAAGCTTTGAGAACCAGGAACCCACAGGAAAGCAGGCTAAATACAGGTTTGTTGTTTGTAGACTGGAGACAGAGAAAAAGTAGGAAGTCATCTTTTGTCTTTACAACATCCAACAAAACATATTATCATGCAAAATAAATTAAAAGTGATAGAAGACTCAGAAACGGAAAAAAAAAAATTCATAAATATTGTACCGATGGCCAGACTACTGCCCCATAACAGTCAGCGGCTTCTGTAATTCTTATCTCATGGCCAGCAAAGTGAAAGCCTTCCCAGGCCCTATGAGTTACAACAGCAGGAAAGAAACGCCGTCTCATGATTTCTGCAACTATCTGTTCATCTTCTTTTTCCCCTGGAAGTGAAAGTATAAAAGGTCAAATAACTTATAAAAACATAAAAGCTGAGTGGGTTGATAATGAAACTACCAATTTATCTTAAAAAGCTGGTATGGAAGCAAGAATTTGAATTATGTCCATGAATGAAAATGCATTTTACCATTAATGGTTATCATGATACATGGGAAGTCTCCTGAATTCTAATTTAAGTTTTCAGTTTATGACACTACACAAAGTAATTTCTTTCCTGTTTTGCTGAAGAAGCTAAGTTCAGGAAAAGTAAAGACAACAAGTGGCATTTTATCATATCTTGCTTTCCATTCCAGCAATCCAAAGGAAAAATTTTCCCTTTCACTTTGAAAGCAGCTGCCACACTGTTCATTTTCATGCTTTTATGCACTTGGGTTTTTTTATTATTTCCCGTATCCTCTTATTCACTTTTTGCACATTATGGTTCTTTTTGACAGTAAACAAAGGAATTGTAATATCATTTATAAATCTGTCACAAAACTTGTGAAACAGATCCTAGCAATGCAAATTATGATGGACAGGAGAGAAAGCACTACTGTTGTTAGGAAAGCTTATCCACCCACCCCAACAGAACCTAGTAAAAGGGATTCTTTCCAGTTGGCTTGATATCCTGAATACCATCCTTGTTGCTATGCAAAGAATATTTATGATGGCTAACATAATCCATGATAATTCTTCTAAAGGAGAAGATTCATTTGTTTCTAGCCGAGTACAAAGACAGTTTCAGTTTTGCCATCATCACACAAAGCTGCTCCACAATGTTGTAATGAAATAGATAAGTGAATCTCTCCAGAGCACTTTCTTAGCAAAGTTTAGATTTATTCCAAGTTTTCTTAGTAAATTTGCTTTCACAGCCAATTAGAATCTCTTGGCAAATTAGCTAAAGCAAACCATGTTTACAAGCTACATCCCCTAGAGAGCATGCTACAGATTTAGATAACTGGGTTACCATCTTTTCCAAAGCAGAGTTTCTATTTCAAGTCTGCAGTTAACATCCAAATCACAGATATCAAGATCTGCATATTACATAATGCAGAAACTGCAGTTCCCAATGCCTATAAAATGAAAGCAAATGCTCTCTCATCAGCATGAAAACATTGGTCTACCATCCTTTAGTAAATTCACATAAACCACAAAGTAATTGGATGGCGGCTGTTGGCACTACTGAAAATTCTGCACATTTTCTTCCCCCTGGAATCACTGTAGCCACAGGATATCAGAGCCTCAATTGTTGTCATTCACTCTGCCATATGCTTCAGTACTTTCATGGCCATAACCTATTGAAAAAGTCCCTCTCCCTTTCCAGCTGTAGAAGGACTGCAGAGCAAAAGCAGAGGTGGACAAAGAAAGAAGGATAACAAACAAAAAGAGATCAGAAAGATGCTCAGGCTCATCAGCCAGTGCTTGAAGCTTGTAATTCAACTGACTCTAAGCATCAGACAAAATTAGAGAATGGCAATAAACACAAGGAAGAAAGAGCAAAAATGTTTATGCTCAGTCTTAGTTCTGCTGATACCAAGATTGATCTGGTAACCCAAAATGCTAACCATGGGACACAGCAAAATTAAAAATAATGTAATGCATATATTACTGTAAAGAAACATATAAGTAGCATAATTTTATAAAGTTAACAGAAAGAAAAGACATGGAAATTATGATACTTTAAGATGTTAGGAAATACCAGTATGTGGCCAGCCCACTACGTCTTCTGCAAGGCTCTAATGTTAAGTTGGGGAAAGCACATACTGAGTAGGGGAGAGCACATACTGTGCCTCCAAGCAGAAAACTCTGTGCAAACACAAGTTAAATGCCAGAAAAATGCTGCTCCAGGGCAAAATTCATTCTTATTATCAAATAATTGATATGAAGCTGCCTTATTACAAATAACCTAAGCGTATTTAATTTGTCATCCTGTTTCTAGGCATACTAAAACTAACCTTCTGTTAGTATTTTCTGATTGCTTAGAGCAGTCTGATCTTGTTCTGTGATCAGTACTGGCTGTGCAAGCAAAAAGCTCGTTCCTTCTATTACCTTCAACTACAACCATTTTTCTAGATTCTTCTTCCTTTCTGATCTGATTCTGCTCTGACATTTGCTTCTGATCTAACTTTCAGTAAAAGCCCTAATTTATTAAGACTTAACTTTATAAAGCTTCTGGCAAAATGTCTATGCAAGTTTAGAAGTATTACAGCTACCCCGCTAGTGTTCAATATACATCTCCCACCTTTTTTTTGTATTGGATAATCTGGAAAAACTAACCATCTTTTGCGAATGCTTAGTGGGCAGCTATCTTATCACCACTTGGTGATCCCACACGTGGGTTTTCCAGAGAACCTAACTTAACAGTTTCAGGGTTCTTTTTTTTTTTTCTTTTTTTTTTTCTTCCCATTAAGATCCTAATATTCTGTGGAATCAAGAAGAGCATTTGTTTCCTCAGGGACATCACATAGTAGACTGACTTCAAAACCATGACGAGAAATTATATCAGCATGAAGAAACTAATGATTCTGAAGAGTGCTGACAAAACGATGAGTGTAGTCCTTTAGTCAGATTTGCTTGGTTCCATGTAAATCTCCCTACATACCTCCAAAGACACTCTTCTATTTTCTGCTTTATATCATTCAGAATAGCTAAACTCCTTCTGGCACTGTATGAAGAAAGAAGTAATTGTTTGTTAACTGCATTCAGAGCAGTCAGAACAGAAAATAACAAACTAGCAGGAAATATTTCATGCAACAAAAAAATCATTATCAGAGTAAACAAAATCCAAATGAAGTCTCTTTTAATATCTGCAAATGTTAGGAAAGTTCTGCTATTTCACTCAAACTCAGGTTTCCTGATACCAGATTTAAAATTCTGATAGGAAGTTATTCTCCTGGAGGTATTTATCGATGTATTACAGTCCTTATTCTCTTGTTCAGAAAGATAACTTCTTGAGATTATGACTCAGTGAATGGATTTTAACAATTTTAATGATATTTTAAGATAGCAACAGCTGACTCATCAGTAGAATAGGGGCAGACAAAGGAAGAAGAGGGTTGATTTGAGTCTCAATTCTTTTAAGAATGGAAGTGCATATGGGCCATTTCCAGTGATACTACTCAAGCATCCATACCAAACTGGCAAAACTTTAAAGAACTAGAACTGGTTCCTCCCTTCGTCATTTACCTGAGTCTGATCAGGTAGGTTCTCCATAATTCTTCTTCTCTGTGATTTGGAGAGGCATGGAAGTGGTATACACGTGTAATTACCTTCTTCAAACTATTCATCTCTTGGTGTAAGCAAGTACACATAGATATTACTGGAGTTTCAGGTGGAAAACCTTATTTAGATTAAGATGTGATAGTTTGATCCTATTCAGTTAACATGCAGTGACTGAAATAATTTTCTACTAGAGAAACAGATCATGTTCCTCTGGCCTTGAATTTGTATTCACGCAGAAGTTCCCATCCATATATGCCCAAACCCTTCTTGAAATAACATTTGAATTTAGGTAAGTTTCTTAAGGCTTTCTGCCTAATAGGCTAATGACTTACAGTGTTCTTTGAAATATTTCAGGTATTTCTTTTATCTTTTACTATAAAAGTCTGATGTCTTTGGAGCACGTTCTTTGAAATCCCTTGGTTCTCAGCAAACATCAGGCATGAGCGAGATAGTCATATACTGCTGACACATAATTTTGCACTCTATCAACCACATCATTATGAAAACAGTATAAATATCATTCTCAAAGGCACAGCAAACATCATTATTACAACTAAAATGTGAACACAGTTTTCCAAAGAGACATACTAAATCATGTGGAAGACTGGAGTTCTTAAGTTAGTGGCAGGTTAGTTATAAAAATGTGTGACAAACTGTACAATCTTGTATAGAGAAACAGAGGATTTTGCTGATACATTTGAATGTCATATGAAACGTTTTATATTAGCACAAAACCTGAAGAAAAAGGACATGAGTTCTGCTGAGATGGAGAAGTCCTTCAAGTGGAGAGGGCAAGGGAGAAGGAAAATAACAGGAGACAGATCAAGTCAGAAAGTAACAAGCTGCTAATTACAGAATCTTTAATAATGAAGGAAATCATGAGAACAGGCCTTATGCTGAGTTGATTTGCACACTTTTGCTTGGAATCAGTAGAAATATACCTATTTCTAAATATGCTACATGATCGGCTGTTCTGTTTACACTAATTGTAAACATAACATCCACTTTGGTAGTATACTGCTCAGTCAGGAAGCAGCAACCTTAAAATTCAGTTGGGTGTCTTCCATCAGTTATTAGCATATGTTAAATCTCTCTTACTGTATAACTAATGATACTCCCTACATTAATGGGCTCTTAATTGAATAAAGAGAGAAGAAAGATGGGCACTGTTAAACAGCACATAAAATGCAGGAAAAGCAGTAAAGACAAGGAGTATGAATTAAAATTGAAAAAGAATATTGATAACATTGTTTAAATACCTAATTAGAATGTGGCCAAAAAAGGAAGTTAAATGACCCTTCCACATGGAAGCTATAAAGAATATACTAGCCATCCATTTTCAGTACATACAGTAACAAAACATCCTCTGACTACTTTACTAATGGATCAGGACAGCATTAATTCAGAAGCCATAAACTCACCCAATGATTCACCAAAACAGTTTACAGGAAAAAATTATAGAATACTCTCTTCCAAGTGCTGACCTGATCCTACTTGATTTTTTAAGGTCAAATGGTGTCACAGCCCAAGGTGATAGGAGTGCACGCAAATGAAATAAGACCCGACTCTCTACTCTGTCTACTCTGATGGATCTTTTCCAGTTGGCAAAAGTAATGAAATCCAAGCCTTCAGCATGAGCTTGATCTGACAAAGTTCAGTTCTAGAGCAAGACGTTCTCCCTTCAGAAGCAATATACTCTCTCACCTGTAGAGTTTAGACTTCACATTTACCATTTAAGCCTGTACTTACAAATATTGTAACAACCATGTATCAACAATTGTGAAGATCTACATGGTTTCTCTAAGACTTCTCAGCAACTGTTTTTGTGAGCTTGAGGAACAGGGAGGACCACCCACACTGACATACTGATTTGAGTAATACATGAGATAAAACACTAATAATTCACTATCAACAGGCCTTTTCAGAACTCTCCAATCTGGACACGCAGAACCAGAGTCATCCAAAATAAAAATTCAAGACATAGTTTATATATTTATCCTGCAATTAGTTAAATTTCAAAAATAAATTTCAAAAATAATATAAAAGATAGTTATTTGCGTCACCTCATCTGTAATTCTTTTGGTTGCACAGTTCACAGAAATTCTCTTTTCAGTAGTGCCCAAATACACAAAGTTGGTTTCTTTTCCAAAACCAATCTCTACTGGGGTTGCAAGCATGGCCTGTCTGTAGAGGCTTGGGCAGTGTTATCCACCACTCATATTTGTTGGTATTAAGCAATAGAACTCCACATTTCAGAGGACAGCAGCTCACAGTTCCTGCTCAGACAGCGTCTCTCAAAAAGCACAATTACTGGTGGATGTCTTAAACAGAGTAAGCCTTACCTTGAATGTGCTTTCCAGTGATTAAAAAACTCCTTTCAGGTAAGTCTGAAGTGAATTCTCTTCAAACTTTCCATTTTCACAAATACAGAGGCCTTAGTGTGGGGATATGTTTTTGTTTGGGAAGGAGGAGGGGAGCAGAAAGACAAGCAATTTTTAACATTTTGTTTGAAAAACATTCTCCTGCATTTTTTTACTTTCTTTCAGTAACAGATTGAAATATTCAATCAATAATTTCATCTCTCTCCTAATCTCCTAACCCCTATGGGCTGACAGTATGACTGACATGTGGGTGTCAGGTGATTGGGTTTAATAGGGAAGTGTGAAAAGCAGGCAAGAAGTAATGACTTGTAATACAGGTGCCTCAGCTGCTGTTATTCAGAATGTTATTTCATGTTGTGATGTCGTCTGTGGAGACTGTACTTCTGATCGTCACACAGGTGACAGAACCTGCTTTTTTTAAAAAAAAGGGGGGGCTAAAATCCTGTGAATAGAAAAGCCAAAAGATGAGCTGTAAAAAGAGACTTTCTCTTTCCAGAAGTTAATTTATTTTGGGACAGCTGGTCAGCTGCCAAAAGAAGGTGATAAGTCTATAAATTAAAAACAAAAAAAAGCTCTGTTCCTTTATAATACTTTTCTCCTCTCTTTATCTTAGTTCTCTATCTATTGCGGCAAACAGACAATATTTTGGATCAAGATAGCTGTTTGATCATTACAATCACTGTTCTGGTTAGTTTCCCAAAATTAAAGCTCACAAGAGATAAATACCATTGGACCTGTGGGTTAAGCCTGGGGACATACACTCACAAAATGAGTCATTAGTAAGAAAATCAGCAAACTCAATTCCAGCAGGACATGGTAAGGCCCAACTCCAAGAAGATAGCTGCAGAAATACCAGTACAGGCACAGATCTGCAGTTAGTTCTGTCACTGTTAGAGGTGACCAGAGAAGAGCTACATTATTGCACTGAAAAGGTAGCCCTGTGAATTCAGCTGAGTGTTTCCAAAGGCTCAGAGCAACGCTACTCAAATCTGTATTAGGCCCCAGTGCTAAGGGACCCTGAAGCCTCAACATTTTTACTGAGCTACTAGTGTCTTGAGATCAGAGCCCTGGTCCTGAAATTATTATAACTATTACAGATAGTTCCGTGGAAACATACGTAATACTGAATCACAGAATATTCCCCACATTTGGGGGAGCATCAGATTAGTGTCTTCATTTCATTCCACCCATTTGTCCTTATCACAGCCTAAGAATCCTTGAAAGAAGGGGATAGGAGGGAACTTTAGCCATGCCCTTGACTTTCCAAAAGTCAGAGGTAATCTATACCTTTCTAAGAATATAAAGCAAAGCGCTGTTCCAGAAAATTCACTTGCCTAAACTAAATGGTTAATTTTCCCTGGCTTCATCCTTACCTACAAAGGGAGAAATGACCATGTAACGGAGTATAAACATTCTAGTACATTCATTCCAAGCTAAGCTGATGAACTGATAGCAATGGCAAGGTATATTATATCGATTAATCTGAGAAACTACGTCAGTGTAATATAATGCTTGAAACTTTATACTTTGAAATGCAGAAGGACAGAACTGTGGCACCCATGGACAGCCACATCTCAGCCAAGAAATAAAATGCATTTAGCTCAGAGTATGAGGAGACAAGAACAGAAGTGAGGATATGTTCACAGCATACAATCTATGGATTTATCCAGGTTTTAGAAGTGCATTTTCAATTTGAAATTCACACTACTCATTTCCCAGCCCCATACAAATCATTGGTCATCCAAAACCATTAGAAGCCTGAAAATAAAAGCATCGTAGTCAGACTATCTTATGAGCACAATCAATCCAAATGTGGCAAGTACTCCCCTTCTTACTCAATCATATTTTTCTGTTGTGGAAAACAGCTGCAGGTCTAGGATCAGCAGCAATTTAATTGTAAAAGAAAACTAAATAACTTCCCTTTGACTACAAAAGCAGGCTACATTCTTAAGTTGGATGGTCTAAAGTACAAGAGGCTGACAACCAATTTCTTGATGGACAGGAAGGATCTGGATGCGTAACTTAGACCCCCTGTAAGCCATGTCTAGTCTAAACTTCCACCCTTCTTACCCTGCCTGGTGAAGATGGCTTTGTACAGTTGAAGGTTCCTGCTTCCTTGTAATCATACCAGGGCACTCTAGGTACCATGGCAAGCAGAATGGGAGGGACTCCAAAAATGCCTACCAATTTTCCCCTATCAGTAATTTTGGACTTCTAAAACTTTTCTTTGAGGAAAGAATCAGAAAGTAATTTGACAACATCAGTCCATGAGAACATGCCACTTTTTCTTGTGGCAGCTGAGAAATATTTCACTTACTGTTGAAATGCATCTACTGCAATGAAGAAACCAGACAAGAAGAAAGGGTAAAGATGTTAGAAAAGATAGGCATGTGGCTGAAAGGGAGGAACATACTACAGACTTCTCTATAGAGTTAATCTGTGCTATGATTACTTGAGCTTTGACTCCAACTTCTGTTCTATCCATACACAAGAAATTTTCATTCAAGGTTAGTAGTGCCTTCAGCAAAAGTAGGTTTACTTGTTGCGGGGAGAGAAAAGGAGCAGCAAAATGTTAGTTCAAAGTACCACAGCTAATCTGTTTACTCTACTATTTTGAATGCTGACACTTCCAAACAAACTCAGAGATAAGTTACTACAAGATAGTCAAAGTATGAATTTAGAGAGCAGATATTTTTGAGTGTGTTCTGTTTGCTGTGAAGGTGTAATTTAGTTCTAGTCACTCATAAAGTGAGTTATACCCAAGTCTTATTCCACATTAGCTCTTTTAGTCTTTTTCCATTTGGAGACAGCTTGTCACCTAAGAGGAGTAGAATTTGAGTTCCAGTATTTCAGGTGAATCCTGTAGTGAAAACAAAAATGTAGGTAACTAACACAAACATACTGCTCTTAAGAAGGTTTTTTATTATTTAATGCTTTTGAGATAAGAATTAATGTAACAGATTTCTTTCT
Source organism: Apteryx mantelli (assembly GCF_036417845.1). NCBI lineage: Eukaryota > Metazoa > Chordata > Aves > Apterygiformes > Apterygidae > Apteryx > Apteryx mantelli. The sequence goes on along the minus strand of NC_089978.1, from coordinate 62,549,872 downwards.
TAAAGATAGAAGCATAATTCAAGGCTAAGAGACAGGAAAAGAGAAAGATGAAAGAAGGGAAGGCAGGTGGTGGGAAGATATAGTAAAACAGTCATTTATACATAGCATAAATATGTTCTTTTTTTACCAGCACTGTTAATAGCAAAGTCCACCATTTAGAGAATGGTTTGGCATTTTAAGCATTCATTCAGAATATGTAGAAATTGGGTCCTGGGTCTTCCTCAGAGTGACTCAGATGCACACAACTCTCATCCTTGGGGTGGTTCTAGCCATTCTACAGAATCGTGTGGTCAGGTGCATCTCCTCCCTTCCACCACCCTTACAGGTGAGCCATAAGGAAACCAAGAAAAGCCAGCAAGCAAGGAAAAGCCCAACTACGAACTGGACACTCAGTTGGGAAGAAGCAGTCTTAGGCTCTAGTTTCTGGTCCCAGAATGTTTTTTATATTTTATATCGTACAGTCTTTGAGGTCAACAGAAAAGGGTCAGTGGGAAGGGGAGAAAATAATAAGGGTCTTTAGAAGTAACCCAGGAAATAGGAACAGGACAGTAATTCATTCCATCTTCCCAGCTGAATATCTTATCTTCCAAGTTACAGGGTTAGGCTGCTTCTCACTTGCCTCAGTTCCAACTCTGCCCCATTTAAGGCATCTTTCTGGACTTCGCCCAGAGACTTGAAATTATGGGAGTAAATGCCATCAATGAGGACATCTGTCAAACAGGGGAAGGAGAGGGAGTGTATCCCTCATAAAATGCTGGAAGATATGTGAAGGTTACCAGGTCAGCATTTTCTCAGATATTTATGGATTAAATACTGGGCTCTGGCCAAGTGAAGTGAGACATTGAAGTGCCAAGGACCAGTATGTTTTGCAAACATGCTCTCCTCCTCCTGTCTCAGAGACAAAATTATTCTGAGGTGAATCCAAATAAGGCAAATGTGGCAAACAAATTCAGCATCCCAAGAAAGGAAGAAGGGAGTGGTAGAGTCTGAGCTCAGAAAAGTTTAGCTAAAGAAAGTAAAAGTGAGTGATCAAGAGAAATTATGAGAGGAAAGAGGAGAGAAGAGACATCTAATTATGCAGACATAATGAAAAACTGACAGGATAAACACATCAGGAAAGACCAGACTGAGCGAAGATCCACCTGTAAATTGGAAACTAGTAGTAATAGCAACCATGAGCAAGAATAAGGAGTTCTAAATTAGGAAAACAGAGCCTGGCTGGGAAGGAAAGTGGAGACAGTGAATATAAAGAGCTTGGAGCAGAACTTGCTGAGAAACTGAGCTGGAACAAGAATCCTGACAAACAGAGATTGAGACCAGGTAGGTAAAGTTAAAGAACTTTAATGAACAGGGTAGAAGAAAAGGATAAGAATAAGGGAGGCACAGGCAGAGGAGGTAGACCAGTTAAGTCCCTGTGAAGAAGGTTCAGTGCCCTTCCCTCCAGAGCTTGGCACGGAATTTAATAACCCGAAGCCTGGTGTCAGATGAAACTGTGAAACTGTCAATATATCCCATTTTTCATTCATATCTCCTCATCCCCTTAAACTAGTGTTGCTAGACACAAAAGGGAACACCTGCTATTGCTATCAATTCAGTTACTCTGTTAGCTAAGTGGAATATATTTCACAGAATCACAAAATAGTTGAGGCTGGAAGGGGCCTCTGGAGCTCCTCCAGTCCAACCCCCCTGCTCAAGCAGGGTCAGCTGTAACAGGTTGCTCAGGACTGTGACCAGCCAGGTTTTGAGTATCTCCAAGGACAGGGGCCTCCACAGTCTCTCTGGACAACCTGTTCAACTGTTCAGCCACTCTCACAGTGAAAAAGTGTTTTCTTATGTTCAGATGGAATTTCCTGTGTTTAAATTTGTGCTCACTGCCTCTTGTCCTGTCACTGGGCACCACTGAAAAGAGTCTGGCTCTGTCTTGTTCACTCCCATCAGATATTTATAAACATTGCTGAGATCCCCCCTGAGCCTTCTCTTCTCCAGGCTGAGGAGTCCCAGCTGTCTCAGCCTTTCCTCATATGAGATACTCCAGCTCCTTCATCATCTTTGTGGCCTTTCACTGGAGTCTCTCCAGTAAATCCATGTTTCTTTTGTACTGGGGAGCCCAGAACTGGACCCAGCCCTCCAGATGTGGCCTTCCAGTGCTGAGTAAAGGGGGGTGATCACCTTTTTCAACCTGCGAGCAGCTGCAGCTGATCTACAGATTCTGCCATACTGACTAATTTAGCATACATTGATCTAATGTCCTAGAATTCAATTTATATTCCTAATTCCAAATCTTAAGAATTTACAGGCAGACTCTTCCCTGCCTTAAATCCTGCATGAAGAAAACATCAATATTAGAAAACCAGGCTTGCAGAAGCATAGAAATGCCTATGCAACTTTAACTCAGCCCGCTTGTGTACTATAGAATACATAAGTCATTAATATTTCAGTCTTTAGTAGTTTTATCTTTAATATTTATACTTCTGGAGATTTCTTCCCCTAACAATCATGCCTCATTTATAGCATAAGATCAACTTGAGCTCTTTGTTCAAGTCAGAATTACACAATAGGAAAGGGAATTGCATTAAATAAAATCTCAAGATTAAGGCATTTAAACAGTGCTTTGTGGAAATGCAATCTATACCAATCTCTATGAGCCGTCTTCTTGTGCAGTGTCAGCTTTCCAGAGATGGTCATCAATTGTGCATACCTAATTTTCTTAGGGCTCCTATTGCGAAAAATACGAAGACGCAGGAAAAAAGCAAACAAAAAACCCTCCAAAAGACAACAGAAATTTTCCGGAAGAACTTGTTTTTCTCTCTCTTCCCCTAACTTTTCAGGTGTGATACATATTGCTTTTAAATTTTTCGTATGTGAAGTAGGTGTTCTGAGAAAACTAATATTTTAGAGCAATTTTTTAAATTTCATCTCAGTCATTCAAAACTCTTCTACTATTATCAAACTTTTCAAGTGAAATTATTTCAAAACTTACAGTGCTAGACAGTTACAATTCCTAAATACAGCGGGCTTACGCAGAGTATATATATTACATGTGTATTTACCTCTCCTCTAGACCAACCTTATAATGATTCCAAATAAGCAAGATTCTCCACTTTTTTTCTTTAAGCGCATGATTTTCATCTTTATTTACATTATAATCTCAGGCTTCTGTTTACAAACTGCTACTATAAAACTTACTTTCCTTTTTGGTTATAAGTCAACAGCCTCAATATTTTCCTTTTTAAAGCTTGATCCCCCCACCCCCACGCCATTTTACAGACACTTTAATAGTCAGAGAGCATGGAAATCTCTTAATACACAATGTTCTATTTCATTCTGTTCAGTTCAATTATATCCATTCTTTAACACTGTCATTATTGAAAAGACCTTTTTCCAAGAAAAATTCTGCTAAGTATCTGTACATCTGTAAGTAGATGTGCTACTGTATAGAATGCATGTATCACTCAAAAAAAAAAAGGCAAATAAAAAAGTTTCCATAAGCAAATAACCATTTTAAGTATTGCAGCCATCGCCAAAACTCCACTTCTCTCTCTCTGGAAGAAAAAAAAAATTAATTTTTTCTAAGGATTCCACACTGTCAGAAAATTTTAGATCTCTTCTTTAATGTTTGAGACCAAAGAGAAAAAGCAAGTCACTCACAGGCCAAGAGCTAGCAGCTGTGAGAGAGAGAGAGTGCGCGCACCCAAGAGCAAGCAGTCAATACTATCTCTGCCAAAGGCACTCAGGGCCACCTTGCATTGCTAAATAAGTGGTGATGTAAAACCAGTCCAGAGCTCTCTCAAAAAGCAGAACCCCAAAAGCCACGGGCCAAAACGGACCATGAATCAGCTGAGATTTTAAAATATGAAATAAAATAAAAAATACTTGGAAAACTTCCTTCACATTCAGCTGTAGAATATAACTAAACCCCACCTCAAAACAATACACATAACTTGCCCTAAACCCTGGTTAGGCCTAAAAACTGAGATTACTTCTGATGCATCTTGAAAGATGTGCAGCCATGGACTTGCTTAAGAGAAAAAGCTGCTAACAGTTGTTGATGAAGGTATTTGAGAATTAAGTTTGAGGTTGTCTAGACAGAAACCAAGCTTGTAATAACAGATTTTTGTCCAACTGACAGCCCACACAGAAACCTCTTCTGAATAGCTTGATCATAGTCACAGCTTCATTCCTTGGAACCAGTCATGGGCAAATAGCCGGAAGCAAGACGCCAAACACCGGTAGGAAATTGCCGGGACCAAAGTATGCTGGCAGAGCAGAAATTTGCTATGTAGCTAGAATACTACAACAGTGCTATCTATTGTATTTTCTGTATAAATGCCATAAACAGAACTCTTCAGGAAAAATGAATGAGAAAATAGCTCATTATCAGTAGGGCACCTTTGTTCCTTCTATTCAATAATTTTCTGAAGTGTAACAAAAAATACGGTGGATAATAAACTCTTTACCTTCTTGGCCTTCTATTTTTCTTCTCAGTTCATTATGCAGATGATTAGGTTGTGATGATGTCAAATCCATACTGTGCCACAGAACACTGCAGAGAAACACAAGCCTGCCTACCTGGTAAAATGAACAAAATGACTTTACTTCTAGTTTTCTTCACATAACACTTCTCAAAAAAAAAAAAAGTTATTTTTACATTTATTATGTTATAATTTATTCATTAGTAATAAATAATGAGAGACCTAGAGACACATAAAAATCACTCAGTATTCAGAGCATAACAGAACCATAGCAGCAAACTGTCTAAGAAAATCTCAAGCCAGTTTAACTGTTCAACTCCCCAAGACAGAAAAAAAGTAGATTAAAAAAAAAGAAAAGCTTTGATAACTGTTTAAAACTATTCCATAAAATTTTAAAATTAGAACTAATTCAAATGAAGGTTGGTAGATTTATAATTGATTGAAAGCAAAGGTACCATCAAATGTCTGAAGGAAAAGAAAACTTACACCAAAGGGTCTAATCCTATTTGAATTAATTAGCTTGGAAAGGAAGGAAACAACCTATTAGTAAAATTTGCACATGAGATTAAGTAAGAAGCAGGAATTACAGACATTATACAGGACACAGAATGTGCATGTGTCTATATAAATAGACTCAGAACATGCATATTCAGTAGAAAAAGGTAATGCAGAAGGAATGACAGAGCACAAAATTTATACAAAAAGTTGCAGCACAATATCATAGCAAAAAAGAACAATGCAATTTTCACCTGTCTGTAGAAGAGAGACAATCAATGCTCTCAAGTTCTTGACATTTTACAATCAGAAAAACACTGAGATTGCAGAATAAAAAAAAAATTAGTACTCTGAGAATTTTTAATACCCTTACACTCTTATTCAGAAATTTGACTGATTTGTGCAAGAATAGTTATAGGCAACATACAGCTAATAGTTTATAGATATCTAAACACCAGTGGGGATGCAATTAAATAAGGCAATGGATAGAGAAGGAAAAAAAATTAAAAATAAAAAAATGGACTGAATATCATAAAAAAAATCCTCACATTGCAAAGCCTTAGACAGATTTACTTCTCAAGACCCGAGGATGAAAAATGTATAGTATAGAACAATCCTGTCTTCTTACAGAGGAAATATCATACTCTCTCTGACTTTATCCTGTATTTATACATATGCAGGTTTAATCCTACCACCACAGTGCCAAAAGTCATTAACTTACTTGAAGGTGAAAAATAGCTTAGTGAGCTTCTACATATACCATAATATATAAAATAAAAATACTGCTATTGTATCTCTGTCCTTCTATGAACTTACCAATAGTAACACTATTATGTGGGGAACAGAAAAGCCATTCAATGGAATTCAAAATCTTTGTATCTATTTGTGTCTATCTTCAGAATACCAAGTAGCATTATAAACTACTGGACATGAAGTAGTAAATGTTATATACATTCATCAGCTTTTCACTACCTCAGAAGTGCAAAAAAGACAAATTGTCTTCTGATTAGAAGATAAAAATAATGGCTTAATAATAAATCCCTTTGCATGAAGAACAGATCAAGTTGCACTATAAAATCATTCTAAAGGGAAAAACCTTTGCATTTTGCTCCCATACATTTTTTCCTTCTAAAAATACCCTAGAAGTACACTGAACTACACAACAACCTGCCTGACTTTAAAAATATTAATTCAATAATACTACAAGTAACTAAAAACATAAGTACAGAACAGTTCAGTTACTGATTTACACTCTTTAAAATAAAGAATGCTAAGTAATTCAGATTAAGAGAACACATTTTGGAAACACAGGCAACTGAAATACTGTGGCAACTCACATCTACTGTATTTCAGTTAACATTACCTGAATCTCTTCTTTTAGTTTTCCGAAAATGATATTCAAAAACAAACAAAAGATATTTATTTGCTAGCTCCTTTCCTCCCAGTTAGCTCCCCAGCAGTCCCAGACAGAAAAGCTCTAATATGTGTGTCATATATTGCCAACATCCCCACAGCAGAAGGAATAATAAATCTTGACAGCTGCAGCGTGAACACAAAGTAGATACAACATACCATGTCGCCCAGAGAACCCAATACCCTTACATAAGGGAATGGAAGATTTCCAAACAGCAGTAGGTAGCTAGTCAAGAGAACTTGAACCAGTAGAGAAAAGTAACCAAATTTTGGAATATTTTCCACAAAAATAAGGTAGCCGCACAGTTTTAGTAACTTCTCATTGTTATTGAAAAGTAACTGAACAGAAAAAAAAAAAAATCAGAGACAAAGGATTCTTCCTTTGGCACAAAGCACCAAGGGCCAATTCACAAAACAGCAGGGCTATACTTGTGACAAGGATATATAAATGCATGCTCACATTAGAATGCAAAACCTTAATAAGGTACAACACCCAAACAAATCCTAGTCAACTTTACAGTCAAATATTAAATTCATGAAACAGCTGTCAACATACATATAAATACATGTATCACCCCTCTTTTCTATATCCAAGACGTTTAATCTCTCAACAGCTTCCAGTCAATTACTGCTATTGGAACAAAATACAGGTATCTGTAAGACTTCCTTTATTTAGACTGTAATCTATTCAGGACAGGAACCATATCTTATTTCATAATTTTTTTAGCAAAATGGCACACCAACCTCAACTGGGGTTTCTACGTGCCATTGAATGATAATGAATTACTGCAGGAGAACACTAAACAAGCCTTACAAAAAATTGAAGGTCCTGTACTCAGCAAAAGAAATTAATAGCTCTTTACACTTAGAAGCTGTCAAACAAATCAATGAGAGCTGATCTACACTTTTAAGGCAATTTCAACAATAGCTAAAGGATGATCTGCAAAACTCTGCTGTAAACTGGCTGTCTGGACTGAGAATATCCTTCAAATATACTTATCTCTTATAAAGGTACCATCAAGAGGGATATTTTATGCTCCGTAAACATAGTACATGAAATACTAGACACTCTGAAATTAAAAAGGCCAAATCTATCCAGTTCACCTCAGTCCTTCATCCTAACAGGGGGGGCTAACTAATGTTTTATATAAAATTGACTGTGGGGATTTGGACTTACAGACAACGAAACCATGAGAAATGAAATAAAAGCATTGAACAACCACAAATAAGGACCAAAATTTAATGTAAGAACATGAGTAGGACTGGCAGCATTCAACTTTTTCCATCTTAATCCACAGAAGCTATAAATAAATTCTGTAAATATTTAGATAGATGAGAGAAGAGGAAAAAAAGTCTGAGCTAACAAATTGTTTCTCTCACAAATTAATCTGACATGAATGCTGCAACCAGTGGATCTGCCTGCTGGGTTCCTGAAGCACTAGTAGGTAAATATGTTTTCCAGGAAGCTGACCCTGTACTGTTAATACCAAAGCGCACACAGATGATACTAAGGTGAGGGCAGGCAGGGAAGGAAGGCTAACTAGAGGGGGAAAAAAAAAATCAGAAAAATCAGACTGACAGAATTCTTCATGGAGACACAAGAAGGACAAAAAAAAAAAATCTGGCTTGCATTTAGGTAGTGACCTAGTCATAGGACTAGCTGAAGCAGCAAGATAAAGGAAGGGGTTAGGCAGGAAAGCAAAAGAAAACACATTGTATCAGTTTACAGATTATGCCCAGTGATAAGTGGAACCCAAGGGAATTAAAAAAAAAAAAATCTGTACTACTGCTGAACATCACTTTGGCAGACAAATTCTGACCTTGGGCATGCTTATATAACTCCAAGTCTAGAAACATGACATTTACATTTAGAGCATAAGCAATTATGCCATCTCAGATTATATAAGAATGTACTGCACTGTACTATATTCCATGAGATTTATAAGGCCTCATGTTGTATCATGAATGATTCAATATGCAACATTACTTTGAGCACAAAGATTTGAAGACAGGCATACTGAAGAGAATAAGGAAAACAAAACTAATTGAACTGAATTTCCTTCTCTCAGTACCTGGAAATTATCTAAATCACTTTCAAAATTTCGTTCAAGTTTCATGTTAAGGAAGCAACAGACTGCACGCGATTTTTTTTCCACTTCTGTTAGAGGGCAAATGAATGCAAGTAACTTTTTGGCTTAATTTTATGATCTCAAACAGAAAACTTTTACCAAGCCAAACTAGGGCTTTTTCAGTAATTGTGCTAAAAATATTTTTTCATTGTTTAAAATCCCTCCTACATAAATTCTGGACACAAAGGCAATGTAAGACAAATGCACAATGAATAGGGATAATTTATTGTTTTTCTATCAGAAAATTCATTAGAATATTTACAAAGTTTAAGTCATAAACCCCCCCCCCCCACAGTCTCTCTAAGACTGTCTCTTTTTTTAAGACCTCTTTTTTCTTCCTCTCTTACTCTGCGATTTATGTTTTTTGCCCTCAAACACAGGTTTGGCAGTCACCATGACTATGTTTCCCACTTCTTCATCCTCACCACTTGAGCTACTGTACCCTTTTTTCTCATTATGGTTTGCTGTCTCAATTTGAGACGCAGTTTTCCTCCTCTTGCTCTTGTCTAAATCTCTGCTTTCCAGTTCCTCTACTGAGGAGTCACTAGAGGTTTCTGAAAGATGCAAATTCCCAATAAAACCACCTCCATATAAACGTTCTCTTTTGGAATCTGAACGTTTCTTTCTCTTTATTTGTGTTGTCACTTGATGATCTGTGCAATCGACAGTACTTTTCCCTTTCCTTTCCTTATGCTGCTTAAGTTCATCCTCCATAACTGCAGTAGCATCCTGAATTTCATTGGCTTCTTCCTCCTTTTCCTTTCTCTTCAGACAAGTCACAGCTCGGCGAAGTCTCTGGCTCTTAATGGCTTGTTTTTCATGTTGTGCTAGTCTGAAGAATGAATCAATTCGAAGCTGAGTCTATCAAAAATAAAACAATGAAACAGCTTTGGATTTTTGGGGGACAGGAATTCAATAGTCATCCAAGCTATATTATACAGTATCCTAAATTAAGCAGGAGAAAGACTAATGAAATTAATATATGTCTAAATAGATGAGGACTACAAGATGCATTATCATAGTTATAGCTATAAATTATGCAACAAGTTTTACCTTCTCTAAAGCAAGAACCTTTACACTGCTCTTTAAAGAAACTAGGTAATGGGCAAACACCTGTGAAAAATTAAAAACTGTGTTGTGCTTATGATTAGACATAGGTTGCTATTTTCAACCTTAAAACCAAGATGCTCTTGTAGTGCTCTTAAGTATGTCCTTACAAACACATACTCAGCTGCAAGCTATTAAAACAATAGAAAGTTTACTAAGCAAATGCTGTATGTGCACCTCATATTTTGCACAGGCCAGTGCAACAAAATGCTATAATTTGACCCAAGTGCCTTGTAACACAGGCTGCTACAGCATAAAGATTAACAGTAGAACTTGTAGTAGTCACACACAGTGAGATCTGTTTTACTCAACTATAGCCAAGTATAGACTAAGCCAGTCTTCTGGGTTCTCCCAAAAATTGACCGAGAGAAACACTTGCAAAGGATGTTCCAGTCAACCTGAAAGTATACAGATCTAATAACAGTTTTTGTGGTACTTTTCACTCCTTTGACTAATAGAGAGGACCTAGAAGACTGGTTTAGACTACATAATCTATCTTGCTGATAGCAAAAGAAGAAAAGAATCTGATCTTGGCTCATCAGTTTTACAACCGACTTTCACAGTGTCACCACACGCATCACTATTCACTTTTAAATTGTATTAAAGTTGACAGCATATTTATTTATAAAATGGAGTAGTATTATAAACAGGTGCTCAATCAACAGCAATAGCTCAGTCTGCATTTCTCCCCAAAGATTATGGATGGTACTCAATGGTCAGTCTGACTTCACCAAAATCTTAGAGACACTTATATAAATCATTTTAAAATATAGGGCACTGTTTTTTAAAAGCATTAAAGGTGCTTAAGGTACCTGTAGTAATCAGCAACATGCAGAACAAACAGCAATCTGGACTTGAAATAGATGCTTGATAGATAACAAGATTTTAAAGCAACTATTGCATTTACAACCTTTGAAATTATGTAGAGTGCCTCACAGTACACTCAAATTATACAACAACAAAATCTATACAATTCAAAGTTTAGTGACTTTTAAAAATATAATAAAATAAAAAATATGGCTAAATGACAAGCTATTTTACAAACAGTATGGGCTATCTGAATTATGAAAGCATAAATTACAGTGAAGTTTCACCCAAGTTAGTTAAGCATCACTTTAGATTAAAGCCTCATTGTTCATTTTAAAAAGTTTCTGTTACAGTTATCTGGTTAGCCTTAAATTATACATAGTTTTATACTTTACCTGTTGCGAGTTCAGCTGTTTTAGCACAGGCAAAAGGACTTCATCTATCTTTGTTCTAGTCCAGCCAAAGTGATCCTGACAGAATGTACAGAAAGTTAAGGATCTTTTAAAAAAAAAAGAAAGCTATTACCAGTATTCTGTAAACACACAAAATGAAAATTCCTCAAATAACCAGCATCTGGAGAAAAGCTACTATAGCTGAAAGTTTTTTCAACTACAAAAAAAAGAAAATACCAGAAGTTATTATACCTGACCTATGTGGATGGTTCCAGTATTACGCCACGTGTCTTCATCATGTCACATTTCTATTATTTACAGAACCCTAATACCATCATTTCCGAGACTGTCTTTCAGTGAAGCTCCTTTTGGCTACACAGTACTGCCATAAAACACAATACCTATAAATAAACCTTATTTTTACACTTACACACACACAAACACATACACACAGAGGAAATTTTATTTATAGTTTAAAACAATATTAGCTCTGTGTGCATCATCATCTACTTTTCAACAATTCACTGCAGCTCAAGCTGCAACTGATGCAAGAAACATGCATTAGTGCAAGGAATGTGGTAAATAATAGCTAGGGATAAAGCACAGTGTCAATCACTCATTCTGATTAGGTTTCGAAACCTACATGTGGAAAGATGGCTAACAGATACATCAGGAGCATGCAAACAATCCCATGTTAAGTCTAAAAACAGGCATGGTACAGTTACAGAAGTGTAACATCACAACAAAGCTAGGTCAGTCCAGTTAAGAGACTCACTTTGCATTCAGAGAGAAGCAGCACAGCCTCTCAGGAAGGCAGAGCAGACTTGGATGCTGTACACACATAGATGCGCTCTTCTCAATTCCAGAGCTGATATCATTGTAGCAGAGCACATACAGCCTCAGGTGGGGGCTCTCACACTAATGAAATGTTAAGAATTTGGCTCTCTGTTATTGAACTAGTCTTATGAACTGTAGTCTGAGTACTTTTAAATAGTAATTCCTGTCATATCATAAAAGGATATTCTCTGATCTGCTCTACATCAGGCTTCCCCCAGATGAACGAACCCCTTGTCTCATCCACCACAGGCTTCAGGTATGCCTCTGCCACTGCTGGGTTTGGGAAACCTGAAGAAAGCTGCAGATCCCGCAGCTTCTTCTTGACTTTGGTATCATGTGGATTAGGTCTCAGTTTCTTATTCTTCTGAGCTTCAGTCCACCACTCACTGAAAAACAGAGGAAAGATTTCATTTGTATCCATAAAATAAAATTTGGAATGTCAAGAGCTACCATACTAACTTAAAAAGCCTTCTTTAGATTCCCTATTTCAGTTACTGTATGAGACAAGGTAGGAAATTTCCAAATTACATGACCTAAGGGGCATATAATTTAAAGGTAGAAAGGAGAAAACATATACAGTAAATGTAGCCATCTGGCAGCCACAGTAGCAAACATCACCTGGATTCCCCGTAAGTAGCCAAACAGAAGGCCCTAAACTCAGTCTCACTTGAGAAGGATGCTCCACACATAATGATCATTTTTGGAGGATTTCTGAAACAAAAAATAACTTCTGACCAATCCTGCCATTGCCAATAAAATTGGCTTGGTGCTCTTCAAACCCCATTCCCCCCACAGCCTACCTGTCTGTCTCTTTCCAGGACATCCACTCCTCACTCATCAAGTGTCTTTATGAGCAAGCTAGAGCACCTTCTCACAAACTTGGGGAGAAACCACCTCCACTCCACTAGGGATCCAGCTCTGCAATGAACTCAGAGGCAGTTGCACAGTTTGGAAGTGGTTCTATTGTCGTCACTAGTTTTGTTGTAATTGCTGTGTCAACATATCACCCTATTTATCAGCCATTTCAAATAGTGACATAATGGAATCACATATTTTATAGTTAATTTAGCCTCCTTAGTTTTGTCTATGTTTTGGTGCATGGTAAAGCAGCAAAAAAATATATTCACTAACATTCGTATTATGGAAAAACAAACAAAAAAATCAGACATAGCATACGTGAATTTTAAGAGCGGTTCCAATCCATGACCAGGAAATTCATTTAAAATCTCCATTGCTGTTACGAAGCCAACATTTGGGATGCCTTCAGTGTAATCACTTCCAAGCAAGTATGCCAAATTAATTAACTTGCTTCGATCCAACCCTGTAAGAGAAAGTCCATAAACCAAATAAACCTAGTGAATTCAGCCTCTATTCTCTTACAAATTAACAGAAGTATATTATCTGAAAGACAAACAACAAAAGGAACATATAGGCATTAACTGTGTAAAATTATACTTTCTTCAACATCAGAATTTGCTAAATTACTTTCTGGAGCAACATCATTATGCTATGCTAGTTCAAGTACCAGTAACTGTACTAAAATATGATAACTTGTGCAAATACAATGATGCCAAAATTAAAATGTTACAATGTAGAAACCTAGTTTTCCCCCAAACCAGGTCTTTGAAAGCTAAGAGATTACTTGACATATACTTCTGCAGTTACAGTCCAGCTCTCATCTAATGCTGACCTGAATTTAATAACTCCTGAAGCAGAAATTAAAGTATTCCCCAGTCCCCACTTTTGAACTCTAGTCCATAATATTCATGACTCTGTTTCTCAAAAGAATTCCCAAACTGCATGTCATTTGCTCTATGCTACTGTAGTTATTCTTATAGATCAAAAGAGCCTGTGAAACAACTAGAAAGAAGGAAGAACCCAGCTGACCACTTCTGCTTACTACATTGTAAGATACGAGGCAACCAGACTGATTCTTAGGGACTAGCTTCAGGACCTCAGACCAAAACATTATTTCAGTGGAGAAAAGGAGGGAAGTGTGTCTATGTATGCAAATCAAGACCACCTGAATGCTAGTAAGGATATCCACTGACTGTTATGAAAGAAAAATTGCCCAATACATGGAAGCAGTAGTAAAATACTGCAGAGAGAGATGACACCAAGACAGATGGTAACTATTTTTTAAAACAAAACAAACGAAACAGAAGCACTGGTTTACGACCAGAATAACAGCCAAAATCACAGGAGCTTTTAGAGCATCTGCCCCCCCACCACCACCATGTAAGCTACACTGGCTTCATCCAATTTGCTGGGAAAAGAAGCCAAAGACGTGTTTATTTTTTATCACATAAAAATGAAATTTGTGAAATTCCATTTCACAAATTGTGAATCGGTTACTGCGAACTGTGAAATTTTACGTGCTGGAGGCATTAAAATATTATTTCAAAGTTCATAACTCTACTTTGCTCAGAAATTTCAAAACTGACTTTATCTCTTCTGCCTAAGCAAAACATGAGGAAAAATTAGAATTTGCTATTATTTTCTTTAATACATTCCGCGACGCTGAAGCTTAATAGTTCAACTAGCAACAATTTGATGAGATTAGAACAAGAAAAACAAGAAAGAAGTAAAAATCTTGTCAATATTAAAAAATTTACTTCTACTTTCTACAGAGTGTATAAATACACTGCATCCTTTTCTAATACAGTATGAGTCAGTATGTCCAAACTAAACTTCTATTTACATAAGATTAAAATCTGCTGACATTTATCAGAATATAATTTTCTCACCATGTCAGAAAAGTCATACTGACATCTACCTACTGGTACCACAGTTCATGCTTCCAGCCTTGATTATCATCAAACTAACTTAAGTGTATTAAATGCAGGTGCGACTAGTAGCTGCAAGTTCAGATAGGTCATCTGGTAGTAAAACCAATAACCCGGCTGCATGTCCTCTCTAAAGAACAGACATCATCACAATGGTTACATGAAATTCCATAGGAAATTCATCTTCGAAAAGATACAGGTAAAAGCTGTCTTATCAAAGAGTCTCTCTAACTGACCGGCGAGTGAAGAGTTAACAGGACTGAAGTTTGGCAATTGCAAAGCTGTTGAACAGAGGAGTTAACAGGACTAAAGAAGTCTACCAACTGATACGTGCAAGGATTGATACGCGCAAGGCTGCGGAATAGAAGAATTAACAAGACTGAAGAAGTCTGCCACCTGGAATCTGCACGAAGCCCCAGGGAGGGAAGAAGCAATACGGAGGTGTTGTGGTCTTGCCTTGCTAGCAGGGTCCCCCCAAGCAGACAAACAGACAGTCCTGTGATTGTGAAACTTGCAAAAGTCAGCAAAAGCAGTGTTTGCCCAGAGCCCCAGCCGTATAAAAAGAGACTTGGGAGCTAGGAGAGTTTGAGCAGGGATGTAACGTGAGTGACTTGATCATCCTCTCCGGCTGGACCATGAGCATTCCCACCCCTCCCCTTTCCCAGGGACGCTGGGTTAAGGTAACTCCTCGACGTTGAGAGTCCTCTCACTAGGAGAGTGAACAAGAAAGCTTTCAAGTAGGGATAAGCAGTGCTTCCAATTAATAGCGCAGTAATTGATGGTTTCGGGTTATCCTTTCTAAATTAGTAACTGATGATTTTGTGTTATCCTTTCTAAATTAGTAATCGCATTATTTTAACGGATGTTACTAATCCAAGAACTTGTGTGAGGAAATAAATATATATATTTTTTATTTACTACGTTACTGTCTCAGTCGTTGCTATCAAACCTTCATAGTGTGACACCAACATACTTATATCTGAGCCTTACCTAGCTGGTTTTGAAAATCAACATACTGATAATATTCCACGTATTTGTTCTGACTGAAGAAGTTTTTATAAACATGCCGTGCACCAAATAACCAAACATCACTATCATCGGTGATTGTCCCAGAGGTCTGATCAGTAAGGTCCAAGATAGCACACTGTGCCTCTGCTTCCATTGGAGCTTCAATATATGGAATGCCAAACAGACGGAGAAGCTCCTGTAGGATGGAAGAAAACAGTTAGTATTTCATCTGAGAATGAGCTTCTAATATACTACTGCTTGACTCAGAACTGCTAGTTTCACACTTGGGAGGTGTTTAATCTTTCACAGCAAATTTTAATTTCCCCTGAAAAGCACTAAACGCTGTTAAGTTAAGGGGGAAATCCCACTTACTCATCTCAGGCAGATAATGCCATGTAAGTCAAGCACTATTTGACCATGCTATCGCTACAATTTGAGAATCTGCTGTTTTAATTATGCAAGCATATTCAGGTATTTTGCTTTCCATAACCGCTGCTGATTTAACATGGAGAAAAGTTCATGCATTACAGTGATGTAGGATGCATGAAAGAAAGATGCAGGCAAACAAAGTCAGTAACAATTTTAGCACAGAAAATGGTAACAGAAGTATGAAACACACATCAGGCAACAAACAGTGGGCAGACTAGCCATCCTTTGGACGGTGTTTTGATATACATGTGTTTTGAAATGCTTCACACAACCTGCTTTTATGGAATATGTTACTTAATCTCGGTTAAATATCCCACATGCACTAGTTTTACATACTAATGTTGGTTACACAATTCTGAATTATTTCATCTCCGTGCTTTCCACTTATTCTGTTCCCAATTTGGATGTAATAACCACCGCAAAATCTAGGTGTAAAGTTTTTATGTTTAAAAAAATATATAAGGGGTTTTTTTTTCACTGCAAAAACTGGCTTTTGTGCCCTAACAAATTCAACTTTGAAATTGTTGTTTTAAAACTTTCATTGTAATAAAGAGTAAAAGCACAAGGTCAGAAGACTTACAACTATAATGGCATATCTACCAATATATGGCATGTGATACTACAGAAGTGTAAGTTACTGGCCTTTAAAAAAATCATCTGAAGATAAAAGTATGAGCAAACATTTAACATAGAAACAAAAATTTCAGTCATCTTAATGACATCCAAACTATCCCTTTTATTCTAAGAAATATGTAAGTGTTCATATTTTCTTTGAATATATGTATTATGCCATAGATCCACCACTTGTCTACTATCTTATGGCTATATTAAATTCAACACATTATATTGTTTATGACTGGATAATCTAAAATGCAGTACTCTTTGCATTAGACAGAGTTATCTTCCCAATGCTAATACTCAAACAGAAGTTACAGGTTTGTCCAGGAATTACTGGTAAAGTTCTTTAAAATAAGTTACCCAGGACGTCAACCTGCGTTACAATAAAGGTTTCTTTTATGCTTATATCTTTTAATCCCTAGGGAAATCACAATTTACCTAAACTCAATTAGATCAGTTCCATACTGCTGAGTTTAATTTCCTATTCAGTTAAAAAAGTTTGGTGCTTAAAAAGTGGAAATATTTTCATTCATAATGAATGAATATTTAATAGTGTTATAACAGTTATTTCCAACTCTTGGAATTGAAGATTAATCTTCTCTCAGCATTTTAAATCAAGCAGTCTGAAGAAAACAACCACCTACGAGGAAAAAGGTGACCTACAGTTAAAAAAAATTACAAACAGCTTTTGAGAAAACATTTTACTCCTGAGGGTGGAGATTACTTCTTATCCCACATCATGTCAAAATGATTCAACAAACACTACCTGACTTTCCAAGAACATCTGTCCCGTTACAGAAGCAGCAACACGTTCCTGCTGCTGTTTTTGAGCCTGAAGAATATTTTGTTCAGCAGAAAGATCATTTTCCAGTTCTTCCAGTTCTTCCTGAATAATAAGACAAGATTTTGGTCATTACAACAATTTAGTGCTTTACTTACTTAAGTATACTTAAGCCTCCAACTATATTTATACTAAGAGTATATGCTCCATTAATTCACACCTGTAAGTTGTCATAGCTTCTCTAATGCAGTAAATTATAAGACCATAACTAGGTCTATTCATCAGAGTGCTAAAACCTTACAATTCCTCTCTGATTTCAGTGGCAATTATGGCTAACTCTCATCTTTAAAAACAACAAAAAAAAACATTTTCCATACAATTCAAATAAACAAATGCATGAAAAAGTGATAAAACAGTATGCAGCTACTGTAAGTAGCTGTAAGATAGTTGTAAGATAGTTTTCCTTAAAATATATATTTAGCTACAGAGCACTTCATTACTAACTTAAAACAAATAATAAGGAATTACCAAACTGATGTCTTGCCACTCATCCACTGCATCTTTACCATCATTTTCACTTTCAACACTCTGATGGTTTGTGAACTGCACTTCATCAGATTCCTCTACTATGTCCTTGGTGACAATATCATGTCTGTCTTTCTCCATTTCTGTAAGTGCTGTTCTATCACCCAGTTTCTCATCATATTCAGTACGAAACTCAGCCTTATTACTGATTTCACTGTCCACTTCAATAAAGCTTCCTATAAAAGAAAAATAAAGAGTTCAGCTTCTTGCTGCTAGTTTAAAAAGAAATGTTTGAGTCATCTCTTCTTAATTTGTGCTGTGATGTTTTTTCACCCACAACAGATGCTATGTGCAGTAAATAGACATAAGGACTGTGAAACTACAGAAACCATGTGGCTGGCCATTAATACACCAGTTAATGAAGTTCAAGCTACAGAACAGCATGCTTTCCAGCTTCTCCATTTTGTATACTCATATTTCAGCATTACAGAACAACATCGGGGAAAAATATAGTTCAGATTTTCTCCTCATCTAAAACATAAATTATAAAGCATTTTTTACTATGAGAAAAGGTTGACTTCAACTGACCGCAAACATAATAATGCCCTATTTTCTTACAGAACTGTTCATCACAAAAGTCTTCAAACCCTGGCTGGAGTCAAGAATGATCATAAACACAAATACACAATTAAAAAGCAGATACCATCAGAATCACTGTCTTCAGACTGTGATATCTCTTCTACTCTTTCCTCATTAGGACCTTCTGCTTGTGGAAAAAGGCTAAGTTCCTTTTGTACCTCAGATACACTATTTTCTGTTTTTGAAATTACTTCCTCTATATCTTCACAGATTTTAAGATTTTCCTTATTTTTAGAAAAGCCTGTTGTTTCAGCCTGAATCAAAGCTTGTGTACTTGTCTGTGCAGGGGAACAGCTTGGGTTCTGCATGCACATGTTTATATTCTTATCTTCCAAAGAACTTAAGCCCATTTTGGAACCATTTTCTTCTTTGTCTACATCATCTTTTCCTTTTCTAGTATCATCAACAGAAGAATAATTTTCAGTTCTGGCAATACTGATGTCCTTGGTTGCGATATGAACCTTTTCCAGCTCGTGACTCTTCTGGCCAAATTCAGTATCTTGAATAATCACTGGGTTTGATGAATGAATTGTAGATGTAGGTAATTTTTTTCCCTCCAAAACTTTAGGAATCTGATCATCCTCATCTGAACTACTGAGGAGAAAATCCTTCTCTTCTGACCTTTCTGTTATCATTCCATCAGTTTTAGAGGTAACAACTTCCTCCCTTTTATCATCATCACTCAGAGCTTGCTGAATTGCCTGTAAAGTTCTCGGAGATACACTGCCTTCCTCTGATCTAGGTTGGTCCATATTCAATCGTCCTTTATCTTCATCCCCCAGTTCTTCTTCTGAGCTGCTTTCTATCATAGCTGCCTGAATAGCAAGCAAAGTCTGGGGAGACGGTGGTGCTGTCACCCCATTGTTATCTTTCTCTGTCTGCAACTTCTCAGACTCAACAGGGTTTGTATTAGCAGGAGATTCATTAAATATTTTAGTAGATTTAGTAAATTCTAGCCTTTTTGATGAGTGTGCCGCAGTAGTTTCCAAATCTCTATCAGTAGCTTCTTTTGCTTGAATACCTGAAAAAAAGTTTTTTGTTAATTTTTTTTAATACATAACTGTTTTATGCTAATATTCTTTTTACATAATGAGAATCAAAATCATAATTAAAGATTAATAAACCAGTTTTCTACATGTTTATTATCACAGTTAATTATGTCTAACCAATACCACATATTCCACATAATCATCAGGTACATGCATCTCTAAACAACACTCAGGTTTTTCCTAAAACTTACAGCTGCAGACTGCACACACCCAATGAGAAGTTTTATAAAATGAAGAACCAGCACACCTTTTATTAGGATATAGTGAGAAGTATCTTCAGAGATTACCCTCTTAGACTCCACTTCTTTCACAAAACCACCTTCATTTTCATATTGTGTTTGGATTTGACCTGAGTGCTGCTGATTCAATTCTTTTTCTACATTTTCTATGTATCGATTGAGGTTGCTTTTCTTAAGCAAACCCCTAAGCTGATACTGGGAAAAGTCATTGGATTCCTTAAAAAAAAAGAAATCAATACAAGTTAATTTAAATAAAATGGCATGAATTGCATTTTTTAAGCAAGTGTATTTACTATGCTCTGGGAAGCTCTTCGGTAAAAATATTTTCTTATTTTTTTTAACCAGAGAACACATATCTTTACTGATTGCTGCACTCCCAAGTGATGGTGATATTAACATATTAATATGCAACAGAACTTTAAAAGGTATCACTAAATAGTTTTGAATGTTGATTAAACACAGTGAGATCTAAATAACATGACCAACAAAAAACAGCTGGCTAATAGAGCTGGACCCCATCTCAAATACAACTCAATTATAACAGAAGCCACGTGTGGGTAGTTTTAAGATGTTGCCCATCACAAAATGGTTCTTAGCTTACACTTTGATACAAGCTATCATTTGATCAGAAATATATTGTATTTTAAAAATCTTACTCTGCTCTGAAAAACTATTCTAGAAGTGGCACTGTAGGATTCCCTGTTTGTCTCTGAATGGCTTTGGTGTCACATCTGCTTAATTTACAAATATAAAGACCTTTTTCCCAGCTACCAGTTCCTTCAAACTGAGAGTCTGAAAGTCAAGCATGTGATAAATCTGCATGATTTATCCACACCAGTAATACGTTTTCATAATTGAAATGTTGGACATAATGCTGATGAGGCATGAGACACAGTATGATATTTCCATTCTTGCCAAAAGGACTTAGTTCTGCCAATTGTAGTAGAAATCAGGAGATAGGACTCTGCATATACCTATGGGAAGGATCTGTTAAGAATTATTACCTTGCCTTTTTTTTTTTCCCTAGACATGAAAATTCCCCCCCAAAATTTCCCAAACATCTTTTGTAGAATAGGTCTGGGGTTAAAACTTTCCAGATGTGATATTCTTATGTAGTCTTCATGTGCATTAACAACAGTAACTCCTTTGTAATGGCTTGAAACTATTTTAAATTTTACCTCTGGCATTACTTCAAATAATGTTCTTTTTCGCTTTGTAAATTCTTTCATATCAGTCAAGATTTCGTGTTTTACTTCTGGAGGAAGACTGCTGAAGTCTTCTGATTCAATATCTACAGAATGAGGATTTTCAAGTAATTCTTCCTATAAAAATGAACAACAACATATATAAACACTTATTTTGTATTACAGACCAACAATAAAAATGAAAATACCTACGGCACCACTCCAAATCTAAAGAAAAAAAGACAAAACGTTTTTGCTACTACTTATACTGTGAAGAAAACTGTAATAAAAAAAAAGTAACTATTACCTAATTAAATAATTTGTTTAATCTCCATAATTACTGAGATACAATATATAAAGAAACTACTACTTAAAAACTCACAGGTTTTTGCATAAAAAGATATTTAGTGCAAGTCACAGAAGCAGATCCTACTGCCCAGTAATTCTAACTTTTATCCTTCCAAAGACTTTCTCTTTCTGAACACAGACTACTTCAAACAGTAAGAATATTTCCAAGAGAGTTTTTTCTTTATTTTATTTACTTTGATGACTGCTTGAAAGCAAAAATAATAACTTTACTGTTCACAGAGATATTCTGCTAGATGAGTTATTTCTATTTTCTCCTATTCCCCTGAGATCAGTGATTCAGAAGGAAATATTTATATATGAAAAAAAGAATTGAAGTGTTGCACTGGAGTTCTGTTAAATATGCTGTCTTATTTTTGCATACATATGTGCACTGTTATGTTTTACCATTGTAAAAAACAATGTTTGTTTTCTTCACAAGTCCAGAGAAAACAGGTGGGGGGGGGCGGAACCTCCAGGGTATTCCTACTCTGTTGTACTACAGTGAAGAAAATTACATTTGTATTTTACAATTAGTAAGAATTCATGGAATTCTTAAAATTAACTTATTTGCTTGTCAAGTAATGCTATTCTGAGATTTATACCTCCAAACACTATTAAAAATATTTTTTAAAGCGTAACACATGAATAACAGGATATTTCAAAATAACAGGGCAATTAGGATGCATTTACCTGCAGTATCTTCTTTTGACTCATTCTCTCTTGCCATTCTTTTTCATCTTCCTCTTCTGAGCTAAAAATCACAAAGAGATAAAAGACATAGATTCTCCCTCTCCTCTCTCCCTTTCTCGTCTCTCTCCCTCTCTCAAAAAGCTTTGAGCAGAAAGCAAGAGGGCAGACTGCTCAGTTAAATCTATATTGACACAACTGTTGCTGTGTACTTGGTTGGCATTTACGTTTTAGCGCAGATCTTTTAACACTGAAAATGTGTAAAGACTATTATAAAGGACAGCTCCATGTTCCCACTTAGTCTTATTTAAGAAGATGACACAAATTTGACAAGCGCATATGAAGTTTACCACTGCTAAACATGTCCACGCTACCTAAATGAAGAGACACAAACTGGAAGCAAGCTGCCACACACTTCAGTAGCTACCCAAGCTTGAACAGTTAGGTTCATTTAGCAGTAGAGATATTGCCAGAGAGAGTGAGATAGCATTTTCATCTTTAAAGATGATTCCAGGGTAGAAATTTAATTTATAGGCTGATGTAAGAAAGCTTGTTCTGTTAGTTACTTTCCAGCAAATAACTAGAAGGCTTCTGAATCCTATAACCCTACTTCTCCAAAAAGAAATTGAAATAAAACATAAATTAAAGAAATATACTGTATATGTTTTGGAGACATGAGTCAAAGATCTCTTAGCACCTTCAAAAACAGTATTTTATATTTTTATCCAAGTTTGTTATAGCCATTTTTCTTAATTCTACTTACCTATTCTTCTCTTCCTCCTCTAAACAAGGCAATACATATATATCATCAATTTCTTCTCTTCGAACTTGCGTAATACTAGGCAAAGCTTCATTGCTTAGGGAAAAAAATTAAAAGTGATTAACAGTGAAATAAAAACTTATCTTCCCCTTATAAACAAGAGGAAAATAATTTTTATTCTTGCCTTTTGCCTGTTAGAGCAGTTTTGATAGCTTGTCTCTTCAAAAACGTTTTCAAGAGTTTTTCTGTAGTTTTTCTGGAATCACTGACTGCCACTTCTTTTCTTTGTCTTCGCTTAGCCTGTGAACATAAAATTAATGCAACATAATTTTACTAAAACAGCATTTGATGGATACTGAAGATACACATCCAGTGAATTATTCTTATAATTGTGCATGCTGAGTCTGTGGCTGACTCCTAACTCATACTACATCAGTGGGGGTCAGAGCCTTCAGATCCTCTAAATCTCTCTGTCTGGTCACTGTGGGACTCAGGACTAGTTACCAGCTTCTGAGTACAAATGCTTGCAAGAGTTGTGTTCAGGCTCCATTCTTGAAGCAAGACCCAGACTTATGCCATCATCTACCTCTCTGCAATTTGATTTCTATGCAAAGGAAACCTGAATGTGTGAATCAAAAGGAAGTTAGCTGTTGGAACACGCAGCAGCTGAGACTGGGATTGCAAAAACATCTGCACAGCACTGTATTTCAACCCATCTGTTGTCATGGCTTGAAAGCATAAGCAGTATTCAAGGAATCTGAAAACAGCTACTTAGCACCAACAGACATATGTTTGCATGGCAATATTAGAACAGTCTACAAAATAAGTCAGTAAAGTTATATACCAAGGTCTGTCTCTTTAGAAGTGGTGCCTCTCCATCAAAAACAAAGACAGGCCGAATTCGAAAAAACAGTAACTTGCAGAGTCGATGAAACAGAGTGAGGAGGT
Organism: Apteryx mantelli; assembly: GCF_036417845.1. NCBI lineage: Eukaryota > Metazoa > Chordata > Aves > Apterygiformes > Apterygidae > Apteryx > Apteryx mantelli. The sequence goes on along the minus strand of NC_089978.1, from coordinate 62,526,219 downwards.
GAGCATTTTGTATGGAATTACCACAATGATCTCTGGCTCCTTTTATTGCTTGGTTCAACCAAATACTGATATCTTAAAGAATAGTTAAGAAAAAGGAAAAAAAAGATGCAATCTTACACATACATCATATTAACAGTTTCTATAGAACGCGTATATACAACCACGTGGACTCTTGCACACTCTTTTAAGTTGGTATATTGAAGCTGAGGTTATCCAAATGCTTGTGAACTTCAAGAAGAATAAATTCTTGTCCCTATCATCCTGAATAAAGAACAGAATGAAACAACTGTGCAAACAGTACCTCCCCAGTTATTTACAAAAAAATGAAGGGTAACATCTTTCTAGCATTTAATTATGTATGCATGATAGGAAAGCAGATGTAAAAGTATTTCAAACTTTTTCATATTCTAGTCCTATTGAGAGCAGCACAAAATCCTACAGCCTGACATTTGTATAAGAAATTTATGACAGAAGTTTCATTTTTTTCATATATACAAATATCAAGATTTTTGTTTTCTGCATATTAAAAAGCATAAAATCTATCTTATCAAAATATTGTCATGATTTAGAATTTTAAAAAACACAATAAATCACATAGAAATAAGTGAATAGCTAAAATAACCTCCCTCACAAATTTGGTGCATCAGCTTTACTTTCAAAGGATACCAACAGCAAGAATTTTCCCTTCTAGCGTTTCTGGATTTATAGGTCTCCCAGTGCATTCAAGCAGTTTCCAAAGTCCTTGAACTCCCATTGTCCTTTCTTAGCTCCTTTGAGAGAAGAGAATCTATGAGGAATAAATGCAAATATAAACCAAAAATTATATGATCCACTTTATTAATGAAAACCCAATGCATTATTACTGCAAATAGAAATAGCGAAATAAAACACATCAAGGTCACCAAAACTGAAGCAGGGTTACATTAAATCCCAGCTGTTAAAGTAGTCTGCCAGACACGTAATTGCAAGTCAAGGTCTCTGCCCCAACTCTCTCACAGGCAAACCATGGACGTGAGATTTAAAATAGCAATATTCTGCTTTGTTGTGCAAACAACAGAAAATATATCACATATGGTAAAATCTGCTCTCTGGGAAAAAAAATCAGATCTGAACCTTTTTCACATTCCTTTTAAGTTGTGTAGCAGGTTTATCAAGAGAAAACAGACACCAAAAGAAACACAGAATGTAAACTGACTTGTCTCAGATATTATCCTTGTTCAATTAGCTTATGAAATCTGTAGACCAAGAGAGTTTTCCTTTCTATCTCACATATAACACTGCTGATATAAAACAGGAACATCTAGCTAGCTAAAGGTAAACACAGACAATGTTTAAGCAGATCTGACAGAAAAGAAGTGCTGAAAGGAGCTGCATCGTCTGTCATGTTCCACTACGCAGGGCAACGCTTTCCAGTTGAAGGGATTCAGTTTCCTCGCTGCAACTGGTTAGACTGGTGCATGCTGCTGGAATCTGCCATGGACGCTGCGAGCAATACATCAAGTGATTTCTGAGGTTTTTACTCCTTCTGATTCTAATACGTGAACACCCTGAAAATCCGGTCGGGTACACCGTGACAGCTGCTCCGATCCAGCAGCCCCGGAGCTCTCCTCTCCGCAGAGACCACGACGATCCCACCCGAAGCACCCCCGCGCCCCGCTCGGCCCGAGCCGCGTTCACACCGCCGGCACCTGCCCCCCGAGGCACCCCGCCCCCTCCGAGCTGGCGGCCGGGCCACAAAGGCCGCAGCCGGCCTCTTTACTCCCGCGCCACCTCCCAGCCCACGCTCCCCGCGACCGACGCGCTCCCGAGGCACGCCGCTCCCCCAGGCTGGCGCCGGGCAGGCCCGGGCGCGGCCGCCGCTCGCCACCCCGCGGCCGAGGCGCCCGGGCTGCGAGGGGCAGGCTCTCGGGGCATGGCGGCGCGGGGCGTCCGTTGGGTTGGGGCGCGCGGCGGCACTCACCTTCGCGCGACGGGCACGCAGCGGCGGAGGAACGGCGCCGTCACGCGGAGAAGCCCCCTCCCAGTGCCGCCGCGGCGGCTTTGGGGCGCTCCCGCCCGGCGGCCTCCCCGCTCCGTGTGCGCACGCGCGCCGCCCCCGTGCCGCACTGCCCGCCGGGAAGTGTAGTTCAGGGCCGCCTCGCAAATTCAGCTTGCAAAAATGAAGCGTGCAGATAGTTCATTTAAAAAAATGCCTGCGTTTTCAAAAGCTACCATTAGCCTACAGACTTTGGCCAGGTAAGTATTAGAGGGTAAGTGACAGAGGTTGCACACCCAAGTGGTCCCACCTGCATCCCACCAGCAGGATGACATAGCTACGCAGGGGTTGCAACTCAGATCCTTCAGTCACCTAACACCAAAGTCTTCACTGAATGTAAGGTCGTTGTTCCCGAGACAAAAAAAAAACAAAAACAACCCAAACAACAAAATAGAAAACAGATTTTATTGAATGAACAAAAGTCTAAAAGTCTCCCATTTTTGGTTAACAAAAGCAGCAAGCTACAAAACCCCTGCATTCCATGACAAACTTTTTATGTCAAAAAATTAATCCTTGAGCAGGTATGAACGTTTGTACACAGAAAGTCAAAGTTGCTGAGATGTCATTCGGCAAACAATTATATAAACCTTCAAATAAAGAAAGGACTGCACATGAACACCTGAAAAAACAAGTTGTCTGCTGGCCTAGAGGTATATCATCAGGACTGCCAACAGTTTTCGGCACTTGCATCACCTTCATACAAATTAAAGGAGCAGCATAAAAGTTTGACAGGAGCAAGGAAAAGAACTGCCAACAGAACACAGTGTTCAGCTAGCTCATTTGGCTAATGGTAAGTGCAGCTTTTTAAAAAACTGCATTTTACAAGCTTGTAGTAAGTGTTAAGTGAATCAGTGCTCTCAAGAGATTGCAGCATAAGAATTCAACTACCATAACCAGAAAAGAAAAACAGTAAGGAATGGCCATCCTCAAGCTTTTCCTGCCATCGGGCTATCCTGACAGCCTACCATAGGTTCCCAGCTAAGAGAAAAGTAACCGGTATCCACTTGACAAAATAGGATTATCTGACTGACAAAAGTCTACTAGGAACTGAATTGAGAACATTAATTCACCCCATGAATCTGACAAGGGTTTTTAACGTACATGATTTTTTTCTTTTTACTGGATACTGACAGCCTTAATAAAATGGAGTGTTAAAAAGGAAGGCAATGTTTACTTCTATCCTTATACAATATGCAGAATAACCCTTTTTGTAAAGTCATATGGTAAATTTTCATGCTTTTAAATACTAAGTATTTTCAATGAAGTCCCTTTATTACACTTCAATCTGCTTTTTTGTTTTCAAAGGTCAGGACACAGTACAATTATTTCAAAAGAAATGATTGATTTTGCTATCATATATACTTTTGATTACAAAAGTACAATAATCTGTGCTTATCTGTCAGTTTATACATCAGATCTCATCCACTGCAACCATATAATCAGATATATTTAATAATTATGAAGCTGTATCTTATACCATAATTTCTATTCATATGTATTCTAGGACTAATAGATCCCTACTATATCTTGATTAAAACTAACTTTAATATATGAGCTCTCTTATTCTAAAGTTAATTTTAATCATTTCCATCATAATCATTGTAACTCTGATATCCACTGTTCCTCCTCTCACGGAGATTAGATTTCTTCCACATAGATTCTTGATGGAAACCAGCGCTAAAAGACCTACCCAGTCGTCCATGCTGTTTCTTAGAGATATTGTCTTCACTCTCAGATTTGGCAATTCCCTGTCCTTGTGTTTGGGATTGTTTATCCTGTCTAACATTTCCAAATGGAAAGTTCCAAGGACCAAATCTTTGCCAGTTAAGTCTCTGAAAGGCAATAATGCAATGAAGATTTCCTCCAACCTAATGAAAGTAAAAAAGTTCTTTGTTAAATGCACATAGGCAATTTATAACATGAGTAGATATTTGAAATAAAGACCTTCGTGGCTAACAGAATACCAAAAAAAAAACCCCACAAACTCTCTGCTTTTTTTTTTTTTTAATTCAGTTACTGTCTTCTTTCCCATCATTTAAGTTATCCTTTTTACTTTTCATGGTCTAATATAACTTATCTTCTGCTAGTCTTTTTACTCCCCAGCCACCTTAACACAAATTATCTCTTCTGGTCCCTTCTCATCTTGTTGACTTCATCTTCCATATAGTATCCACACTTGAATTCATCCCTCCTGCCTATTACTCTTATATAGGCTTTCAATCTGCTAATCAAAAATAAATTCCCCACCAGCCCTATCGATAGAAAAGAAAGCTATACGCACTGATGATAAAACCACAGAACATGCATTTTCTTCTTTTTGATCCTACTCCACTGTACTTTCTTTCCTGTTTACATGCAGTTCATGCACCAAAAGCATCAGTCTATTATTTATCTGTAGACTATTTCTGCCCTTGTTGCTGCTAGATTTTAAGCCAACAAGGGTAAATATTGCAACCATAAATATTGTATATACAGACATCCCAGTTCATCCTAGCATATACCAAGCTACTACTGCATCATGTCTTGTCCTGCAAGTAAATGTAATTGACAAGTCTGTAAGTATACCTGTTTGACTTTTGTTTTCAGCAATACTTCAGCTTTACTAAAAGAAGTTTAATCTATCTTACACTGCTGAAGTATGAGTATGTTTGCTGAATATCTATGAGTTTTCTCCCATCTTATAAAGTTTACCTTACCTTCTTTGTTTTTCGATGCTGTAATCCTCTCTCTAGGTGTCGAATATCTAGGTATTCTGGATTTTGAGTGTTTAGATCAGTAACAATATCTGTCCACCTATAGAATAAAATATATTATTACCCAACTGAGATTTATAAAACCTCAGCACCAGTAAGACTCATTCACATACACGAATAAATACATATTTGCATCTTTAAATAGCCTAACAGTGATTTAAAGGTAAATTAATGTGTAAAGATATAAAAGCCTCAGTACAGGAGACATCAAGCTAGATATAAAGGCTTCAGTTCTAGTTACATCATTCAGAGTGATCATTACTACTCTTGGGAAGCAGCTTCCAAACTGAGTAAGAGCACCATGAGTCACTATCAGCTCTCCTTACCCTTACCAATTTGCCACTTTGTAAAAGGAAGAAGAAAGGTGTTTAGGCAAGGAAACACATTACCTTTTATTGTATTTAACCATCTCTTACTCTTTTATAGTATGTCATTTGAATCCTTTTTTCCTCACCCATTAAACCTGTTTTTACCAGGCTGCTCTGACCATAACTCACTCCTCTTTTCTATTTAATTCCCCTCTGTAATAAGCTATCAGTTCAATCATTCCCCATTCACTCAGCTCTTCAGAGTTTCATAGCTCCTTTTAGCCCAATTGAAACATATCCCCATACTCAAGACATCTTTAAGCCTACACACCACCTTTTCAGTTCTTTCAATCTCCAAATACGTTTTTTTTTTTTTAACATCACCCTCCAAATTCAGAAAAAACATTTCTACTTCAACCTTTTTGCCCTCCTACCTAAAATACACAACTTTCTGCTGGCTTCTGGTGCGATTGAAGTGGGAGGAAAAATTTCTCCATAATCAGAAATAATATTAGAGGTTTGTATTCCATATTCAGGAAGCTTTTCCTGTGCTGTTTGTAGCTTACTATACCACAGGAGAAAAAGTCTGTCAGTGGGATATCAGTACTCCACTTCTCAGTACAGCAACCACATGCATAGTGCAATTTTTATTTTGTTACACTTAAATGCTCATTAGTCCAAAATAGCCAGCTGTTGCTGACATAGTCACATCACTGACTTACTGATCTGAGACACTTATCTGAGTCTTAGGTACTGGAATAGATCTGACACACTGTGAAACAGAGAAGTACTTTAAAAGAATTTTTCTAAGTATTTAGGAAAATAAAGAGGAGGAAACAAAGAAGTTGTTTGACTTTCCCCTCACACCCCAAACAGCTTTTTTCCTAATGTATGAAAAAAGAAAATCACTCCATAATTAACTGGGGGGAAATTAACTTCTGACTCAGATTTTGTTATAAATTCTTTGTTTTAATGCACATTTAAGCTACTATTGTAAAAGACTGCAGGCTGTACTTACAGCTGAGCAAAGAGATCTAAGGGTAGCACGGTATCCAATGCTTACCCAAGACACAGCTATGTACTTTCACAATAGCAGCCTAAACTCAACCAAAGTTCATAGAGCCTATAAATTCCAACTGGCATTATTGCAGAGAGCTTAGGTGTCTTTTCCGTCTGACTGATGTCAGCAGCATCACACTGACACAGAAGAAAATTGCTTTGGCTCTCAGCAGCCTATACATGCCTATGTGCAGTATAGGTCAGTGTGTGCTGCTACATGGTCTAAAACCCTAGAGCCAGACTTGAGGTTACTGAAAGAACAAATAACCAGAGTAGAGGGTCAGCAGATCTGGCCTTGGATACTCCCTTGTGCTAACATATTAATTGCAAGAATTATTGGTTTCTCAAGTGGAATAAAATAAACTGTCAGAACATGAAGTCTCTCACTAGAGCACTTGATTCTCTTAAAACTATAGTATATTCATTTGAAAGAACTGAAAAGTCACTTTATGGTCCCTACTAGGGAAATGCATGTTGTTTTTAGAAGAAAACACATGGTTTTAAATTCTTACCAAGTAACCTACCTTTTACAGTGTATTGTTGGATGCTTCCTGCTTGGCTCGCCAATTAAGATCCAGTATTCCACTTCTTGCTGCAAGACACGACCTCTGTTCAATAGAAGATACAATCCTAGTAAGACTTATTGTGCATACTAAAAAGAAAAAAAAAGATTAACATTCTATCTTTTTTTTAGGTTTTTCTATTATTTAAATTTGTTTCCTCAGCCCAAAAAAAAAACGAGCTCCTGTGCTACAAATAATGTATGCAACTGCATACACGGAAGCTTTTAGTTTCACAAGACCTGGAAGCAAGATAGAAGCTACTGCTCGTTAGTCGGGAAAAAAGAAAAATCTCCATCAAAAATAATTTTACTCTGTTGAAAGGCAGTCTTAATGTAAGACCTAAATATATATGCAGCAATGGAAACAGAATTCTGTAAAGACGTGTGAGTGTGGAACCTCAAAAGAACCCGTCAAAGAGCCCCTTTCACTGCTCAACTACATCCCAGATGACAGTTGTTACTAACAGCTGTAAAGTAACGTATACGAAATCAACTGGTGACTTAAACAGCTTCCTTCTAAACATTCATCCACCCATATTAAGCAAAAAAAGAACACCAAAACAAAAAACCCTCAACTGATAGTAATTCAAGTTTGTGAGCAACTTCCAAGAAACACAAAGCCTGCAGTAACTTTCCCAGGGATGCTCTGAGACAGACATCAGGGCACAGTGATGAGACAGAGTCCTGTTCTGCAACCTTATGCGCATAATTAGCTTGTGAAAACTACTTCAGTTTCAACAGTGACAAGAACTGAGATTTTTCTACCTACGGGATTAGACAGCATATGGCCTTATTGTTTGCAATGCTTTATCCATATAATACCCTGTAAAATAATAATGCAGACTTTAATTTTACAGGTGGGAAACCAAGACACAGGACAGATTGACTTACCTAAGGTCACACCGCAAGTCTGTGGTTGAACTGGGAACTGAACCCAGGTCTCCCGAGTCCAAATCCAGCAACCTAAGATCATACAGGAAGTCCATGGGTGACCTAGGAGCTATCTCTTAAGCTCAGGCTAGCAACCTATCTACTGATTTATTTTGAATCTTAGTTTCGATTCTAAATAAAAACCTTCCTCATAACTAGAATGCAAAAACAGGTAAGTAAGAATTACTGCAGAATCTATTAATAGAGCTTCTGGAGTCTAAACATTTTTCCCAATCATATATTAGAAGACATGAAGAGAACATGGTGCTCTTATGATCTGACCTCCAGACTAACATAAGGCTAAAAACATTCCTCCAACTCAATATTTCACATTACATTTTTAGGAGAGATGTTTTTAGGAAAAAAAATCCAATATTGACTTAAAACTTACAACTGAGAACTCATTTCAACCACTGCTAAAGTATTCAAATTGTTGATCTCTCTCACTACTAAACAATGAGAATTCAAACTATAAGGCATCTTAAGTTTTCAGCCATTGGACCATATTATTTCTTTAACTGCATTTCCAATCTAGTAGGCAAAAGTCTTCTTTACTTCTCTCCTCTCCCTGTGCAGATACTTAATATCTGATCAGGTAAGCAAGCCATTAACCTTTTGGTAAACATAAGCAGACTGAGCTGCTGAATTTCCATTTGGGGCATATTTTCCAAACTCATCTCACTCGCACGGCATGTCAGTGAAGGCAACCTTAGTAAAAATGTCTGTATTCTTTTGTTCATATACTGAAAGCTTTCACTGACCCCTTGGTCTCAGTCTCACACTGGGAGCAGATCAGACTTAGATGATTACACTTTCTTGCCTCCACACAATTATTTTGAACTCTAGAAGTCAAGCCAGCATTCTTCATTCCTTGATGTGACACTACTTCTTCAAAACAGCCAAATGTAGACTGCTTGGTAAGCAAAGGTTCACCTTACATCAGTGACCTACTCTCTTCATTGTTTAGCATTCCCTACAGTCAGTATCTTCTGATTTTGTCAGAGATTGGTTTCTTGTGCTCATAGATAATATGTATTTACCAACAGCTGAACCATGAGCAAGTCCAACAGAAACATCCAAAACATACTGTGTTTACAACTACTTTGAGACAAAAAAGTTTAATTTAATATGATTCTTTGAATGATGTAAAACATGAACTACTTTCAGCGTATCAGACAGTGGCAAGTTAAAAGCTTTACAAAAAGCTCAGATACACTGCCTCAAGATTTCAAAATTTGTCAAACTTACCAAACTTTGTATTTTTATGCAAGGCTTTCTATAAACCCAATATGAATATCAATATTATAATCTAATCTTCTAACTTCTATTATCTAACTATCTTTTAACCCATATTTAATTGAAACCCATATCAACTATTCCATTATTTTATCCTGTCAGGGTTTGTCACCCTGAAAAACCTGAAATCATTTGAGTCATAACTGGCATATTAACTTTCTCCTGGTCTTCTAGAAGTGCTCCAGCATTCCAAGAGCGATTAAAAGAGATAAACACAATGATATTCTAGTGATCTCTTCAAGCAGATCAGCTAGGAGGTTTTTGGTGGTGGTGGTTTTTTTTTGTTTTTATTTTTTGTTGTTTTTTGTTTGGGGTTTTTTTTTTTTTAAAGATTTTTGGTAATAAATTATTCAGATCTCTTTATTTTTTCAAAGCCTTAAACTCCAGGAGTTGCAGTTTATCATTATTCTTAGTAATCACTGCAAAAAAGTATGTGGACAGCATCCTGCACTACTGCAATATCCTCTATATTCTCACCATACACAAACACTTATTTCTGCAATGGCAAGTTTCATCATTACCATTTCATAATGGATTAATCAATAGCTAAGCTTCTTTTTACTTCTAGCTTATCAAGAAAATCCCCAAACACACACTTCTTTTCCCTAAGCTCTCTGGGCACAGACTCTCCCACCTAATTAGTTGTGTTTTTGTTTTTTTCTGTCCATTTAAAAAAATTACCTTGCTTTTTTCAGTCTATATAGTTTTGTTTTTCAGCAAAGCTGCCTTCATTTGCCCTTCAGGTAAGAAACTACCCTCTCTACACCTGTCTAAAATGTCTTTTAAAAAGTTAATACCATTCATAGTCTTCTGTTTAAATTCTCTCATCCAGTTATCTAAGCTGTGCTTAGTTTTGTAAAATCCAGCCTTTCAAAGTACACAGTAGTATTTTGCTAGTTCAGATATAAATGCTTTTCCAGCTTGCACTGAAATACTATTGAGGGAGAAAAATGGTATCAACTTGCAGTAAATTTCTCTGTAGATTTTCTCTACCAAAATAAAAATAAGCACAATATCTTACCTGTATGCTTTACTAGCTTTTACAGGAGTTGCCTCAAATCCAATTGGGCAAAAATAATGATTTTGGCAATGGTAGATGTAGGCCATTGATTCATCTTTCAGTCCACGTGTTAGCTTTGCCAGGGCCCCTGCAGCTATAAAGAAAGATCAGGTTACACTTCAAAGTGCTTTTGATCCTGTGTTACGCATTCAGCAGAAAAAAATCTATGTGATAATATAAAATAGTTGCAAAGCTTTTTTTAAACCGACAGGCACATACAAAATACACTTTTGACTTAAAACTTGTAGCTTAGGATTCAATTTCCTGCAGGGCACAAAAAGGTAACATCTGCCACATGAGTGGGTACTACGGAAAGACAGTATAAAGTAGACATTGTTTTTAGAACAAAGTCACCCTAAAGATTACTTGCCTTGCAAAAAAGAACCAAAAGTATCTCTGAACTCAGGAAACATACTACAATACAAAGCAGTCCCACTGCCCTAAGTCAGATGTAGCACATAGCAGTGATAAAACCGGAACTCCTGAAAGCTTTCAAACATTTTCATATCATGAGCTTCTTAAAGCTTCATAGTCTTGGAAACACCTCCCAGATATGGCCATGCCACATTCTGTTGCACAACTACAGTGCTCAGTTTCAGGAAAAGAGTAGAAAAAGCACTGGAATATGAAAGAATTCTCAAATGGGATACTAAGGACAAAAAAAGATGCCTGAAAAATACAACAATTCCAACAGCAAAGAGCAGTTTGCTTTTAAATTTTAAGAAATTCCCCATAACTTGTCAGTAGTCCAATTCTTTTAAATTACCCTTCCGGTCTGAAGATAATTACCCAGACTACCTCAAAGATTAATAATCTGTATACAAAAATATAGTTTTTCTTTAGTTAGCACACTTAAAGTATACACAATGGAAAAATGTAGCTTCAGCAGCTAATTCAGAGTAATCACCTAAATTTTAGAGATAGATGCTAGCTACAGTCAGGCATGAAGGATGAGCTGACTAACTTCAAAACTGCATTTTTAAAAGGCAAAAACATTTAATAAAGGTATTAGTAGCTTGGATGCTGTATATTCATCATTTTAGAAAACTGTGTAAAAAACTCAGAAATAGAAATGTGCTCTTCTCTTGTGTTTTAAAGCAAACAGGGATAGCAGCACAAAACTGGAAATGCAGCATCCTCCTGGATACCTTAGAAGTCCAGCTCTTTCACAGCAACTCCACAGCCCAGAATATATTTTTATTAAAAGAAAAGTATAAATAAAGTTTTAGTAAAATAAGAGAAAAAGTAAAATAAAAAAAAACAGCCAATTTGGAGCTATTTGATAGCTTATCTGAAACTGCAAATAAGGACTATTTACATAATCTGTTCTGTCAAATCTTACACATTGTAGGACTTTTCCAGTTTATATACTGGAAGATGAATGCTTTAGGATTAGCTACTTACCAGTTTCTCCAGCTGTCTTGTTCTTCCCATGAGGTTTATACAGAACATATGAACATCCTTTTATATGGAAGTGATCATTTATTTGCCTAAACCATCTGAAACAATAAGCTTAAAGATTTTAGTATCTCAAGAATTAGTAAGTACAATTTTATTTGTTTTCTCCCACTCTTCAACAATTTAGGAAAGAAGTCTCAATGTGGTACCAAGTACCTACCACAGGCATACAGATCTCAGATGACCATGCTACCATAATACAAATAAAACATAACATCTCCTAGAAAGCTATATAAATATTTAAAGCCTTCTCCATCTTGTTTTTCCAGACCTGGCACAGATCTGTGCATAATAACCAAAGGGCTAGATTTGAAAACATTCATCCTATTGTGTTCAGTCCAGTTCCATCTAACTTTCAGAAAAAAGTTCAGTTTCTGAAGTGCTAAACTTTAAATATGGTTTGCATGCTACACCTTCTAAGACAGCCATTAAAAGGCACGACTCTTTAGTGAGACTTCCTGCATGTCATGTTTGGCTTTTAACACATACAATTCACAATCCCAAAGCATTTCAGGAATCCCATACCAGAACTCTTCACAGCAGCAATAAGTAACAACTGGTCTCAGATATTCACTGCATTTTTCTGCACTAGAAGATTCAAATTCACATCTCAAGACAGCACCTGAATTATAAAGCTATCTTAGGATGGATCTGCCTCTCAGCCCTCCCGTTTTCCAGTCTGACAAGTACTTAAAAAATGATTGGGCAGAGAGTGGGAAAAAAAAAATTAGGATAACTAGTGCAGGGCATAGCACACTCACATTAGGAAAAGAAAGAAGAATTTTAGGTTTTACTTTCTGCTCTACAGACTGTTAATATAAAGAGACAGACTAGTCTATCAGCTTCTTCTGAAAGGACTGCTATACCCTGACATACTCCTAAGAGATACAAAATAAGATAAGTCTATCAAGGCAGAGAAGGAAATTTTCATGACTGCCCTCAACAATCTAGCTAGTATGTTATTATTTAAGAACAGATTGCTGCCACATTTTCTAATCCAGCACCCATATGCTGTGCCAAACCATATATATTACCTTCCAAATATACTAACGAGATAAGATGCTACTGATGGAACAGGCAAAAGACTGCAACATTTTTTAATCTCACAAATGGATAACACATTAAAGCCCTGTCAAGATGTTCAGCACTGTCAAAATATGTTTCTGGCCCTGTTTAATTCTAAGACTTTTTATGAGTTTAGTAAAACAAAAAAGCACACAGACTTTAGGCCTAACTTCCCAAGACCAGGGAGCAGCAGAGCAGAAGTTAAACAGAACTTTAAAGTTTAAATGCTTTTGTGACTCCGGTCCCATTCCCCTTCCCTGCCCCACCCTGAAGAAGTCTTTTGTGGTAAAGGTGCAGGGAACACTCAATCTCATTTTCAATTCTAAAATGAATTTTTACATAGAGCTATTATTATATGAAATGCCTTTACAGGCTATTTTAACAACATTAACAAGTATTTAGCATGGCTTTTGAAGACAGGTGAATGAGTGTAAAAAACTTTCCTAATCAAGACAGTGTTTGCATTCATTAGAATATTACACCGTCACTAATCAAACTGAACCAAAAATCAAACAGAATTTCATGTTCTCATGATTTCTGTACTAACATAGTACCATATAAAATGGCTAGTGCTCTTTTTGAAAAGTTCCTTTGGGCTCTGTCAGAGCACCAGATATTCTTCATTATTCAGAAGACTTAGATGACTAATTTGTATCAGCCACACACACACCCTTTTTTTTTAAATACACCAATACTATTGTGTTTTTAGAGATTCTAACTCTCAGCTTTATCATGTTATTTTTGCATATATTAACACTTTAGCTGCATCAAGAGTACCAGACATACCTCATCAAAGTTGTATTTCCAGTGAAAGGACCAAATCTAATCTCCTCAAATGGTGGTTGAAAACCCAGTATATGCAAAGCTTCCTCTTGAGTAATAGGTGGCAAGCTGAAAAAAATTTTATTTTGTTTGATAAAGTAATTAAAAACATATTTTAGACTCTCTGGAGGTAAAGTGGTCTAAGTGTGACTTACCTTCCAGCCCCCAGTGTACTATATAAGAAATTCCAGCAAGACACTAAGGATGAAATTCCACAAGACGTCTTGTACTGCGGTCGGCTAATACAATACCTATTAAAAAAAAAGTCAGTAAGCATTCTTGAGCTAGTCACATGAGCATCCTGAAGTATTTTTGTGTATGATAATGATTTTAATAAAAAGTGCATTATTTTTAAAAAATTTGGAGCAAATACATTAACCCAATTCCTTCAAGTTTGTCAGACACAACAACCTTATTTCATACAAATGAGTCACCATCAAATTTTTAGCAGCCCCTAAAAAGTTCTCTGCTAATGATATTGTAGGTAAATGATTGCATACTAATATAATATACAGTTTCAGCCAGTCTCTTTTAACACACAAGCTTTTAGTAAATTGCATCTCTACCAATTTACTAATGAATGTGATTCTGGGCCACAGGTTCCCAGGACTCTAATTTCCTGATGTCACAGAAATACAGCAAGTTAGAATTAGATGAATTCACTAAATTAAGTGAACTTAGTGAACTACGTCCATATGATATACATTCATAGGTTGGGTAGAACGGATAAATTTTGCTCAAGTATTTCCAAACCAAAAGAAAAATCGTGAGTAAGACGATTACATGCAAGGTTATTTTTTTGCCTGACCATGCTAGTGAACTTACATTTTATTAGCAACAAAGCCCCCCATAACTTGTTTCCTATTGAAAGGGAAAATTGTTTAGAAAGCAAAACGCTCCTAGTATTTTAACATATGGGAGGGAAGCTGTTATTCTCACCATCCTGTGGAAAGTATGTTAAACATATAAAGACTAAATCTCATACCCCACACAATATTTCTACTAAAAAAATATTATTAATAAGTTTTAAATAAGATAATCAGCAACAGCGTTTACCAACAGACTATACGGGGATAATCTTAAATACAGGTCATAAATACTACCATCTCCGGAGGTCCAACACTTTCCTGTCTTTCACCTCTTCAAGAGCAGAACGCTGAGGACACTCTCTGCATTGTTTGCTTTTTTTGTCTAAAGATTTTTTCTTTGTTACTTGTTTCTTCATGTTGCCTGCAAAAGAGATTTCAGAAGCAAACAAACTGCTGGTTTACCTTCCTCGTTGAATCTTTCTCTTTGAAAATTTTTATTAATAGCATGCATCTCAAATAGAGATGCTAGCTGTGTCATTAAATGCAAACTGGGACCAAACATTAATCGAAGAAAAAGCTTAAATCAGCAATCAAGACTGTCAACAGGTTTGTAAAGCACACACGAACCACCTAAACAGCATCTTGTTTTTCCTGAGCAGAAGTAATGATCACCTGCTCAACTGTTTGGATGGGACAGTCAACCTGATTACTTTCTAACAAGTTAAATCAGCCATCCCAGAAACAGGTTCTCTGAAAAATCATACACAGCTATCATAATGCTGTCCCACTGGGGGGGGGGAGGGGGGGGGGACAGGGGGAGGGAGCGATCACCAGCATAAACTTCCCATCACATAATGTTAAATACATGGGGAAACATAATTAAATATTTGTTTTTCATGGCCAAGCTGCATAGCCAGCTACACTTTCTGATGGAAACTACTATGCAAATTCAGTAAGAATAATATACCCCCAAGGTCTTTTCCTTTTTGTAAACCACTGAGGCAGTGGCAAATTAAAACAGTTGAGCCACACGTCACAGCAGGAGTATTTCTGTCCCATTCTGAAGCCATCATATCCGAATGAAATATATTGCATATATCTTAGCAAAATTGACCTCCCTGTAAGAGGTTATCATTGTTTCTTATTTTTATTTAAGGACACTACATGTACATGTAAAAAGACAACTGCAATTAGCCAAAAAATATTTAAGTTTTGCTAAACTGGTTTCACAATAAGGTAGACAAAACAGCAATCTGCCTAGGTAGCCAACACATTATGAAATAGCTGCAAGCGGCTCTAGACAAGCAGAGGGATTACAGGACAAAGAAAGCCATGTGTGTGCAAATGCTTGATTCACAGCTGAAATCTGTGACTATGTAGAGAAAGATTATAGGAGGCAGTAAAGGAAACAGTTCTACAGAAATGGGTTCCCTAACATCATATACATACAGCAAAACAAAATATACACAGTTTCATTACAGAAAACAGCTGCTTTCCTAGATAACTGTAATGATTCCACTTACTTATTAAAGAAGAGCTGGGCTTTATTTATAAGTGCAAAATACAGATTGTTCTTCCATCTCTGAAGAACCTTGTAATATTTCTGCAAATCATAAATCTGTACTTAATAGTTAAAAAAATTACTGATGCACTGGGTGCTGTTAATAAAAAAAAGAAAAAGCAAACTGCAAACAATGCCAAAAAGCACGCAAACAGTTAGATAAAAGCCAGCCGTGTTTTAGTGGCGCTTACCTAGCTAGCTACATTTGTCCTTCACTCCTCCTCCTTCACCCACTCCCTTTCTATCAGACAGATCCTCCTGTTGTGAGAAATGACTTATAGGCTCTTCTACAGCACTTCACTGAGAGAAGTGCTGACTCTCCCCTTCCACAACAAGTTCTAAACATGAAACCTTTCTCTGTCACAGCTCCAAATGTTCAGCCTCTTACCTGCTTTGTTCTTCAGATTTGGGGTCATGCTGTTGAATTCTGATTTGTCGATTTCCCATGCCAGTGGAAGCTTGCCAAGACTGCTAGACAAGCTTTCCAGGTTAGCTTCTTCGCTATAGATTATCTCCGAAACACCTGTTTGAATGCCGATTAAGCTAGGTGTGTTATCACCAACATTTAAGGCCGCACTGCCTGACAGGCAGGCACTAACTGAAGCACTTGGGCTTTTACAATTAGATGTTACTCTGTTTAAAAAAGCATAGTCTGAGCAGATGGTATAAAATTTCTCTCTTGTATGAGTCACAGGACATCCCCATGGATAATGCCCATCTCCCCTAGAAACCAGTGATGCAGTGGAGGCATCTGACATGCAGTATGGCTTTATAGGATCATGAAGAGAAGCTTCTGGGGATTCCTTCCCAGGTCTGTTTTCAGTGTTTCCATTGTTTCCAGAACCATTCTCCTTTTCATCTTCTGAAATGTTAGGCATTGAATGATACTGAAAAAAGTATTATACAGCTAAGAATATATGTATTTAAATTGTAGTTACAACACAGTCTACGTCATCGCAAGCTATTGATGAGGTACCTGAAAACAAAAAAAAAAAGAAAAAAGAAAAGTTAGTACAGGTGCCTCAGCTGATAATCAATCAACATACAAATATATACAAAGCTTATTTTTGAACTTACATCCCATAAAAGCTGAAATACCCTTCAAGATATATCACTGCACACACTGCTACATATTTTTTCCCAAGCATCTCTAGACTTCTAAAAATGGAACTTTTTATTATTTGTGAAATGCCAACACCACACCCTATGGTGATACTACGATGATGACATCATGTGAAATTAGGTTTTTAAATCAGCATAGAATTTAAAAAAAATAAGTTTCCTACACTTACATAATTGTGGTTGATCACTTCTGCTCCTTCACAGTCAGAATACCTCACATATGTGGAGCATAAAATAATTTATGCAAATTACTAAATTACAGAGACAGCAACTTAAGGTCACATAACTCAAAAATCCTCCCTATTTTTGATGCAAGTGAAGTTCAAACTTACAGAAAATGATGGTAACTATAATCTCTGCTTATAATGAATTGACAACATTTGATTTAATTGGTTTCACTGCTTTCTTTGTATGGTTTTTAAAGGTTCTCTTTTCTTTTTGCATGCCTCCCATTCTTCAGAACAGCAGGAAGAAAAGTGTCAGGTTTTGTTTACAGTAGCTAAGAATTACCAGAAACAGATTTAGAAGCACATGTGATGAACTGCTTTTAATTATCTTCTTTTTTTTAAAGCAAGCTGATAGTATCTGTCATTTCAGCAGTTTGCGCTTCTATGGTGCAAAGACACATTCCACAGATGGAAAACACTGCACAAAGTTGTATTGGAGAGCAGACTTCTGCAATGCTGACTTCTGAACTTAACCCACAGTGCAGTAACCTTCCTCTTACAGAAATGCGTTTTGTAAGTAAATACCAGCAAGCCTGTAGCTCTGATTTCAGCAGCTGCAAAGATCACAAGGAAGTAGAAAAACACATATGTGCATTTATTAGCTGCCTGGAATAAGTGCAGTGGTAGCGGCGTTACTGCTGCTGGCCCACTCTGCAGAGCACTCCACCGCCAAGATCCGCTCCAGCTGGCCTAAGCCTCGCAGGGGTGCGGCGCCGCCAGGAGCTCACCCACCCGGGGCACTGCACAGCTCCCCGGGGCCTGGGGGGCCGCCCACGGCTCGGAGCAGCGGCCAGCAGCCCCCAAACCGCCCCCCCCCCGCGGGCCCGGCCACAGCGGGGGCCGCGGAGAGGCGACAGCCTCTGGTCTGCTGCCGCCAGTCGGTTCCAGAGTTAACAGCAGCGGGATGGGGGAGGGGGCACCAGGGGCTCCGCCGGGGGCGCCATCGCTCGCCGCGAGTGCCAGCCCGCCCCTTTCCGCCGCCTGCCAGCGCCCGGCGGTGCCGCAGCCGCGGAGGGAGGGCGGCGCGGCCCGTTACCTGCATGGCGCCCGCCTGCGTCGCCTGCCCGCGGCCGCGGCGGAGCGGGGGAGGGGGGAGCGCGCCGGAAACGCACACTGCGCGCCGGGCGCGGGGGGACAGCACGCGGAGCCGCGCCGCGCCGGGGCTCACCTGCGCCCCCTCCTCCCCCTCCGCCTGCGCCGCCGCGCGGCAGCCGGGCAGCTACCACCTCCCGCAGCTGCCCGGGGAGAGGCCGCGGGCGGCCGCCCCGCGCAGCGGCCGCGCACACCCCGGGGGCCCTCACGGTGCGTCAGGAGAACCGCCCGTGCTTCTCCTGCCCGGGCGGCGACGGCGGCGCGCCGCCGTAAGAGGCACCTCTACTGCCTTCCTTCCTTCCCCCATCGCCCCCCCCCGCCATGGGTGCTCCCATGGTCTCGTCCGCTGCTGCCCAGGGGGCGGGCGGGAGAGGGGAAGAGCGGCTCGGCCGGCGGCGATGGGGGGAGGGGGGCGCTGAGCAGCCCCCTGCTGCGCGCCGCGCACGTGGAGGAGCGGAGGCTACGCGGCGCTAGAGAAAGCTCTTACCCGCCGGCCGAGCGGAGAGGGCGTTTCAGCGGAGGGATTTCGGAAACGGCAAGAAGGACGGCGAGGGGAAGGACGGGTTGGAGATACTTTAAAAAAAAAAAAAGGTTGGAAAGAGTCCGAAATTTGGCTTTACCTGCTTGATCTCTGCCAGGAAGATGCATTTGAAAAAGTAGAGCTATGATGACTAATGGATGCCTGGCTGCAGAAACTCCATTTATAAATTACCTGTTGCTGACAATCATCCAAACGAATATACGTGGTGACCAAAGCTACCCAGCTCCAAAACGGTAAACCAGCAAAATTCCTAGCTCAACAGCTTTGGGATCACCTACCTTCATTAAAGACATCCCCTTTTACTTTGAGTGTCCCTTCTTACCGCCGTTGTGTGATGTGCACAACCCCCCAAACTGGCCCCGCCTGGGAAACGTGGCCTCAGCACCCTCCTACCATCAAATTTTAGGTTATTGCATATGGAAACACTCCCCACCCAATCAATCAGCGCAGCCAAGAGCAGAAGGTTGTTTTGGCCGGGAGATGAAGCAAGAGGCAGCTCCTCTGGGGTTGGCGTACCCCAAAGGGAGCAGGCTGTCCTGGATTTCGCTCCTGGCTGCCAGGCCTGCTCCTCCTACCCTGAACAGCCCTTAAATTAAAGTAGAAGAATGGGCTCACGGCAAATCTTGGCTTAAATTTAGGATCACCCTTTTAAGGCAGCTAAATCTTCCTATTCAGGGTATAGAAAATGTGGGGGCATAAAGCAGAGCTTTGGGTTCCTCATGGGGAAGGAGGGAGAGATATCTGATTTTTTCATTTGTATCAGTTTTCTCTTGGTTTCTCTCTGATACTAGTA
Source organism: Apteryx mantelli (assembly GCF_036417845.1). Classification (NCBI taxonomy): domain Eukaryota; kingdom Metazoa; phylum Chordata; class Aves; order Apterygiformes; family Apterygidae; genus Apteryx; species Apteryx mantelli. The sequence goes on along the minus strand of NC_089978.1, from coordinate 62,506,726 downwards.
AGGAAAATGTACCACAAGTAAAAAAAATGCTTCTGGAAAATTTTAGAAAAAACAGTGCCTAGAAATGCTGAAAATACTTCCCCTTTCTTCACTGCAGTTAGCATATTTTCAACATGAGCAAACACAGTGACATTGAAGACATGAATGGCGCACTTTGGGCACTTGCACAATTATTTAATATTTATTTATTTCAGAATACTCAGATTTGTAACATTAAATGGTTGCTTGTATGGCTTGCTATGTAGTTATCACAAAATTAAAATAAAAATTGGAGGAAGATCAAAAAGTTGGTCTCCTGCTAACAAAAGATTTGATATTATTAACTATGGCGTATTGCCCGTAAATCACAGAGCCCCTAATCCAACTAGTATGAGAGGCACAGCAATAATGGAAAGAAGCATCAGGATGTGGGAGTTGTTTGATAGTTCTCAGTGATTAGGCAGAGGAAAGTCGCAAAATTCCTCTCATGCTTGGTGGCACAGCCAAGTTTGCCAGTCCGTGGAGACAAATAAGACAAGACCTATACCAAATTCAGAATTTTATATGGCTTCATCCTGAGGAGACTTACCTCTCATAATTGAGAATGTCCCTTTAAGTCTTTGCCAGCTGGAAGCCTGTGGAGCCTTAGTCGGCCAACAGCCTTTGAAGTAATTAAGCAATTCTGCCTCCAAAGCATTTTTTTTGAGCCAAATTATAGGCATTAGGATAGCAACAATGCTGGCTTTGCCAGACAGAACTAAAATTAGGTTTTATGATTTATTTTACAGCTTGTTTGGGTGCTGAAAAATAGTGCCAAATGTGTACACAGATTCCCTGAGCAGTATTTATGTGGGGGAAGAAAAGCTGGAAGGTAGAAGGCAGGAGGGTAGAAAGGTGTCACCTTTACTTCATTGATACTCTGCTTTTTTTAATGTGCCAATCCCCTTCTACTAGGAAGAGGAAGTACATTCTTTGAAGTCCATAGCTATGGCATTTCTTGTTAAATAGAAACATATTTAAAATTCTTTTCCAAGGGCATTAAAGGAAACTGGCTTGTTTCATACAGCAAAACATAAGCTGAGGAGTATATTTCAGTTTATAAAATAAATGTCAGGAGGCAAAAATTGTCTCTATAGAAGCTGAAGCTTGATAATTTTTAAGACATTCTATGATGAAGTTGCTTGTCGGAAAAGACTAAATTCAGTGACCTAGGTGGTCCTGTCTCAGCCTATGATTTTCTAAAAGCAATTTATTTTTTATGTGCCTTTCTATAAACATATTTTCAGTATTTCAAAATGCAAACCACAAAATCTCTTCAGAATTCAAAAGAAGACTCCTTGATGAGATTTAATTTACTGTATTGTTTAACAAGAGAAAAACAATAAAGAGCAAAATTAAAATTATCTTTTAGGATTGAAGTTCTCCCACAAAGAAGCCTTCATGTTGATGAGGTTTCTGTAGCTAAATGACTAAGAAAGCATTTGGGTACATGTGTGCACAGAGGTATTAAGAACAGTGTCAGTGTTTAACTCTTTCTGTGTTTGCTCTTCTGTGCAAAAGAAGTTGCATCATTTTTCAGAGTTCAATGGTATTAACCACAACCAGCTTCAAGAAACTAAAGACTCTTTTTAAACCTCTATCCCTCAAGCCTCATCTAAAGTCTTTAAGAAACGTATCTGATTGACGGTCTACATACTCTGGTAACCTTTCCCATGGTTTCTTCCTTATTTGGAAACCCAGGTCTTGTTCTATGTTTCTTAAGAAAAACAGTAAACCCTTAATATTATTAAAACAAGGGGAGTACAACAAGCCCTTTCCATTTAGCTCTTTACACTGATAAACCTGTGGATCCAGATTCTAGGAAGGCATAATCAAAAAGGGAGTAAGTAGCACAAACTACACCCACAAGGTTGATGAAACCCATCATCTCAGAAGCCACCAAGATCGTGTTTGTTGCAATCCAACCCGCTACCCTGCCTGTAACTCCTTACTATGTAATGAAATAAACCCTGGCTGTCCAGAGCTTTCCCTGACGTGGTTGTCCTTGTCCGCACTCACACCCTGGGTGCACAGGGGCCTCGGGCTGGAGGCTGGGAGTCAGCTGAACTCCCTGCTGTGCGCTGTGGTCCCACCTCTGCGCTTCTTACATGTAGTACAGAGCACCCTATGTCATTGATGAAGAGTATTTCTTTTTTTCTCTGAAGTTCAGGCAAAGGTCTTTGAAACTCTTTGAAGCCAATTCTAAAAGTCTCTGAGGCAACAGAGAAGCCAGACTTTCCACAGAGCCTGAAAGCCACCTATTCAATTTGGATTCCTTTCCACCTCCGCAATATATTACCTCTCCACTCCGGAGGGGTGACTCACTCTTGTGTTCACAGTTTCATTCCTACCTTCATAAAAACATGCAGATATACATATAAAATCATTCAGAAAAGCACAAAGTTATAGCAAAACTCTGTTTAGAAATACATAAGTGCATAATTGCCATTTGCCCAGCTTGAGTCATCTTGGCTTTCTTTCTTGTTGATAACTTAGAAATGTTGTATATATGTGTATGTATATTATTTATATATGATTTATATTTATATTATTTATGTGTATGTATTTTATATTTTTATTATTTATTTATATTTTCGTGGAATAATTTTTAGGATGAAAATCCATGTAGTCATGGTTTGAAATGCTTCAATAAACTGTATCTTTTCACGTTTTCTATCTGCTCATAGAACCAGAATTTGGATCATTTTACTAATACAGAACATAATGCATGACAACAGGAGACTGGTTATAACAGCGCGGTGGGCTTAGGTTAGCACATACTGTCGTATCACCAGAGCTTTAGTGCCTCCGCTAGGACTAGTTAAGTGATTATTTATGTTAGCATGGCATCCCGAGCGGCGGGCAGCTCCGGAGCTGAGGAAGCTGTGGGCAGAGCGCGCGCGGCTCCCCAACGGCCGCCAACAGCCAACGGCCGCCAACAGCCAACGGCCGCCCTCGGCGGAGCCCGACTACATCTCCCAGCAGCGCCGCTCCGCGCGGGAAGTGCGACACGGCCCGCCGCCGCGCTCCTTCGGAAGCGGCTGGGCCGGGCGGCCGGCCCCGGCGCCGGCCACTTCCCGCTGACGCCGTGCGGAGCCGCGGGATGCTGCGGTGAGGAGGGGAGCCGGCAGCCACACGCAGGCACAGGGCGAGGGCGGCGGCCCCGCGACCAGGCGCCGTGTGCCACCCCCGCCCCATGCAGCGGCGCCGAAGGCGGGACTGTCCGGTGCCGCGGTGAGGGGCAGCAGGCAGCTCTGCGGGCGCCTTTGTCCTGGGCAGAGCCCGGTCGCGGCGCAGCCGCTGCCTGGCCTTGCCCGCGCCGCCTCCTCCCTCTGGGCTCCCTCCTGCTCCTTGGCGGCGTTTCCCCGTCGGAGGAAGCCCCGTCAATGTGTAGCATTTGGCTGCTTTGCTTCGCTGTGGGAGTCATTGCGGTGGGGGCTGCCACGGGTGGAGGGAGCCAGCTGAGTCCGGAGCACACAGCAGTATGGGGGCCCGGCCTGAGAGCCGAGGCCGTCCTTCCCGCTCGCTACTTTTATGTGCAGGCCGTGGACACTGAAGGGCAGAAGTAAGTATGGCAGCTTCTTTTCGCAGAGACTTTGCACTTTGGTTACAGGCAGAAAATTGAGAGATCGGTTAAAATGTCGCCTTCTTACTCCACGGGCATAATTTCATGTCCACCTCCCCTCTCCCCATCAAGATGGTGAAATAATCTACATTGAGAATTACAGAGCTCTCTAGTTGTCCTTCTCCAGGCTTTACTCCCTCCCAAAAAAGATGTGCAAATGTACAGTTTTCCTGAAGTTAGGCACATTCTTAAATATTTGCTGGGTCTGGGTCCAAATCATGATTGCTGGATTTTTTGGGAGCATGTGAAGCTTCTTGCTTTTCCCCTTTAACACACAGCCACACCCACATGTCTAAATTCCCTTTCAGATCTGTGCATCCTCAGTGGGACTGGCCTTATCTACTCGCATCCCCACTTAACTACTTCAACATTTTATTAAGGAAGTTACTTAACAGTTTCTTGCAGAAAGGGAAATTACTGGTGCTGAAGGCTCCTTACATGGCTTGTTCCGTATATCACTTGGAGAGCCAGTTTAATCATTGTATGGGTGTCAATACTACATAACACTCTCCTTAAATTAATTCTAGCAGGCCTGTTTGCCTGGCGGTAATAAGAAATGTGTATTCTTGTGCAGTACTGGACTAAAAAAAAAAAGTTCAACAAAATGCCAGGGCAAATTTATTTGTGGAATAAAAGACCATGGTGACTTCAGTGGAGCTAGACTGTTTCTGCCATTGGTTAATTTGTTTAATTGGTTTGATTTTTCTCATCTGCAAGATGAAAGTAGGGAATTATCTTACTTATTAAGCAATTACAATCTTTTCCAAACTCCTCTGAACTTGTTTCCATCGACTAGTATAAAATTTAATTTGTATACCATTTTTTATACCAAATTTTATTTGATGTGAGATGAGAAAGGCAGTTTAAAAAGTTAACAAAACACGCACTTTAGTCCAACCAACAAGTTATGATTTATTTTGCTTTGTCAAAACCTTAACGATAAATGATTAATTTATTATATGCCCACTCAGGTTTCCTGCTTGTTTCCATTGCTAGGTATACCAGTATTTCTTCTGAACATGTAGGCACCAGCTCAATATAGTCAATTAGAAAGTACTCCAGGGACTGTTAGGTAAACTGGAAACATTTTGGTTCCGTTTATGTAAAATAATGGAAGTGCTAAGCTGGTAAAATGAAGCTTGTTCTGGTATTTTTTTTATAATGACCAAGTTCCATTTATCTGCATGCTTACTACCTTTTCATCACTCTGCACCTGGGCTATTACTAATAAAGGGCTGCACTGCATTTTTAAATGTGCTCTGTTTCCATATAAGCCAAAAAAGACAGTATTTCCGATACTGTTCAACATGTAACATCAAGTAATTCTGGAAGTGTGTTCACAAGTATCTGAGTGGAAACTGCTTGTAACCTAGTGCTTCTGACAACACAGGACATTGTGTCCTTACATGACAAGGTAACGTATTAAAACTCTCTTTGGAAAAATCGTGCCTTCCTTACCTGAACATTAGGACATGTGGTTAATAAAGGCCCAGTGCAGCTCAGTGAAGTCCCTGGAAATCTGTCAGCTTGAAAAGGAATGGATCAGGCTCTAAGAAAACTGTTGTGTGTTTACTTTTTAATTAAGCTCCCACTTCTTTTCTGGTTAGGTTCACTTCGTCACCAGGTGAAAATGCATTCCAGGTGAAGATAACTGCTCCAGATGAGCAGTTCACTCGGGTTGGTGTGCAAGTATTGGACAGGAAAGATGGTTCCTTCATTGTGAGATACAGGATGTATGCAAGCTACAAAAACCTGAAGATAGAAATTAAAACCAGAGATAAACATGTTGCAAAGTCTCCGTATATTTTAAAAGGTAAGAAGCAGCACTACACAGAGATTTCATATTGTGGCTTTTTCTCACAAACTGTGAGTGCTTTCTAGGACTAACATAGAGCTTCTCATGAAATGCTGTGAACTATCAAATCCCACTGGAGTTATGGACAGTTATAAGTGCCCTGCATATACTATTCAGTAGAGAAAACAGAAACAAATGCTATGAAACTAATGCGTATTGAGTACATGTAAAGTGTTCAGTCAGAAGCAGCTAGACATGACTTCACTGGAGTCAGAACGTGTCCGTTCAGAGTTGCAGAAGGATTAGCCCTAAACAGTGAATGCTCAGTGTCTAACCCTTTTGTCTGATCTCAATGGCGTAGTATGACTTATTAAAAATAAACTAATAACTGTGTTCCTAAAAGGACCTGTTTACCATGAAAACTGTGACTGCCCTCAGGAAGAGAGCAGTGCATGGCTGGAAGAGATGGGCTGCCCTCAGACCATTCCACAGATTCAAAGAGACCTAGCAAATTTTCCCACTGTTGATCCAGATAAGATTGCAAAGGAAATTCCACAGAGGTTTGGACAAAGACAGAGTTTGTGTCATTACACTATCAAAGATAATGAGGTACAGTATGGGTTGATCTGAAGTCCGTATGGGGATCTGGTGGCAAGTGATCAGTTAAGCTACTTGGCTTTTTCCAGTTCGGAGGAATGTGTTAATCTGTTCTTTAAGAAACTGCCTCTGTTTGCTTCTCTGTCCTTGAAGTTGAATGCTTTGAATAGGAGGTCAATAATATCTGTCCCACTTTGTAAAGTGCATTCTGTCGATGTTACAACTGAAGCAATTGAAACATAATGAAGACAAATTACTTTCCAAGATTGTACAACCAATCCCAATATGAGAATTGGGAACAGAACTAGGTCTCCTAAATGCTAGTTCAGTTTCCTATTCTCTGAGTAATACTGCTGTGGAGTGTCATGATCATCTAATTGTGACATGCATCAGTAAATTATGCTGTGCATAATTCTGAGGTAAGGAAATACCACCTAGCTCCATTGAGGATCAGAGCTACAGTTCTTCATAAACAAACAAACAAACAAACAAACAAACAAAAAACCCTACTGCCTTGAGTAGAGTTTCACAGGGAAATGAGAACGAAAGATCACAACAGAAACAGGCATCCAGTTTCTGTTTACACGAGACAGCTCTGAAATGTCTGCAAAGAGCAAGTAAAGCTTGTCTTTTTTCTTCTGCTTTCCTATGATTTTATGAGAGACAAGATTTCTAAAGCTTCTCAGCTGATTCGTAAATGTATAGATAAAGTCATACAATCTGTTTGACTAGATCTTTACTATGAGATTGAAAGAGCTCTAAATTATGCCAGCCATTCTCTGAAATGAAAACGCTAGTCCAGTAAAAACTTTGGATTATTTTCAGGTTTATATAAAGACATACGGGGAACATGTTGGCTTCAGAATTTTCATGGATGCCATACTTCTTTCTTTGACAAGAAAAGTGAGTACATCTATACAATCAATTATTCTATATGTCATAATTTAAAGAAACATGGGCTCAATAAATACACTTTGGTATATTTATTACTGTATTGGTTAAAAAGCTGTTTTTGTTCTTTGATTAATAACTCAAAGATCAGATTTTTCTGGTTGAAGTTGGGATGTTCTGGAATGCTATGTGATCAGTGTATGGAATATCAGAAATGTTAATTGGTTAGCAGAGTCAGGCAGACTTGAAGAGTGTGATTCTTCTATAGAGTAAATTAGCCATCTTGTAGGATCTAACAGAAAATTCTGTCTTTGCTATTACATTTTATAGGATGAAGTAAAAAAATAGGGACTTTATATCATTCTCCATTAAATTCAATATTTTGAAAATATGACAAGAAGGGTTGAATGGGAGCACCAAAAGCCCACCAGGTGGCATGTGGGAAAGGTCCCTCAATATATAAGCAAAAAGCACCACACAGGCTCTTTTCTAGGGAATCTATAAAAAAAACTAACGTTCTGTACATAGAGGCAGAAGGAATAAAGAAAGGGCTGAAGTTTCAGCACACACAGATTGGGGCGCTCTGAACATCAGTGACGCCTGCAGGGCAGCCTATGGAGGCGTTCATAATTTGGACAAGTTCCAGCACTATCTAAATCATGGTAGGGATGTCCTGACACCTGTAAAAACCTCAAGCATAAGAGGTGCAGAAATGGCTGCAAGTTTGGTGTTGCATTACCTTCAAGGCACAATGCAAACACTGAGCATTTGAATTGTAAGTCCAGACTTTAAGAAAAGTGACTCCAGGGAACTGAAATCAAATATCAATACAGAAGATAGAAGGCAACTATCAGGAAAAAGGGAGTTGTTAGTTCCTCTAATAAACAATATTAAGGGCACAAGGACAAATTCTCCAAAGCAAGAATAGGGAGAGACCAAGTTGGCTAAGGAACCAGCTTTCCAGTGACCTGAAATGCAATAAGGAATTGTGCAGGAGGTGGAAACTAGTTCACATTACTGAAAGATTCATTAACATTATAAATACATGTGATTATTATGTACACAGAGTAGCATCAGAAATATGAAAATATCTGAGTTAAACAATAACTGTTTCTGACTGTAAAAAAGATACAGTACTTGTCTTTGAAAGGGGAAAAGAAGAGACAGGAGCTACCAAAGTTTGGAGTTGTTTAACTAAATTCCTTTAAAATCTATGTAAAAAATAATAAACACATTATTATGTTGATGCTTATCAGTATCAGACAACGTGGATTTATCATGAACAAATCGAGCCAAACCTATATAATTTTCATCTATAACAAGATAATAGATTTCATGTATGATGTCAAATATTTTTATTTTAGAAAGGCTTTTGAGGGTAAGTCTCTTGAGTTTCTCATGAACAACATAGGAAATTTTTGATTAGAAGAAACTAGTGTAACATGGTTGGAAAACCCTTCTTAAAGAATAGTTGCCAATGGTTCCAGACAGGTGAAAGATGTACCAAATATTTCTTCAGAGATTTGTCCTAGGCCCAGTCCCCATTTAATAGTTTAGTTGTGTTTTTACTGAATGATAAATAGAGAATATGCTTATTAAATTTACATATAACATAAAGCTGGGAGAACTTGCAGGCACCTTGCAGAACAGAGTCAGAATTAAAGATTTTCTTGACAAGCAAGAGAAATTGTATGAAAAAGTGGATATAAATGAAGTGAAAAAGGCAGCGTACTACATAAAGGCAGGATAAACCAGATAATTATAATGAGTGGTAATTTCTGCAGGAACGTGGGAAGGTTATAGTATCACAAATTTAACATGAGTCAGCAGTGGCATACTGTTGCAAAAAAAAATACACATATTAACAGAACAAACATTGAAGTAAATGTGAAGTATTTTCCTTTCCACTATGGTCAGGATTAGTAAAACCTCAGCTGTGCTACTGTGGTACCTACCTTTGGGTACTGTGTTTTAAGAAAGATTGTTCAATTAATGACATTACAGAGGGAAGTGGTAAGAATGACTAGATGTACAAAGAATGATTCATTTAAATGAGGATTGTTTCATCTAACAGAAACTGACAGAGATATGAAGATAGTCTTTGATTATCTAAAAGGTTGCTCTGTGGAAGATGGAAGGAAGCTGTTCTCTGTGGCAGTTGTGTAAGATAAGAAACAATGGAATTAAATCACATCAAGGGGATATAGCTTAAATGTTGAAAAAGACTTGTTAACTCCAAAGACAAACTATTTATGGTTCTAGAGAACACAATTTGCTTCATCCCCAAGAGATGGCATAGGAATTTTTGTTCAATAATGTGATTGAACAACAATACAGCCGTTGGGTTGGAGAAGAAAATTTAACCTGTTGGATGGCTTTGTCACTGCTGATGTAGATAAAATGTGATTTGTAGCTTTTTTATGTCCATTATAACCATTAGATGGCACTGTACTAATAAAGATTAGTGCTGAAGATTAGAAAGTGTATCCAAACTGCCTTTGAAACAAAGATACAGAATAAAACCTTTTCTGTCAGTGTGTACACAGAAGGCAAAAACTATAGCTTTGTGGCTCTCTCTTTAGAATTTCTGGATTTGTCTGCCAAAGGTTTTCATATATCATCAGGTTAGAGAAAATATATTCAAGCATTTGGGAGTGTGTACCCCAAGTTTGATACCTGGCAAATGATTAATTCCTGTTTCTGTCCAGAAAGATACATTCAATTAGAAACTTAATAAAATGTATTTGGGCCACAGAAAAATCCTGAAATGTTAGAACATGACCAGCCATTCTGACTTCAAGAATAAAGGGGTTTAAAAGCAAAAAAGTTTTCATACACATATATACCGGGGAGTCAACATTATGCTTATAACTGTATTTTTTACATGTATATGTGTATTTTAATTTGTGAATTATTAGCATATTATATTCAGAATTGTTCTTCCTTCAGAAAAGGTATTTTCTCATATAGATATTAAGATATTTGATGATAAAACATGAACAAGATATTCCTAATCATACATGATCTCTAAATTATCTGATATTACTCAGGACAGAGATCCTGGAATTATTCCAAGAGATATTCATAATATTCAAATACTGCATTATGAATTATTAAGGAAGGAAGCAAGAACAAAAGAGAAAAGATTACGTTATTGCATAAAACCCGTGACATTCCTATCTTGTGAATACTGTGCGCAGTGCTCATTTCACTGTCTCAAAAAGAACTATACAGTGACAAGGGTGTTCAGATGTCAGATGACTTGCATATAAAAACAGACTAATTTGACTAGCATTCTTTTGCTTTGAAAGAGGCAACTGAGGGAGATGTAGAGATTTATATAAAAAAAATACGTCATGAAGAGGGTGAACAAGGAAAAGATAAGCATTTTGCAGTCACATTATCCATGTATTCAGTATTCTGTAAAACTCAATCATATTTTCCCTTCAGCCTTCTGCTATTCAAACTGAAGTGTCCCACATTTTTAGTTTCTCCTTGTAAGGCAGCTGGTCCATCCCCATCAAAGTAGCTGCCCTTCTTTGTACCTTCTCTTACTTTGCATGCAAAGACCAGAACTTCACACAATGCTTAAGATGTAGGTGCATCAAGGTTGTATATAGCAGCAAAATTATGCCCTCTGTTCTGTTCTCACAACGTTTCCTGGCAATGGCCAATATTTTGATAGCCTTTGGGCTGCCACTGCACATTGAGACGTGATTTCAGATAATGGTTTCAGTATTACCAATGTTTTTTAAATAAGCGAGGATGCAGTGCCATACTATGCTTAATAATTAACCCTAGCGTTGACTAAATGTGGTCTTTCCATCATGGCTGTTCATTCCTGTTACTTCTCTTGTGTTGGCTGTAGCCACCATGCAGATAGAGGGCAAATCGGATCAGTTCACTGATATGTCAGAAAAGTAGTTGACCACCCAACAACAGTTTTCCATACAATCAACAAGATGGTCCAACTTATGCTGGAACCAGATGATTGCTTACTAGATCCCAATGCTAGACTGGGACAAAGAATATGTGGCCAATTATGTGAAGTATAACATGAAATTATCCTCTAAACGGAGGCGTTCATATCCCTTAAAAAAGACATGATTTTGTATGATTCTTAAAAAAAAAAAAGAAAGAAAGAAAAAAAAAGAAAAAAAAACTTGTAGGCTTTACTGTCTGGTCTGGGTACTTTTAATACAACATTTCTGAACTTTAACCATCTATTATGGATGGATTGGGTATATAATTGACCTGGCTCAATTTTCTCTCAGTGTAGTTGTTCTCAAAATGTCAGACGCCAGCAGAAGAATACTGCTTTGTACTAAAATACATTTGTGCCTACTTTGTTTCTGTGTAGGTGAAAATGCCAGATGTAGAATTTTTTGTTAATTTGGGTGATTGGCCTTTGGAGAAAAAGAAACCTCCACAGATCCTTCACCCTATTTTCTCATGGTGTGGGTCCAGTGAGTCAAAAGACATTGTCATGCCAACATACGACTTAACAGACTCAGTTTTGGAAACTATGGGACGGTAAGAAATTACTTACAATTTTCATAAAAGTATTACAGTGAATAGTCTTCCAAAAAGACATTTATATTACCAGTATATTAACTGTTTTACTGTTTATTTATTCAAACATTAGTAGCCTCTAGATAGGCTAGAAATATATAATTAATATCTTAGCATAATCAATTTATGCATTGTATAACATATGAATTATGTCTATTAAAATATACTTCACTTTTATTTCAGAAATCAAAATTAATCTGAATGTGGTCAAGTCAATGAAAACAGCACTTGGAGTGAACATTTCAAGGGGTTTTTGTTTGTTTTTTACTCTGTAAACATGTTGACAACTGGCCAGGTCTCTTTCTTCATGATTTTCCTAGAATCCAATCTGTTTCTTTTAAAACCCTACTTAGCCAAAATTCTCAGCCTAGGTCTTATCATCTCCCACTTTGATTCCTGATAATAACTGGCCTTGGTAACAGCTGTACTGCTGTCTTGAAACACTAGAAAATCAGTTTCTAAGATATCTTCACTATCCATTTTGAATCTATTTATCATTTCACTGTATTCAGTTCAGGTTCCTTCTCTTTATCGATAAGACTTTTCCTAAATGTGCTCCCCATCAATTTGTGTGTTTCAGTTGTTTAGTTCAAGCAAGATTTTTAAGGAAGTGAAATACCTCGCATTAAGCCAGTTACATACAAACCTTGCCTTGGACTATCATGGCTGCCTCATCACCATTATCAGTCACTGCATTATCCTGCACCACCTTCACCTGTTTGTCAACCATATCCACTTTCAGCCATTTATTTTCCCATGACAACAGATAGGTATCCTTTCCACACACAGTGTCACCATTGAACTGATGCTGTTTGCCACAAACCTGTTAACTTGACATTCCTTATTTATTTTTATTATTGCAAAAATACGAGTGCCAATGCATATATGAGTGTACCCATGACTGACCTTCATCTTTTGTTATTTGTGTGTTGGTGCTGTAAAGTCTTTCAAATAATGGCACTGAAATAAATTTAAGTAGCATTTTTAAAAAATTTCTGATAGACTTTCTTATTAAATCACTTCTTCTTTCTCTGCCAGAGTCAGTCTGGATATGATGTCAGTTCAAGCTAATACTGGCCCATCATGGGAGGACAAGAATACCACAGCATTTTGGAGAGGACGTGACAGCCGAAAAGAGAGGCTTGAACTTGTAAAACTCAGCAGAAAATATCCAAAGATCATAGATGCTGCTTTCACAAACTTTTTCTTTTTTAAACATGATGAAAGCCTCTATGGCCCCATTGTTAAGCACATTTCATTTTTTGATTTTTTTAAGGTAGGTCACTAATTGCTTTCTGTAGAACTAGGTTCTCAGTGTTTCTTATTATCAAATAACTTTGTATATATTATTTATAATACAGGGATTGCAGTTTTCCACCCCAACACCAAAGACAAGCGTGACTAGACATCCCTCCAGTGGGCTTAGCTGCTGTGTAGCTCTTAGATTGAAGACAATTATGTTTGATTTACATCTGAAGGTTCAGTAGAACCCTCTTGTGTAATCTAATAACTCCAAGTTCCTTTTTATTTCTTTTTCCTGATTCAGTGATCAGGACTACTAACATAATTAACATAGTGGGGAAAAATCAATGGATGAAGTGGCACATCTACCCTCACATCAGAGGATGAGCGTCTTAAGAATTTCCGGAGAACTTAATTGATGAAGAGGGCATCTCTGTGTACTCTCTGCATTGTGATGAATCCCAAATTAAATAACAAAAACTACTTAAAAATTGATGCTTGCCTAGCCAGTCCTACATTTCTCAATATCAGCAAGTCTGTAATACCCAGTGCCCTCAGAATAATAAAACCTAACCAAGCTACTCAGATCTTCTATTTGTTAATAACTTATGGTCATTTTTTTCAGTATAAATATCAAATTAATATTGATGGCACAGTGGCAGCATACAGATTGCCTTATCTACTAGCAGGAAACAGTGTAGTGCTAAAGCAAGACTCCATCTACTATGAGCATTTTTATAATGAGCTGCAGCCATGGAAACACTATATTCCGTTTAAAAGTGACCTGAGTGATCTACTAGAGAAACTACAGTGGGCAAAAGAGCATGATGAAGAGGTAAATATATATTTATAATGCAATGTTTCTTGACAAAAGAAGAGAGCAAAAAGTGCATTTGTTTAAAATAAAAAATCTATTATAAGGATTTCTGAATGAGTGTTATCAGCTGTATAAATAAGAAAAACACTTCTTTATAATATATAATACTGCCCTTAATTTGGAAATTAAGTTGAATTTTTGAGAAATTAAAAATATTAATGCCTCCCTTTAAAATTAAGAATGCTTAAATTCTTAATCTCTTCCTTTTATCAGTAGGGGATTTATGTTACTGTTTTATGGACAATTCAATTCAGGGCATGTAGGTATTAGGTAAAAATAAATGATTAATTATTGTAAACAATCGACACTATATTTAACGCCAGAAGCAATACCAGCATCCTGAAATAACTTTATGACAGGATTTTTTAAGACTTGTTTTCTTCACAGGCAAAAAATATTGCAAAATCTGGACAGGAATTTGCAAGAAATAATCTCATGGGAGATCATATTTTTTGTTACTATTTCAAACTTTTTCAGGTTAGTACATTTTTAATTGCTACTACCACTGAAATAGAAATTCCACAGAAAAAAATCAGGGAGACAGAGCTGCTGGAAATTGGCCAATACAGTACTGAAGCCACAAAGCAAACAGCAGCAATCAAAAACTTTGACTGGATTATAGACATTGTATGCAGTTATTTCCTATGAAACCTCTTAAGACTATGTTGGCAGATTGAGAGAAGGAATCAGATCCCATAAATCTTGATTTAATCTGCAAGAATATGTTGCCCGCAGTGATCAAAGAATTCCACATCAGACATACACCCTGTGAACCACAGCTGAAAATATCTGTGCATTAGCACCAAGATATTGAAACTACAGTGAGGCACCCGCAGGGGTTCTTGTCAACGATTAAATATCTGTTTACCCTTTCCATGACACAGTATGGAGGTTTAGGAAGAGACTGTGTAGCCACATTACTTTTACAGAATTATTCAGCTGAGTTGTTGCAGTATTTGCAACCAGATGTATAATTTAACAAACAAGTTTATGAACTAATAATGCCGCCTTTTTTTAATTAGGAATATTCCAGTTTGCAAGTAAATGAGCCAAAAATCAGAGATGGCATGGAGAGAGTGCAGCAGCCTGATGATGACCTCTTTCCATGTACTTGCCACAGAAAAAAGGTACAGTACATAGAATATTAAATGTAGTGCAAGAGCTGAATGTCTTCAGTTCATTTTCAATTAAATTGGTACAGCTATTGTGCAATAATGCATAGTATCAGTTACCACAATATTAAGACCTATCAGTCTTGGAAACTTTTTTTTCTTAGTGCATTTGCAGCACTAGACAGTTGAAAATTGAGTTTACAATTAACTGAAAAATGGCTGTTCCTGCTTGATTACAGACCAAAGATGAACTCTGACAGAAAGAAAAAAAATCATTTTTTGGAATATTTGCCCACATTAAGAATCCTTTCTTAACGAAAGAAGGAAAATTTGAATTAAAATTTCAATGGATATTACGAAGTTTATTGCATCATGATCTATGTTTGGAAGAAAACCAACCACCACCAATTTTCTTTTTATCATGAAGTCATTGAACTTTGTTCAAAATGTTTTTATAATGTTTTTTAAAATAAAAAACATCTTCATATCAGAGTCGTGTGTTCTTGTTCTGAGATACCCTTGAAATGCAGATACTTTTCATGAATACAAACCACTTGGTGTACTGGGTCTAGTCACAGGTGTGTTCTGCAAAAATGACTAAATATGAATTGCAAACCTCCCTCCCAGTTCATCTATCCAAAGTGGTCTTTCTCAGACCATAACTGTGTTCCTTCTGAGAGAACCAGCATTCTCAAAGAAAACGACGTGGATTTTTTAGTATATATATATATATATATATATATTTAAGTCTTACAGAATCCTAAAGGAAAAGCTCAGTTCTATTGGACACTTTAAAAATACTAGATAAAAAATTTTAAGTTCTGTAGGATTTCTTACAGATGCTTTGTGAAATTCTTAGTCTCTTTGGCAATATAAAGAGAATTAAGTAGAGTTTAGCAGTGACTACTGAAACTAAACCGATCATTATTTCTCAAGGCTATTTTATTTTTAAAATATCTACTCTCTACTGAAACTGCTCAAGTAACTCAACTGTTATGAGCATATTAACATCATCTCAAAATGCTATATAGGTAGATTCACAGTTAAGTCTAAATTCATGAAATTCGAAGTCAGAACATGTTTCCAGCCAAAAATGAATTTGTTTTACTTTGTTTTACATAGCCAGTCAATTTAAAATCTATATGGCTTCTTTCCTTGTGTGTCTGTTTTGGAAACAGCTGTGAACATTTAAATGTGTCCTGTGCTTATTAAATAACATTACTGTTGGGAGATCAGCATTTATGAGCTATCCTGTGAGAAACAAAAGAGGAATATTACATCTGACCAACGTTTAACTTTCATCTATTGATTACTTTTGCTATAGCAAAAATGAGCCTACAAGTATATTGTTAGCAGTAGCCTTCTAAATGCAACACTGATAACCCACAGTTGTCTGCAAAGTAGTTTTATAGAGCCAGTTCTTATCTAGTAAGCTGATTAGCTGGCTTAGTGTCGTATCTAATTTACTTAAGTTCTTCCTTTACTGTAGCAGAAATCTCTTTCATATGGCTAATAAACAATAAGCACTAAGCCTTATTGATCATATTTGCAATTAAACAAAAAGAATTTTAAAGAAATCAGGCCAGCTGGTTTTGCTCTTTCCCCATCTGGGTTCTGTGAATAGTTGCGGAAAAGTAACTTCTGTTGTTTACTCTTGACAATAAGGAATACTTTGTTGGATCATTTGGTAAGCCACATATGCCATATATTTTAAAACTATAATAAGCTAAAGTCTTCAATGATATTTTTTACATTACAACACCAAAATAAAGCTATCAATCCAATCTCCTGACCAAAGCATTGCAGAAATCATCTGAGCTCACCAGGGCTGGCTCGGAGTACATTTAAGCAGCTCTGCAATGTCAGGCACAAAAGCTGCTCCCAGGAAGGACCTCCAGGCTAGAACTGACTATTCACCTCAGACTGATTGCTCTGTAGCAGCAAGCTACAAGCCATAAAGGCACAGAATGACAGAAGCAGGTTTGGGGAAACTGTTGGTTGTGGAGATGAGCCGTGTACTCAGGAGACAATACCAAGAAGCTTTTTACAGGACCAACCAGCCATTCATCTCAGGGTCAGGACTCATGACTATAGCTGAGAACAGAAGCCATTTCCCAGTAAAACAAGAACATGGCTGAGCTTTGCTCTTTTCAAGGCCCAGGTGTGCCAAATCTCGGCTGGACCAATGAGCACCTCCTAGTGGGACAATGTTGTCATCCATATGAGATCTTTTAGAGACAAGATACAAAAGACATGCTTCTGGCCTTATGGGACATTGGTACTGGCTTAAAGGAGCAGCACACAAAATTTCTAGGCCCATTTTCAGGCAGGTCCCTGGTGGCTAATAGCTGATCGCCACCTGGGACATCCTGGACACTATCAACACCTTCTGGATGTGCAACTTGCTGAAAAGTACCAGGCTGATCCAGGAAAGTGGGCTTTCCAGTTGTCTCAGAATACAAGATCTTTCCCAAGAGCCTCTCTGATTTCAGAAATTGCCTTCTGTAGAACAGCCCACAACAGGAAAGCACACAAAGCTTGTGTTTCAGAAATTCCTCCTGGGACAAACAGGTTTTCTTTCCCACAAAACCAACAGTAATGATGCAATAATACTTTGTGCATCAATACAGTGACTGTAACACATACCCCTAACACTTTCTACCAAAGTCCCCATTCGTATTGAGCGG
The DNA here is from genome assembly GCF_036417845.1 of Apteryx mantelli. Taxonomy (NCBI): domain Eukaryota; kingdom Metazoa; phylum Chordata; class Aves; order Apterygiformes; family Apterygidae; genus Apteryx; species Apteryx mantelli. The sequence goes on along the minus strand of NC_089978.1, from coordinate 62,489,310 downwards.
CTAGTGAACATACCTTTTTGTGGTTCAAGGTTCACAGGCCCTGCCTCCAAGATCAATTTGACCCCTGCACAAGATAGATAGCACTGTCCAGATCATGAGCACTTGCTGTGCACTTTGCATGCATGCAGGGAACCCTTTCGAGCCCAGTGGACAGGTTGTTCTTGCCCCTCAGAATGATGGATGGGATGTTTTTATTAGATACACAAACAGGTGCCCAATTCAGCAGTGTGCCAGGGAAGACTAAGTAATTAACTCCAAACCCGTTCCACCTTTGTACATTCGCTTATAGTCATAACTGCAGCTTGGCATTATGTAGCCTTCCGGTTATTTGGCTTAAGGCAGTGAGCATATTGTGATATTCTTTGGCTATACCAACAAACAGGTTATTCATAGTGGGGAGGCCTGCAGCTGTAACACATACAAAGTACATGTCCAATCTTCAGAGTTCAGTGTTGGAGACCTGACTTCCTCCTTCTAATGGATGATGAGGTCTGAACCCCCACAGGCCTCCTCCGAGTCTTTCTGCCAAAAGCCTTGTGAAACACATCATATAGGCAGAACTGCTTCCTCCTCCAGGAGTTCCTCCACTGGTAAAAACATCATTTGGTTTTTCTCTGTTTTAATCTAATAGTCTTCTCCACCTATCTCTCCAAAGAGCCTGTGAGAATAGAGACTTTTCTTTACATAACAGATTGTAACAAGCTAACTTTTCAAAATTGTGACCCTACTAACATTCTTTGTTCCTGATGCATAAAACTGCTTGCAGTACCTTGCTCCCATTCCCCTCCTCCTCCACCACATGCAGGTTCAGAATCTGGCTCTGTAGGGTAGAGACATTGTAAGAGTGGGAGACTGCTCTACTTCTGCCACAGTTTTTGAAGTGGATTGAGGTCAAGGATATGGCACAAAGGTAGGGGAGTACAAGCCATATTGGGCAGTCTTGTAGGACATGGTGGCAGAATTCTACAAATCAGTAGAAAAAAGTTTAATTTTAAAAAACAACTTTTCAAAATAAGGCTTAATTTGAAAAATATCTTTTCAAAACAACCATAACATCAGTAATATACCCAGAAATAAAATATAGCTAAAGATTCAGAGGCTTCAAAATAGATTTCCCCCCCCCAGGATATTACTTTGAATATTAGTCAAAAAACCATTTATTTGGTAATGCAGATCAATAAATGTATACAGGCATTTTCATGGAGATATAGAAGAGAATGCTGCCCCTGTACTGAATATTTGGTACATTGTGTCCTTCTCCTTTAGAAACAGTTCTTTATTGTTTTACACAGTTTTTACATTCATACAAAGTTATACTTGTATTTACACTTAGACCACTCCGAAAATATTTGTTTTCAAAAACCTGTCTATCAGAAATAACAAACTCTCTCATCTGCTATATTTAGGAAATGTTAACCTAAGGTATTACTTAACAGTTGATAATCATTTGTCCTCCAGTTCAATGTTTTCTCTGAGCCAAGAAAAAACCTGTGTGTTTATTTCTTCCATGATATCATCTGTTGTTCGTCCTTTGACTGCCATCCCATGGTTTGCTTTATCAATCCAATGGATTTTTTTAGGGGCTTTCATTTTGCTTGCCACATCTTCTAACAATTGCTATGGAGAAAATCAAGAATGGGAAAAGTCAGAGAATCAGATGCTAAAAATTGTGCAAGTTACAGCTGTTCCTTTACCTGTGCAAAACATAATAGGCAAATATTTAAAAAAAAAAGTGGAGTTGTGTGCACATTAAAAAGATGTTGACAGAAAAGATGTGACAATCCCATATTCAGTAATGGAATTTGCTAAAAGGTTAGCCCTCAGTGTCAGTCCATCACTCAAATGAAAATAGCAGAAATTTAGAACTTCAAAAAATTGCAGAGGTCATAACCCTGTGAAGGCTCCTTCCCTTGCACTGATAAGGAATCTACTCTCACTGCCAGAGGGTATTACTAGCAATAAAATGATAGAACTTGTTAAGTCAAAGTTGTCTACAAGGGCAGAATATCAATATAGTTCCCTAGAGACTAGCTTTGACTTGACTTTCCCGGGAAACAGATCGAAGATAAATGATAAACCAGCCCAGAAATAACTAAGATTTCCGCTGTTAAGACTCCAAGTATCTGCTGGTTACTAACACAACTAATTTTGGTTGCAACCCCTTAAGAAAGTGTTATGACTCCCTATAAACTGTCCAGGCATGGAAAATGCTAAGCACACAGTCTCAAATTCGAGTAGGACTGCTGAAGGACAACATACATGTACTTTGCAAGAAAACAAAGCAGAAAAACATTATAATCTGATCTCTGAACACTTGTTTTTCATCTCAACAAAAATACCACTTTCTTTCACAGATGTCTGTCTGTGGGCAAAACTGCTTTGCTGGAAAAACGTGTCACGAAAATATGATGAATGTGGATTGGTGGCATAGTACAGTGTTTCTATTTTGTAACCTGAAATGGTTAAGACAGAGTTAAGACAGCACAGCAAGTAACTCTCTCCTTCCACATACTGTTTATAATTTGGTACAACCTCTCCTATCAAGAAGGACAAAACATTTAAATCAGCAATATTTTAGTGGCCCAGAAATGAATTTATTACAGCAGCTGATCAAATATGAGCCAGAAGTGCTGAACAGCAAAAGAAAGCACCTCAGGTTTCCTTAATTCTGATGGAGACGTTTCCCACCCAAAGCTTCCTTCAGAATATATATATTTAGAGAAGACTATTAATCAAAGTCACAGCTGTGGATACCAATACTAAAGTCATTATTCCTCCATACTGCCCTTCATAGTGGCATTCACTGGGATACTCACTTTTCCACACATCTCATCTGCTGATCCTGAGACAAATAGCACTGGACACCTGATAAATAATAAATCCTCGTCCCGGAGCTTGGACTGAAGTTTTGGTCGATGCAACGGGTAAGATAAACATACTAAGCCTTGGATGAAGTCGTCATCACTATCCTGGCTAAGCTGACGTATCACTGAGGCAGCAGCTCGTGAGCCCATGGAACGGCCTTTCTCCCATGTAAAAATAAAGCAAGAAAATATATCCACTATCACCTCATCTACATTCTGTTAGAATAAACAATTCCTAAAAACAATCTTAAGTGTTTTTCAGTGCACCAGTGGTACAAAATACTAGAGATACTCTCATTCATCAACTCTGTGGAAAATACTAACCAGAATTTCAGTATTTTCTGATAAGATAACTGACTGGTTATATTATGGTTTCACATCACTATTTAAAAAAGGCAAAAGAAACGGAGAGACATCCTTTGGAATACCAGAAAGGATAATAGTTCATCCTATGAAAAAAAAAAAAAGAGAGGAACAGGCCCTACATTCCAGACCTTTGAAATTCTAAAGAACAATGCTATTATCTTGTATTGCTTTTCTTATGCGACCTTAATCTGCTCAGAGTAAAAACAAAGTTTTGTGTTCCTTGCCCCCAAACCAAATCCAGTAAGTGTTTATGCACACCTCAAATTTCAGTCTAAAACTAAAAGTAAAAATAGAAAGGGGGTGGGGGGAAAATGAACCTGCTGCATGAATAACAGCAAGGGGGTATCAAAATATCTCCTTGAAGAAAAGGCATATGAGTTTACGATGCTCTAAAATTGAGTGTTAGAAGTGGCCGATTCCAAAGGGACTAACTTATATTAAGGTGGATTTGGTTTAGGTTAGTTGGAGGACATTCAGATTTTCCACTATCAAGTTAACCCCAGTCACCCCCAAGGAGTCAGAAGGATGTACTGGGAACCCAATCAATTATTTTTGTATTTTGTCAGAGAAAACATCCAAGATCTAATAAAATTGCTCTTCCCATACTACATCCCAAGCTTCCCCTGCACTGCCATGCTTTCCAACTTTTTGCCAAAAATAAATTTAATTAGCACATATCTTCTCCGTCAAGCTTGTTAACAAGAAATATTAAACAGATCAGTTCCCAGACTGAGTCTTGAATTCCATCAGCAATCCCACTCTAGCTCATTAATCCCTCTTTTGGCTGCTTCCTTGCCCATCTAACAATTCTTGTACTAATTTCTAGCTAAATTATTTCCCACTTGGTTATATAGCACAGTAGTAGCTGGAATCCAGGTAGGATGCATCTACTTCACTTTTCACATAATATAACTGATTTTCTATCTGCCACTGGGTTTATTTACCAAAATCTGCCTTGGGAAAACAGCCATTTGCAATAACTGGAATTCTTCAAAACCTGTAGTAATCCCGTACATGTGGATTATCAGAGAAGTCATGCCCTTTCACTTAGAAGTAGAAAGTTTTCTCTCAAAGAATCTGGAAAACATGGCCTATTGCTCCTTCTGTCCTTCTTCTGGAGCAAAATCTGCAGCAGCCATAAGGATGGTGAATAGGTCTAGACAACCATACTCCCACAGGAATTTTTTGAAAACGTCAAGCTAGATATTCCCATTTTTGATCCAAGAAGCAGTGCTGCTCAACGCAGCTACTAGAGAGCCAAGTTGTATACCTGCCTGGCTCACTCACCAGCTACAGAGCTTGTAGGCTTCAGCTCCAGGTTGACACCCAAAGGCAGATGATGTAAGTGGCTTTGGCACCCATGTTCCCATTGCAGTCAGTGGACAACTAATCAATTAATGAAGATCACAAAGCGTCCAACTTTCCATAAAGGAGATCCTACTAACAGACAGTTGAATTGCTCTCTCTAGGCAATCTCTAGTCTCCCTAACTAGTAAGAGTTTATTTAGCTTGTTCCCATGTTAGACATCAAGTGTTTGGTGCCTATCTCAAACTGAAACCCATCCTCCACATCTGAAGTTCATTCATTTTTTTACCAGAGCAGGGCAGACTTCAAAAGCGAGTAATTACAGATTACAACTACTAAAGCCAGTATAAGAGAGAAAATTATAGATAATGAAAATCTTACCTGCAAGGAAGACACCTGAAAGTTTATAATCATCAGAAAGCTTTAAGTATTCCTGAAGAAATAAGATAAAGTGAAATATTTCAAGTCACCAAGTCAGCAGCATTAAGACAGCTGAAGGGTTTTGTTCCTGTGTGTGGCTACTAAACATGAAATGGGAGGCATTTTCCCCTACCGATTAAACAAAGAACATACATATACACAACATTTTGTTTTTCACACAAATAACCACATAATACTTTGTGGCAAAAATATAAGATAAGTAATAATCATGAGCAACTTCACATTAGTTCTCAGCAAGTCTGAAAGTTCAGATAGGCTATCAAGTTACCAAAACGTACCTAATTACCGTGTATCAGCCTAGTTATAGTAACAGACCACATCCAGGCTTTTGGCCCATCACAAGGTACAGTAAATTAAAACCCCCAGTGAAGGGTTTTTGTGCTAAGGTCATGTATTTTACTTTGTATTTCCAACAAAAAGGTTAAGTTACAATCAGTTACTTTTGACAGAAAAGATAAAATTCAGCAACAGAACTTTTTCAGTTTACAGAAGATAACTAATTGGATTTTTTTAAATTAGTATCTACTATCTTAGCAGAGCCCTTTAAACTATGGTTATGCAGTAGCTAGCATGTAATATAAAGTGGCTAACAACATTATGCTTTGAAGAAAAATATCAGACACATATAGAGCAGACACATTAATACTAGCAAAGTCTTACTTCAAAGTAACAGGCAAATAATCACAATGACTTCATGCAAATTAATTCTTTAAGAACTGGACATAGTTCCCCACGTAAAATATCTGATGCCCTTACAAATCCTACCCGAATTTTGGATTTGATGCAAAGTGCTCAGATTACCTTCCCATGCCCTAGATAATCAGGGGAACAGTTTCACTCCTTTCTACACACTCCAGAACAGACTCTAAGCTGATACTATTATAGCAAAAGGTTGCTCATTTTAACAAAATCTAGGTATGTAAGAGCATCTTAAATAAAATAGTAGCAGCAAAAAGAAATAAACACAAACATATAATGGTTTAAACTGATTTTGTAACCAAAAATTATTTCGGCATCTAGGGCCCTCACATGCTGCTTCCAATCTCCTCTGCCCCAAATCTTTCTGCATCCCAGAGTCCCCTGCTCTTCCTTCCCCAAAGTTTGTTCTCTCAGTGCCAAACACTCAGAGACCCAGCACAATCCCCAGGTCACTTTCTTTTATTTGAAATCCCCTCTGAAAGCTGTATCCCTTATTCCCCTTCTCCTCACCAAGCACCTCACCAGGCTCCCAGAACATCTACCTTTCACCCCCACCCTGCCCAAATCCTTTCATTTTTCCCAGCTAAAAAATCTCTCCCACCAAACATCCTTGCTCTATTCATGCCTTTGTCTCAAGCTTTTCCTGCTCTCCTTGAACTCAAAGCCATATACTTGCTGCAGCTGTTCCAACTACTACCTATCTAAAAACTGCTCCTGTTGTTTCTGCTCATGGCCATTAGCTCCATGGTGAGCTCCATTCAGCTAACTAGTGCTTCTGCTTTTTCCATAGCTGCTTGACTAATCTCTGGTGGTAATTTAGGAAATTCAGAAGCAGACAGGATTTTTTTTTTTTTTTAATCAGCTGAAAACAGTTCAAATCAAGGAAAAATTGGAGGTACTGTAGCCCACTCTGGAAATATATCCATGGATCTGAGCTTTGACAGAATTTGGTCACTTCTTACCACAACTGCTTTGTATGCTTTAGCCCTATAAGCAATGTTAAGGCCTTTACAAGTAAACCGCAGGCACAGAATTCCACGGGATACAAGATAGGCTGCCAAAGAAACTAACTGACGGAAATTCATATCTCCTCCAGCTCCATGGGTAAGAATCACTCCATATGTTAATTTCTTCTTTGGGACAGAAAAAATAGCATCCAGATATTTGTTTCCAAAAGGTATTTTCACTTTAACCTAGAAACAAAAACAAAAAAATATAATGAGAAAAATGAAAGTATTATTTCCAGCCTATAAATTATGATAATGAAAACCAAATGATAGGGGGAAAAATTCTGTTTAAGAGTACTAGATGGCACTACAAGGGAATACTGTAACTCTACCTCTGGTTCAAATATTTTTCCATGCGATTATGAGCAAATCCCCTTACCACTCGGCACTTCAGTTTCTCCATATAGAAAATGAAGGAACCAAAGCTTCCCTAGCTTCATAGGATGTTTCACAGCATAAATTGACTTCTTACTAGACATTCTATGTAGCTCTATATCTATTGAGTGCTAACTGCCACTGTTGACCTGAATAGCTCCCCACAATTAGAATTTCCTATAGTGAAAAAATATTTAGACTCTGATCACTTATTGCAATGCTTTTGGATCTACAGAGCCCCATGGAGTCTATAGGGCCAAGAGAACTCCGTGTTGGCTGCAACTGTCTAATGCTGTAGCTGTATGATCCATGTTCAAACTTGATTACATAGGGAAAACACTAAAACGGAGCACCATGAGAAATGGATTTGAATATACTAGTTTTAGACATTAAACATAACTTTAAAGCTCTTGAAAACAGAGGAAAACATACTGGGACCAAGATGGGACCCCTATTTCATACCACTGTATACCCAGCTGCCACTGCTTCTCAAATATTCCTTCTTGGCAATGATCAGAGGAACCAAGCAAGGAAAAAAGCGGCTGTCAGCTGTGTTACAGAATTGCTACCTTTATAGCCTTTTCACTGCTCAGCTGAAATGCAGGAATGCAAACAGAGGGTGCCAAAAATGGGATGGCAGTATGAAGTGTATGGCAGTCAGCAGTCACCTATATACACATAGAGAAAGAACACCAGAAATCTAAACATCCAACACTTCTGCTTCTTGGCTACTGAGATACTGCTCAGGGTAGCCTCTCAAGGAAGATACCAAGTCATGCAGGGCTCCACTGGTCAACACCCATACTGTAAGTTTCACCTAGAAAGGCAATGGTAGCAACACAGATCAAAGCTGATATGACTCACTAGGAGGGATGTACAGTTGCCACAGACTTATTACCTTAAATTTCTAATGGTAAATTAGGAATATAATTCCAAGTAGATTGTTGCTATGTATTCAGCCACAGCTGTTAAAAGAAGCGAAGCATTCTGCAACCTTTCTAAGCAAATTACACTATCTCCTCGCAGTATGTAGGCACTGCTACCCACATGGTAAACTCAGGCATGTGCAGACTAAATGATTTTTCCAACAATACACAGTAAGGCTGTGGGTGAGGACTTGAAACCAGAATTGTAAACATTTTGTTAGTCTACTAGAGGACACCAGTTCACTTTTAAAAAAAGCAGCAATACATAAATAAAAAATGAGAATTATAAGCATAAATGCATTTTCCAGTATCCGCATGAATGCAAAGCTACAAAACACCACGTTGCAAATGCAATGTTGCCTGAAATATTTTGACTTTCTCTATTTGCAGAACTTGAACTCTGTACAAAATTTAACCAAGAATTTCTTTCATAGTTCCTTTTTAAGCAAAGACCACAGAGTTAGAAGCAGCAAGCTTGGAAAACAACCCAAAGCCACAGGCCACCTGAGACTGACAGCTCGGCCACAATGACCGCTTATTTCAACTTTTTCACTGATTCCAAAGGGCCGAACCAGCAGAGTCACAGTCATCGGTGCGCTAGGCGGGGAGACCTCCCGCGCTCGGGGGCAGCGCGGGCACAGGAAGGCCGGCCATACCTCTGCGTGCCCGCTCATTCCTCTCTGAGGGCAGCGGCGTCTGCCCGCAGGAAGGCGCCGCGGTAAAGACACCGTCAGTGAGGACGGCCGCCTGAGAGGGGAGGAGACGGGCCCAACCGCGCAGGCCACAGACACCTCAGCCGCGCACCCAGCTCCGGCTGCCCAACGGCCGCCCCACGCGCCCCGCCCCTAGCGGTTAACGGCCCCCAGGGCTGGCGCGGCCGTTGGGGAGGGCGGTACGCAGAGGGGGAGAAGAGCTGAGGACCATGCGCGCGCGAAGCAGCAGCTTGATCGACCCACGCCGCCGCGCCGCTCGGGATCCTTCTCCCCCTCCCACCCCCCGCCCTGCTTGACGTCACGTGAATGACAGCCCTCCGCCCTCCCTCCTGCGGGCAGGGCATCTGCAGAGGGCTGCGGCGGTGCTTGATTGGCGCACGGAAGAACGAGGCCCCGCCCTCGGCTGCTAGGGGCGGGGCCTGAGAGCCGCCTAGCTGGAGGCGAGCGGCGGTGGTGGGGGGTTAATGGCGGAGGCAGGGAGGCGGAGGTGGTTGTAGCTGTGTAGCTGGCGAGGGAGAGGGAGAGAGGGGGAGTAGGGGCTCGGAGGCCGCTGAGGGGCTCGGGCTGGGGGGGTGCAGGCAGGATCACCTCTAGAGCTACAGTTGCATGCACACGTTTTGCATAATGCTGGTAGAGTCATCCTTTAGGGAGGTAGGATGTATATTTTGGAGAATCTCATAGTGACACCCATATAAGCAAAGAAGGCCTTGAAGAAGAAAAAAAAATATGGACTGCAAGTGATAATTCTGAAGAAATAAAGATTATTACTGAAGAATAGCCTGGAAAATTGGGTTCTCACTGACTTTATGGAATATGGATTCGAGCCTTGCTATGAGCTGGGTGCCCAGAGCTACATTAGATAATTTTTCTGGCTGCTAGCTGCATACTGGGTCAATGTGGTGGTCAGTAACAGAAGAGACAAACTACACCATTAGAGTTTCAAGTGCCAAAGTCTAGCTATCCCCTAGGTTGTACTTAAGCTTGTACAATTAAAAAAAAATTAGCATGGTCAATAAAGACAGCTTTTATCCAATCAAATGAAAGGTAGCACCAATATTCTAAAACAACGTATGCAATATTTCAAAAACTTTTTTCTGAAATCCTCTATGGCAAATTATTTAGTTAGAGATCATCAATCTCTGATTTATAAGATGTCATCAGCAAATGGAGCTCTACTTTTTACATGTTAACTTAATGAAAAATAAATGTGCTCTGACTCGTGTGCAGTGTCACCATGCTGGCTGGATTTTATGAATGACTGATCCAAAAAATCAGGTCTTCTGAGAAGTTTACCCAGCAGATAAGTTCTGATGTACCCCATATCTCACTGATGATCTTTGCTGTCTGGGGACTGCCATTTAAAGGTACATTCCAGGCCTAGACATTATTACCATAAAATGAAAGTGTTAAGGCTGGAAATGGAGAAGTTTAGCTATAATAAAGCTGAAGAAGGCAAGGAGCTGTATTTGTCTCAGAAATGCCTAAAAAACGTAAAATCAAGAGACAAGCGTAAAATTGAATGAAAGCCATCAAAACAGTTCACATGGATTCTACACATTTCAAGTCACTGGGAAAATGACTTTAATAGATTAAATCTTTTGTAACTGCAAAGAGTCTTGAGGTAGCTGTTACTTGAGACACAGCTCACATTCAGGGAGTCCTGCAGACTGGTGGAAACAAAGTGCCCATGGGCTTTCTTTTCTGTTGACTTAGTAGCTAATTGCAGAAGTGATCCATTCAAAGTAGTGCCGAAGATACTCATCTTGGTCAGAGATTGCACAGTTCTGATTAATACTTAGCACTAACAAAGAACTTATAAATGAGATACTTAGCAAAACTGGGATTAAGAAGGTTTGTTATCCTGAAGAAGATAAAATTTCAACCTCAATCTCAGTTCTTATTTCAGAACAAAGGAATGTGGAAGAAACACAACTAAGGAAAAGTTTATGTTTTTGTTTTCCATTTATTTCTTCTTTGTTGGTTTTCTTACTATGCTTAGCAGATACATACTCAGGTATGGTTTAACTTTTTTGAATTTTGTTTTGTTTTCTGGCTGGTTGGATTTTTACATTCTCCCTTCCCCTCCCCCTCCCCCCCCTCCCTTTCTCACTCTAGTCCACCTACTGTGTTTCTCCTACTTTTCATTATTTGTGCACTGTCTTTAAAGCAGTCTGCATGGAGCATGTATCAGATTAAATTTATCCATGTTTAGCCCCTGCCTGCCTGAAAACTGTGTTTTCTTATGCTTTTCGTATATAATAAACTACTACCAGCTTACTTCCTTTTTTTATGCATTTTATTAGCCCCAGTCTCTTTTCAGTAGTTAAACCCTTTCTCTGTAGAAAACCCTTTTTAAAAATAGGCTAGCTAATATCATTTACAGTCCTGAGCAACTAGAATGAAGGCATGAATGTGCTGAGGAAGGAGAGATGCCTTTCTGCTTTAATATTTAGGTCAGTGGGAATAATGTCAACCTAGTCTGTTTTTCCACAGTTCTGCAATAGCCTCTTTTCTGGATGATAAGGATCCTTTATAATGGCACAAGTATTTATAATATTCAAAGACTAGGAGTTTTAAATTTAAGTATACATATTAGCTGCAAGCTCATGGATGTTTTGTAGGACTGACAAATTGTTTTTTATGAATTTCTGCATATGTACGGAAATGTGTTAATTTGAATGCAAAGGAAATATTTTTCTAATTTCATGACATACGACAGCTCTTTCATATTTAGGTACTCAAAATTAAGACTCTGTTTTTAGGGGGACATCTAAGTAGATTCTGATTGATTTGCAAGTTTGCTGAGTAACCTGCTGCAATCCAAAAGTACGCAGGGCAAGGAATATTTAAAAATCAGACTCTTTTTTAATGTGCTTAAATATGAATTAGGAATCTAACTGTAAGCTCCCATGTTTGAGAATACTGACTATAAATCTTTTCTCAACTTCTGAGTTCATGTTTTTAATTAAAAACATGGGGTTTCTTAGATCTTTGAGTTTGCACTTTGCTAAAGATGAAACTGTTAAGTTATATAATTTTTTGAATTTTACCCTTAAATCACTCCTGGAAATAAATTTTTTTTGTCAAAACAATATATGATGCTTAATAATCTAAATTCATCATCAAATATGAAAATTATGAACAGTATGTGTTTTGACATGTCTCAGTATATGTTGTATGTTATAATAACTTATATATTGCTGTACGCACCTCTGACAGATTTGATATGTCAAAGGCAGCTGGATTCAAAGAAACAGTGGTTTGTCAAAGAATAATATTATCCATAATCTAAGCTTGGAACTTCTTGACTTCTATAGAACATCAGACAATCCCTGTTTGTTTCTTTGGATTATAAACATAGCTTCTCATGCCAGAGACTTAGGTTTATATGCAGTAGGAACAACAGGGATGACCTTTCTCACTGGTCTTGTTTCTGAATAGATTTGTTTAGAAAACTAGTGTATAAAGTATTGTCTTTTCTGTTTATCAGTGCAAAATAACTAAATGCTGAAGGACATGGGGAATCAGAAGCAAAATATTTGTTTCTTTTCTCAATCTTTTTAACAAAATAGCATCAAAGTGATTTTTTGTTTTAGACTGGAGACAGATACATCTGTTTAGAAAGTTCTACTCTCATTTGAAATTAGAAACCTGGCTTTTGAACATGACCCTTAATTTTTTTCTTTTTCTTAGTGTATGTATATACACCAACACATGCATGTGTTGTGTGTGCAGAATACAAAAGGTATCAAACCTTTACTGAATTTCTAAAAGTGAATAGCAAGCTATTATTTAATTAGCCAATATATTTTCCTGAGTTAAAAAGTAGTGATATCCAAAACTGACTGTTTTTTAACTATTGAATTTTCTTTAGGCTTTGAAAAGATTTTGAGTTCTTAGGGATAAACAAAACCACTATGATATGCGCAAAAATGTAAGATTTTATCAAGGCATGTGTAAAGCCCTACTTTATTACATTAAACCAAAGAACTTGGCCTTTAGCACTGGATGACTTCCCCTGGAAAGGCTGAAAGACCAGGCTGGATGCTACATTGGGCAGCTACTGATGTCATCCACCAGGAAGGTCAGCCAGCTCTCTTGGTTAGAACATCATTTGGGACCTTGGACTCATCAGAAGGTGAATTACTCAAATAGAATTAAAAAAAAACCCAACTATTTCTGTTAGTGCTAATTCTATAATTCAGTCTGATAAGCTGTTGTATTCATCCGGTGATTGGATCAATTGACATCAATAACAAAACCACTGGTTTATTATTTTAGTTTTTAGCGTGATCTCAGCTTTATCATTGTGCACATCTGTCATTTATCAGTGAGACTTGCTCTAGTGAATATTTGCTAGGTAATAACCTAGCAATGAAACGATAACGTGTACAGGGAACTGGCTTCTTTTGTGGAATTGTGTTTGGCTACCAGCTCTGGGAGCACAGATAACTTCAGGTAACAAATGTACAATGCATAAAAACTTTCATTTTCTGTAGCCCTTTCAAACTGCGCAAGGCTCCTTGGGAAGATTTCTGACATTGTAATTGTAGTGCTAAATGGAAGGTCCTTACTTTAATTAAGGAAGTTGTCATCATAATGCGTGCTTCTGAACAGCAGCTTTTGGATGCTATACATTTCTCGGGGTCTTTGTAAGGGATTTTGTATTCCCTCATTGTTTTTGATATAATGCAATCACTTCATTTTCAAGTAGCAGCTGTTACAATTCATTCGTATGCTGTACTGGGGATTGTTGGCAGGAGATAGTTCTGGCTATGCTCTCCCCTGGACTTTCCGTGAACTAACCTGGCTAGGAGCCAGTGGAACAAACCTGTCTGCTTCCACTGCTACGAGAGAAGAATTAATAGTTTTGGCATGTTCGTATAATCTTTGAATGCAGAACTCGATTCCATATATATTTTCACCCTGAAGTTTCACTCTGTTTGTACATACTGCTTTTTCAACAGATCAGCATGCTTGAGGATAGTAAAGAACATTATTGCCACTTCTAGGTTACCTTTATTTGAACTAAGAACTTTGTGTTAAGATTAACATTTAACTCTCAGTCCAAAAAACTGATACCCTTTGCAGTCATGTAGTCAATCATCCAAGTGAGTTACTTATCCAGAGATTATTGCTATTTATAATTATAAATGCTATGTTACAGCATCTAAATGTGAGAAGTCAGTACATTTTGCTTCTCATTGCAAGCTAATGCAGCAAATGACATTGCACTTCTCTAACTCACACAAACTCATACAAACGTTCACACAAATTAGAAAATGAAGTCCTTCATTTATCCATAAATTGTCAGGGCATGGGCAACTGCATGGCAATCCTGACCACTCCAGCCTTTAACTGTGCCTTCACTCCAGTCTACAGGGAACTCAGCTGTGAGCACAGGAAACAGAGGGATATCTGCACAAGTTCAGTTTTTGTTCTCCTTTCTGAAAGGATCTAAAAGAATGTTGATTAATTTGAATTATTGTATTATTTACAGAGTTTTTAAACTCTTCTTAGCCTTAGACAAGATTCCAAATGAAAAAGTGTTCATCACAGAGCACTTGCCAGCTGGAGGAGAACTGACACATTCAGTGTGTGACAGGCTCCTAGGAATGTGAAGCTGCCCCTTTATCATGGATAGAGCAGTCTTTGGAAGATAACAAGTTGTGGTGATGTAAAACATAATTTGTAAAACATCACACCCCAGGTGTGCACAGACTGCCCTGTGGTTGGCTGGCAGGACCAGCCCCTCCTTCCAGCTTACCCCAAAGTATCTCAGATCCAGAAGTCCTTTCCCCTTACACACACGGGGACCAACATTTCGTAAAATGTCATTGCCCAAAGAGGAGGCTCTGAGTCCACCTGGGGGTAACAGCTTCCAAAAAAAAGCAAGCAGCCAGTCACAGAGCTGTAGGAAAACATGAGGGGTAAAACATTGTCAAAAATGGCAGCCTCCGTGTGTGGAGTAGGCGGGTAATTCCTCTTCTGACACGCTTTTGGGCAATGGTGTTTTACAGAATGGTGGCACCTGTGTTTTTAGTGGGGGAAGACTTCCTGCTCAGACATCTTTCCAGGGTAGACAGGATGGGGCGGCTGGTCTTGGCAGGCATTCACAGGGCTGCTTGAAAACACATCAGGTGTGATGGTGTGATTCCCACCCAGAGGTTCAGGAGCAGGTGATAAGTAGAAGAATACAGATTTGTTAATTTGTGAAACACTTGTTTGGGGTGTAGAGCAAATATTTGATCATTTACGCCAGCTGTTTGAACCTGGTGATTACAATCTGCTCTGTCTTGAAGCTGTCAGCATGCATGACTCTATATTCTCCAAGTATTAATTTAAACTATATGAATGCTGTGAAATTTTTAGACTGCATCTAAACTGGTCTTTGCTCTCCTGCAAAGCGGAAGAGAGCTATGTTTTGATCAGACTTTCCTCCTGGCTATCATTATTGTAAAAGTCGTTGGGGCTGGAATATGCAGAACCCTATAGTCTATCTCCCATTCCAAAATTACAGACAAAAAGTGGGACTATTTAATCAATCTAAACAATAATCATCTCTGTTTTGCTGGGAGTCTCACAGCACTTACAGCAGCAAGCGATCTGACGTGCAGAACTGGTAAGCAGAGCAAAAGAGCTACATGGCAAACTGGGGTGCTCTGTGCACAGGAAGGTCACGCTGGGTGACATCCCCTTGTCTGAAGAGCTGCTACATGTTAATATACGCATCTTTCTCCTATCTGAGGTAAAAAAGGGTTGGGTTTTTTTAAAGTCAAACAACAGTCTTAGATATCCCAAGACTTTTGGGACAATGGCACGATGAACATTATTATGGTGTTAAGGATGTCAGGAAGCTATCTGGGGCGGGAAACTTTTGTGAGCTCTGTCAAACATTGTATAACCTCAGCCATAGCTGTAAATATCATTGCCAGCTCTGCTTGTCTCGCGACTGTGCAGTTAACTTGGGGACAAGGATAAGGTGCCCTAGCTGCAGGTATGCAGATCTGGGGAATGTGTACAGAGGCACAAGGGCCTAGCTGTTGAAAAAGAAGCTGTTTGGCTATACTGTTTGGCAGAATTGGTTTCTGTGAGAAGTGCAAGGCCTATGTAGAAAAATATCATAAATGTAAAGGCTGGAAGTGTGGAATGCGCTAGGAACAGATAGGTGATGTAAATCAGGGATATTCATGCCCATGATCAAAAACCCACAAGCAGGGCAGGGCTATATTATCTATGACATGGAACATATGCAGGAAACAAGGACATTTGTCCCAAGCTACATTTTTGCCATGGAGTTAGCTTCACATGCCCCTTGGGATGAAGAAGGGGCAGAAAGGAAAACTGAAGGAGAATGGGAGTTTAAAGGGGACACATGCCTCATGGACTTTATTCAAATGTTTATGGACACACTACTTTTTCCTAGCAGGTAATGCCAAAGGCTATGATGGCTACTTTGTTGATAGTCAGCTCCTGAAGGAAAAAATGGATATGCAATTGATCACCCAAGGCGGTAAACTCATGTGCATAGAAGTATCCAGCCTGAGTATATGTTTCATAGACTCGTTAAATTTTTTACCCATGAAACTAAGCAGCCTTCCCTAAGCTTTGGGTATGGAGGGCTGCAAAGGTTATTTCCCCCTTTTTTTAGCACTGCTGAAAATCAAAGTTATGTTGGCCCTCGGCTGCCACCACAATATTATGGGGTTGACAGCATGATGCTTGAAGAGAAAAAGCAATTCTTGGCATGGCATGCAGCTAGTTAGGAGAAGATTTTTGATTTGAAAAAAGAACTGAGTTACTATGGCCAGCAAGATGTAAAAATTTGGGGGGAAGCCTGCAGATCTTACAGGAATGAGATTATGGTGATGACCCCATCGCACATTCTATGAGGAAAAGGGCAATGAAAAGGTGAAGATTTATTGCTGTATAGATCCCTTTCATTATACTACACTGACCTCTACTTGCATGTTCATATACCAGTTTAAGTTCCTTAAACCTAACACGGTAGCACTCCTCCCTCTATCTAGAGATGGCTGTTATCAAAGGAAAAGGAGATATTTGATCTCCTCTATTCAATGGCTTATGTATGTGGCTGAAAGGGAAAATGTTCAAATCCGTCACACATTGCAAGGGGTGAATATCAAGTAGGATCCTACTTCTTGGATGGCTGTGCAGTCATTGATGGGGTGCTGACAGCTTTCGAATTTAATGGGTGCTTTTTCCATGTCTCAGAATGGCTGGAACCCTCTGGCAGGGGCCACCTATAGCTATTTGTATTACCCAACACAACAAAAGATGGAACACCTAAAGAGAGCAGGTTTTAGCATCAGACCTATATGGGAGCATGAGTGGGTTGCTATGAGAAAATCAGATGGGGAGCCTGCAGATTTCTTAGCCAGGACCAAACCGCTCACACCGCTGATCCCCAGAGGTGCTCTTTTCAGTGTCAGGACAAATGCCATTTGCCTGTATTATAAAGCAGCCCCTGATGAAAAGACATATTACTATGATTTTACTAGCCTCCATCCCTTCATCAACAAAACAGAGCAATACCCTCTTAGGGCCCCCAAAGTTATTTTGGAGAAATTTGACATCTTTATAGCCTACTTTGGGATAGTCAAAGTAAAGATGTATCCACCTTGTGGGCTCTTTTCCCCTGTGCTTTCTGTGAGGGTAAACAGCAAGTTATTATTTCCCTTGTGCTGCACTTGTACTGAAACCTGCCAGGTCCTCTGCACCTGCGGTGATGAAGAAAGAGCCCTTCTGATTACCTGGTATTCCCCAGTACTGAACAAGGCTCTGAAGAAGGGCTACAGGGTTTGTGAAATCTATGAGATTTGGCATTTTGAACAGCGGGTTAACATTCTTTTCTCAGGTTATGTAAAACTCCACCTTTGCTGGAAGCAGGAAGCTTCAGGCTACCCAGGCCAGTGCACAGATGATGACAAAAAAGCTAAATATATTGAAGATTACAGGGAGAAGACGATGTTGTTTTGCAGCCTGAACATACTAAGAAAAACCCTGCCAAATGCCAGATTGTGAAACTGTTTTTAAATCCTCTGTGGGGAAAATTTGGACAGAGATCCAACCTACCCAGCGTCACCATTGTAAGAGAACCAGATGAGCTGTATGGTTACATCTTTTCTCCAGCTTATGATGTGTCCTCCTGTGATTTTATTGATGAGGATGTGGCCACTGTCTCATGGAAGCATGCCAAAGGATGTGATCCTGGAGCTCAACACTAACATTTTTATAGTTTGCTTCACCACGGTATATGTGTGCCCAGACCTTTATGATATCTTAGATACAAGACCGTTGCCTTTGTCATGACACAAACTCTGATATTCCCAAATCATCTGGGAGATTGGAATGCGCCCCCCACTATGTGACTATTTAGGCAAGTTGATGAGTGAGTTGCCGCCAGATGAGAACATTACTGAGTTTGTATCATCAGGCCCCAAATCATATGGCTACATGTAGTCTGGAGCAAAGTGATGTTTAATGCTTAAGACCATCACTGAATGCAACAAACAGAGAAAAGATCAATTCTGAGGCACTGAGGGATCTCGTGTTGGATTATGCCATAATTCCAGGCAATGACAACCCTAAAAAGATCATGGTAAAGAAGCACTCTATTGTCAGGAACAAGCAGAAGTGGGCAATAGGAACCAGGCCCCTCCACAAAGATGCAGAAGGTGGTCTATGAGAAAAAGGTACAGACTACAAATTTTAAAAGTCTCCTCTATGGCTTTTGATCATGGGCATGGGCTGAAAGCACCCCTTTTCTGCTGTTCTGGCAGGGTCTCCCAACTGTGGGAAAATTCTTCTGGAGAATGCTGACTGCTTACTTTCTATTATGCCTGAGACTATTGTTTGGTGTGGCAGTTGTTGGCAACTGTTGTATCATGAACTGCTCTATAAATATTTTTTTATCAAATCTGTGGAGGACTTACCTGTAAGTCTTAGTGCTAACTGTTTACTCCCCCATAATAACGGAAATATGGTTGTGATCGATGATTTGATGAACTGTGCCTGGGAGAGCAAAAAAATTGAGAAAGCTTTTACTAAATATTTGTATCACAGAAGTCGTAGCATCCTGTATGTTTTCTAGAATGATTTTTGCCAGAGTAAAAAGAGCTGGTAAAAAAAAACCCATCACTCAACACAAAATATACAGTGTTACTTAAGAACCCCTGAAATAAGCCCCAGGTTGCATCCCTAGCCAGGAAGATGTCTCCTGGCAGGGCCCAGTTCTTTTTAGAAATGTTTGAAGGTGCTACAAAGGCACCATTTGGATACATGGTTGTCGATTTTAATGCTTCTACCTCTGAGGCTTTTAGGGCAAGAACTGGTCTTTTCCCACCAGAGCCATTGCATATGGAGAAAAAAAAAAAGACTGATGCTTGGAAATAAATAGCAAAGAGCCGGACTGACAGCCTGCATTGCTATCAGTGCAGACTCAAGAGGATGATGTTCCAGTGTCTGAAGAGCAGTCTGTTCCTTCTGAGGAGACTGATCCTGTCCTCACTCCAGCAGAGGAAAGCAGTACTCTGCTCTGCTTCTGATGCCTGATAAAGGCCATTTCTGAAACTGCACTGAACACCTTGAAGAGGACCATTCCATTAACATCCCACCAGATACAAAAGGGCTGCAAATTTATTAAAAGCCTGAGTAGTAAAAGTGTGTCCTGCAAAAGAAAGAAGCTATTGGTGAAGCAAGCCAGTGGGTTTATTGGTCCTCTTCTAAGTTTTGCTGTTCTGCTCATCATGGGGCTTTTGGTAAATCAGTGATGGAATATGTAAAAAAAAAAAAAAAAAAAAAAAAAAAGTATCTGGTGCCTGCAAATCAGCTGGAGCAGCTAAAGCTGCCACCATTAACTGGGCTGACATTAAGGCTGATGCAGTCCGCTCTTTGGATGCTGAAATGAGGGACATTCTCCAGAAATCAGGCTTGGCGGCTTATGAAAAGGTGTATACAGCCACTCTTCAAAAGTACTTGGCACACATGAAGCAGAGAAGTCAGGAAAGGGGGAAAATAACTCTCTTGTTTTTCTGGAAGAAAATGAGACAGAAGTGGAAAGTTCCTTGAGATTCCTGAGGACACCAACCCTGTTCAGGAAGTGTTGGATAATGTGCATTCATGGGATAGGAAGAATATACAAGTGCTCCTAGGTAAACAAGGTCAACACAAGCATATTTCTTCTTGGGATAACCAGGAAAGTTGTGTATACACAAGAGATGCCATCAAAGAGCATCCTTCAGACTCGTGCCCCTTCAAGCCTGAACGCATAAGGCTGGAATGTTTTTATGCAAGCAATGGCCGTGGTGAATGCCCTATCTTCTGTCATGGGTAATACAGTGAAACGGGATTTCTGTGTCTTGCAACACCATGCAAAGCCCAAAGTCTGCCCCAGTAATACTGCATGGTCATCCTGTTGGGCTGGGACTGGATGTGAGGGCCTCTCGGTCCAGCTCACAGGATCGGTCTCTTCTTTGACTGCATTTGCACAGGGGGCCCACTGGTGGCCTTCTGGAGGGGCCTGTAGTCCTTGGGCACCCCACCCTGTTTGTGCCTTCTTACCCTTTTGGTGCCCCTCCACATCTTGAGGTTCCCCCCACCCTAGACCTGTTAGGGCTTATTCTGCAGCCGTGTAAAGCAGAGAGCCCCACATTTGCATTCAGTTTTAATTACTTTCTCTTCACATTTAAACTTTAACTATTCATTTCATTAGCTCTTTTTAAAGAATTGTTTTATCCATTTTATACCTGTGTTTTTATGGATACATATATTTCATTTATATATCTTTGTATATATATATATATGCTTTATATATACACACATATCTACACATATATATAATAATAAACTAAGAAGTCTCTTGGAATAAGTCTGAAAGACTTGATCTGAATATGTCATTTTTTTCTCTTGATGGGGTAAGCCAACTGGAACTCAAATGAGATTAAGAGAGCAAAGCTTTTATAAAATTGTATAGAAATGGTTCTTACAGTCATTTCAAAGTCTTTGCTAGGCTAGAAGAGAAAGTCTGGGAAAGCTGCAGATAGTTACACTCACATTTTACATGTGTGGCTCATTAAAATCCAGAAACCAGAGGAGGATGAGGTGAAGGAAGAATATAAGGTAAAGGATGGTCACAGTCTACCTCCATCACCACTGTCACAGAGCCATGAAACATGGGATCCCTCAGGCTCCAAGGACTCTGGAGGTCTCTTGTCCAACCTCCTGCTCCAATCAGGGTCAGCTCTGAGATCAGATCAGGTTGCTTTGTCCAGTCAGGTTTTGGAAACCTCCAAGGATGGAGACTGTAGAGCCTTTCTGGGCAACCTCTCCTAATGCTTTATTATCCTTACAGTGAAATTTTTCCCCTGTAGCCTTGTAGCCTAGAAGTATGGTGTTGTCATTGCTTGTAACAGGCCACAGGCTGTGTATTAGGCCACCAAGACAGGCCTCAAGAACTGTCAGGCTTTGTCTGGACTTGTCTTGACCTGCCTGGAGATTTGTTTTAGCAAGTAACAGCAATTATCACATAACCAGGTCATTATTAACCTTCTTTAGTTTTGCTTTTCCTCAGCTTTGTACAATTGTGTGGTGTAATGTTTATTGTTACATATATATTTTGTACTAACAGATAGCAATGGCACACAGTTATTTTGCGTGGAATGAACTATGTCCCTATAAAAATGTGCAGCATCAAGGAGTACAAGCATGCGGTGACAGCAGAGACCTTGAGAGTACAGACACAGGATGATATCTGAGGCCCCAGGACTATAAACAACTCACAAATGGCCAATTACTGGTCATCAAAGGAATGCAGCTGGGTAAAACCTGGTTTAGGGGCAGTAAAGGGAACAAAGGCACATACAAAACACACTATAGTATGTAGTAAATGGGAATTACAAACCTATGAGGAAATAGCAAGGAGTAGAAAATGTTAGCAAACATATAGAAATAACCTTGAGTGGATCTTAGAGTGAGGAGGAAGAAACCATCAACATCAGCCTCCTCCCATTGAAGGATCTGGGATAGTGATGACCCACCATAGCCACCCTGACTAAATAAATACTTTCTTTACAAGTATTTCCACTCTGCTTTCACTTAAAAAGCAAGCACTGGCTCTTTTTAGAATTTATACACCCCTTGTACACCAGCACAAATTCGGTTTGGGGCACTACCTTAGAATAATACATATTTTATATCCTTATTGCATTAAGTGATTTTTATGGGCTTTTTACTGCTAAAGTTGGTCACATACAACTGCAACAAAAATATGTCATGTGAAGTTGTTTCATCAGCTTTGTATCCAGAGTGCTAAGCTTTTGCTGATTCACAGATATGGTATTTCTACTTACAAAGTTCAAAATAACATAAACATTCTTTAGATGCTAGAAAGCTGCCCCCCTGAGCATCCCCATGTCATTTCTGGCATTAGAGCTTTTCCGGTATACTTATGCCAATGAATATGCTTCCTAGATCATTTTTCCATCTTGTATCTCATTTTGTTGTTTTTAGGCCACATTCCTAACCTCTCCAAGTTTCCTTTATTATTTTCAACTGTGAATTCTGTGAATTTTCCATATTCTTCATCTTAATATAAACTACAGATATAAATTCTTTATTATTGACCACATTCTTGACACAGGTGGTGGAGGAGCCAACACGGAGAGGTGTGCTGCTGGACCTCGTACTAACAAACAAAGAAGGACTGGTGGAAGATGTGAAGGTCAGGGGCTGCCTTGGCTGCAGTGACCATGAGATGGTGGAGTTCAGGATCCTGCGAGGAGGCAGCAGGGCACCAAGTAGGATCGCAACCCTGGACTTCAGGAGAGCAAACTTTGGCCTCTTCAGGGACCTACTTGGAGTAATCCCATGGGTTAGGGCCCTAGAAGGAAGGGGCATTCAAGAGAGCTGGTTAATATTCAAACATCACCTCCTCCAGGCTCAAGAGCAGTGCATCCCTATGAGTAGGAAGTCAAGCAAAGGAGGCAGGAGACCTGCATGGATGAGCAAGGAGCTCCTGGCAAAACTCAACCAGAAGAAGGAAGTATACAGAAAGTGGAAAGGGGGACAGGCCACTTGGGAGGAATATAGGAACGTTGTCAGAGTATGCAGGGATGCGACGAGGAAGGCTAAGGCCCGTTTGGAATTAAATCTGGCAAGGCATGTCAAGGACAGCAAGAAGGGCTTCTTCAAATACATCAGCAGCAAGAGGAAGACTAGGGAAAATGTGGGCCCTTTGCTGAATGGGGTGGGTGCCCTGGTGATGAAGGATGCAGAGAAGGCAGAGTTACTGAATGCCTTCTTTGCTTCAGTCTTGACTGCTCAGGCCAGCCCTCAGGAACCCCAGATCCTGGAGGCAAGAGAGAAAGTCTGGAGAGAGGAAGACTTTCCCTTGGTGGAGGAGGAGTGGGTTAGAGATCATTTAAGCAAACTTGACAACCACAAATCCATGGGACCTGATGGGATGCACCCACGAGTGCTGAGGGAGCTGGCGGACATTATTGCTAAGCCACTCTCCATCATCTTTGAAAGGTCATGGAGGACAGGAGAGGTGCCCGAGGACTGGAAGAAAGCCAGTGTCACCCCAGTCTTCAAAAAGGGCAAGAAGGAGGACCCAGGGAACTACAGGCCAGTCAGCCTTACCTCCATCCCTGGAAAGGTGATGGAGCAGCTCATCCTGGAAGCCATCTCCAAGCATGTGGAGGAAAAGAAGGTGATCAGGAGTAGTCAGCATGGCTTCACCAAGGGGAAATCATGCCTAACCAATCTGATAGCCTTCTATGATGGAATGACTGGCTGGGTAGATGAGGGGAGAGCAGTGGATGTTGTCTACCTAGACTTCAGCAAGGCTTTTGACACTTTCTCCCATAGCATCCTCATAGACAAGCTCAGGAAGTGTGGGTTAGATGAGTGGACAGTGAGGTGGATTGAGAACTGGCTGAATGGCAGAGCTCAGAGAGTTGTGATCAGTGGCACAGAGTCTAGTTGGAGGCCTGTAGCTAGCGGTGTCCCCCAGGGGTCAGTACTGGGTCCAGTCTTGTTCAACTTCTTCATCAATGACCTGGATGAAGGGACAGAGTGCACCCTCAGCAAGTTTGCTGACAATATAAAACTGGGAGGAGTGGCCGATACACCAGAGGGCTGTGCTGCCATTCAGAGAGACCTGGACAGGCTGGAGAGGTGGGCAGAGAGGAACCTCATGAAGTTCAACAAAGGGAAGTGCAGGGTCCTGCACCTGGGGAGGAATAACCCCATGCACCAGTACAGGTTGGGGGCTGACCTGCTGGAAAGCAGCTCTGCGGAGAAGGACCTGGGAGTGCTGGTGGACACCAAGTTAAGCATGAGGCAGCAATGTGCCCTTGTGGCCAAGAAGGCCAATGGTATCCTGGGGTGCATCAGGAAGAGTGTTGCCAGCAGGCCGAGGGAGGTGATTCTCCCCCTCTACTCAGCCCTGGTGAGGCCACATCTGGAGTACTGTGTCCAGTTCTGGGCTCCCCAGGACAAGAGGGATGTGGTACTGCTGGAGCAAGTCCAGCGAAGGGCCACAAAGATGATTAGGGGACTGGAGCATCTCTCTTATGAGGAAAGGCTGAGAGAGCTGGGCCTGTTTAGCTTGGAGAAGAGAAGGCTGAGAGGAGATCTTATCAACGTGTACAAGTATCTGAAGGGAGGGTGTCGAGAGGATGGAGCCAGACTCTTTTCAGTGGTGCCGAGCGACAGGACGCGAGGCAATGGGCACAAACTGAAACACAGACACTTCCATCTGAATATGAGGAAAAACTTTTTCACTGTGAGGGTGACAGAGCACTGGAACAGGTTGCCCCGAGAGGTGGTGGAGTCTTCTTCTCTGGAGATATTCAAAACCCGCCTGGATGCAATCCTGTGCAATGTGCTCTAGGTGACCCTGCTTGAGCAGGGGTGTTGGACTAGATGATGTCCAGGGGTCCCTTCCAACCTCAGCGATTCTGTGATTCTGTGATCTTTCAAGTAAATGAAGAGGTTAAATAAAGCCGAGCCTCACAACAACTTCTCTGATACACCATTAAATGTGTCCTGACCTAGTTCTTTTCTGACCTTATCACTATGTGAAGTTAATCACGTCAGGTATTCTGATCTCCATTTTAAGTTACAGGATGCATATCACAAAATATGCTTTCCTTTTACAAGAACTCAGTGCCAAGTGGAAAATCTTCCATGAGATGGTGCAGGGGCAAGAAATTACTGGAATCCACCTGACGGCTTTTAGCCCCAGACATGTCTGGCACTTCTTTTCCTCAGCACTTGTAAATCAATATCTTATATGACAAGAATAAGTTTAGAAGAAAGATGAAACACAGGACTTCATCCATAGTGAATGCTTCAAAGATCCTGTAGCATCACACGACTTTTATTTATGAGGGACCAATCATCCCAGTTTTGACCTCTGAACTTTTCTTGAATACTCAGCCTTGCCTGAATCATCTAGTTACTTTAACAAGCAAAGACCAAATGTTTACTTTGGAGATTGGATATAAGATCACAAGTCCCTCACATGTCTGTTCTGTAATAATCCCATTAGCTAAAAAACAACCAAGAAAACAGCCCATTGCACTTTAGCCTTCTGGGAAAATGCTAAGGATAGTAACATTACACTTAGAAGTCAGAGAACTCATTGCCATAGGGAATTTTTAAGTCTTTGCCAATGACAACAAATCAGACTGAGGATGTCTGAGCAGTGACATCAGGCACACTGTCCCTGGTGTCAAGTGGCAAGCTGGTGACAAAGTCAGAAGGAGGCAGACTTGGCAAACTGCATCATGCATATGCCAGCTTGCATTGGTGCACACAGCAAGGCTTTGGCCCTGTGCTTTATCAAATGACGGACAGGAGCAGGGCTAATGAAAGGGGTGCTGAAAAGGGAATCTGAGGAAAGATCATCTGCAGAATGGAATTTTATAGTGCTATTTGTTTTGTGATTTAATTGCTGCTTTCAGTCCTTTCTGTTTTATGCACTCCAAAAGGCAGTATTTTCTCTCTGTGCTTTTTTCATTTTCCAAAGTGAACAACTGCAAGGATTCTGGGTGGTGAGTTTGGAAATTTGAGCCTTAAGAAGATGAATCAATTGCAGGTTAAGACAGGTCTATCAGCCTTCAGTTTGGATCACAATCAGATTTAGTCCAGTGTTGTACTGTAACAAAATCAATCTTAAGATCCAAAGGTGGCAAACTGTGTTTATAAAGTCATCATTCTCTTAGAGGACAAATTCACATTGAGCTCTTGGCCCCATCCAAATGCTGGGCTGAAATTCTAGGCTCTCACTGTGGTCTGTGCGCTATCTAAACCAAAAGAAATCATGTATGAATTTGTATCATGGAACCCATGTTGCCATTCTGTTGCTTGAAAGAATTAGTATTTGCAGTTCCAAGTTTTCCAGCTAGAGTTGAAACAAACACATTTCTTGAGACAATGAGCTCATTCAACAAGATTTTTGAAAAACTACCAAAGACATGCTTTTAATTATAACATGGCAGTTCAGCACAGAAGGAGTTAAGATCAGTAAAGTGGTAGGATCAGTCAACAGAGTAGTCAAACAAGAGTTGGAAGAAACTAATGGTTTTGCATCAATTTAAAATTTTAATCATCTGTTAAATTCTTAAAATCTTTTTTTTTTTGTATATGTTAGTGGAATCCCATGGAAGGTGATGCAGCAGCAAAATGTCTCAGTAGATGCTTCGACATCACTGCAGTTAAGTATCTTGTTAGGACATTTTCCTAGGACCATAGAAATTAGAGAATTGGAAGCCAGCTATGTCACCTAGTCCTATCCCTGCAAGTGCGGCGTTGGCCCAGTTCAAATCTGAGTATTTCAAAGTCTAGAATTTCCAGCACTAACTGGAGGAATTTATAATTATAAAAATCACTTCTGCAACCTATTTCCAGATTTTGTATGTGATGCCTTGATCAGATCCTTCTCCTTTGCTGCAACAGGCTCCTGACATCTGTATTTTTCAAAGAGGAGAAACAAAGTACACCTTCTATGGGTTCCCCTTCTACAGTGCAACAGGTCTCAGAGAGCTGGGACAATATTAGCTGCTAGTATGCTGGGGGCTGCACATTGCCCAAATCCTAAATATAAGTGTTTGCTTTCACCCACATAACAGTATATCGGGTTGTGACACATTCCACAACTGCTCCCTCTGTATCATTGACTCTTCCCATAGTTGTGTTGGGGTCTGCACTTCTCTTTGGAAAGTATTTACATGCCTCTCTTCACAACAGATGTGTTGAGAAGTGTGAGATGCATTCCCAGGCAGCAAAGGTTCACAAGGATTCACTACACAGATGCCTGTGGCAGCAGTTAGAAGTGGAAGTGGAGAATCAATTCTGTGCAATGCACCAGCAAGAATGCAGAGAGGGCCCCAGCGGAGATTGTGACCCTTTATATCAGAGAATATCATAAGGAGTCATCACACACTGTGGTCAACTCTGGCCTAGCTGCAGGCATTCAAATTGCACCCACTGTGAATTTCTGGTGTTACCAAGGCTTTGACATGAGTTGTTTCTTTCTTCCTCAGGCAGAAAAACACAACTGCTACTGAATTCTTTACCTGGCCGAGGTACAACCATCTCTATTAATAGCAGGATCTGCTGGTGTCACAGTGCATATCTTAAACCAAAGGCAAGTTTGAGGCTGTGCATTGACTTCAGACCATGCTATATCATGTCACGGTGGTTCACTCTTGTACAGATCAAAACAACCTGTTATTTTCACAGCAAATAATAATGACTGCAGCAAGAACTACTGCTGTAAATATAATTAGTTGAAGAGTCTTAAAAATGTTCTTTCCCAAACAAAGTCATCAAAGAATTTTGCATCTCCTTTTAAATACAATAGGCTCAGTCAGTTATCAAGTGTATGTTATACTTAGAATTACCTAGCTGCTTTCCTAAATATTTAGCCCTACTTCAAGTAATTAAATATTTTGACTCTGATCACAGCACATTGTATCAATTGTATCAACATAAAGAATTTTAATCACAGAAACCCACACAACAGGTCTATATAAATACCTCCCTATACCCTGAGCTATATCTGTACCAATGAATGAGACAGTACCAGGGCATACGCTCAGGCTCTTGATCACCTGTGTTCCCTGGCACAGTTTTAGCCCATGCCAGCTAGCCCTCTCCAGGAGTAGCTTGGAGTAGCATGGGCCAGGAAGAGTAAGAATGAGGTTACCCTGGTTTTGGCAAAGAAAAGGAGATTTGTCTCAAGGTTGCTTTCCAAGCTGTGTTTGTCCTTTGAGCCAAAGCACAAGCCCGAGCCTTTTATTTACCAGGATGGACATAGTCACTGATGAGGTCATTTCTACTCTATTCGTGTATGACGTTCACTGCAGTGGCTGTTGAGAACTTTTAAAAACTACACTGGATGAGAATGCCATTGTATTTGTAGCAACACAGCCCCAAACAGGGGAAAAAAGAGTCTGTGTCACTACAAACACACCAGGTGACACAGAATCTGTGTCCCTTTGGTAATCTGCTTAATCCTTTCAGCCTTCTCACTTCCAGTAAATTTATACCTACATTAAAGAATATAATTAACATCAGATGTTTATTCCCTCACCCTGTGCCAAGGGGAAGTGGGCTATTGTGTGTCTTCTTTTGAAATGAGTTGCTAGTTTTTTAATTGCACACAGTACAGATTACTACATGCTTATTTTCATGTTTGTATAACAGAGTATTTATGTGCAAAGTCCCAGTCCCAGGACTTGTTTATATAATGCTGAATACTGTCTAATACAGTCTAATACCATTTAATACTGAGCTGCCTTTACAGTTACATGCTCTGCTCAAGTACCCCCAAGAACCTTTCTTTGTTTTGTCAGGGCAGGCAAACTTTCTGCAGATTGACTCAGTTTACAGGGACCCCAAGTAGCTTGGCTGAGCAGTTTGTGCTGACTGGAGACTAAGCAGAGCTCTCAGATAACTGAAGGTGAATTGATCAAGCAGATGTCGGAGGATGTCACATGCCATTTTGGGGCCTTCTCTTTCCTGGACTGAGCTCTCTGTCCCTTGCTCTTTCTGATTTAGTTCAGTGGAGGGTTGTAGAAAATAATTTGTTTTCTGTATTTCAACCATTCTTCAACTCTGTGTTGAAGGACTTATGCAGTCGCCACCTTTTACCATAGGAATTATGCAGTTGCCACCTTCAACTGTTTTGGCTTGATCCTAGGTCTCTGCTTATTTTCCCAATTAAACATTTGGATATTTTTCCAAACTAAAAAGGTTTATTACACATAATAAAGATACAGCTTAAGCTGGGTGCCTCCAAGGAGGGACCCCCTCCACAGATTCTTAGTTCTATTTATCCCATTACAACCCCATTGCAACCCCCCCCCCCCCCGCCCATAGTCTGATCCCTGTTAACCAATCCTGCATCCAATGGACCACCAGAAAATCCACATTTTCTTGTGGTCCATTGGCGCTCTCTGTTGCTGGGAGGGGTTTCTTTAAGTTACCTCTGCAACGGTTATCTGCAGTGGTTACAATACTCCTTGTTCTGTAAAAGCCAGCTCCAGCTGGCCTTGGCTGTGGCCTTGGCTGCACCCTTGGCTGTGGCCGAAGGCTCCAGCTACTTTAGTGACTAATGCTAAGTGTTAGTACTCTTGCTTTTCCCTCCTTCATCTAGCAGACCTGCTTGCACATTTTGGGGTAATGAAGTGATTGGAAATGCCACAACGTTATCTCTCAAACATGTCCCAAGGAAACTGATGGGCCAAAGTTGTTTGTTACCAAAGTGATGAATCTGGAGAGCTGGCAGTCAAACAACAAGGATCCAGTCTGTCCTCTCACAGCCAGCTCTACTGGGTACACACACACAATGTGTAAAACAAAGCAGTGATATGTAGCCTTTGCTAGGAGGGTCTCACCAGTCCATTGGCCAAACACCTTGAGATTCCGGAGAACCTGAAGATGAAAACTTCACAGTTTCATGAAGATTTACTCCTTTAAGTTCAAGTGCTAGGGAATATTTGTTTTGGCCATCTTTTATAAGTTTTCTAATTTGCTGTTTGAGACTGATAATACCTATGCTTATCTCAAATGTTGCTTTTTCTCCTCCAGCAGTTACATCCTTTTCTTTGCCTTTCCAGGGACACTTTCCTCAACTTTTCTTCTTTCTCTCTTAAGGAGACTTAAATCATGCAGTGGCAGTAGCTTTTTTTGTTATCTTGAGTAAGGTTTGGTCATGACCTACTTATGCTAACAGTTTCTCATACCAGCTACAGGCAGCTTGGCCTACATTGTACCTATAAGTACCATCAGCTATTGGTTCAGCAATAGCAACATTGAAGCAACCAAAGTGGTAGCTGTGCTGGTACAGCTAATAAATGTTACAGGTTAGGTGTTCGTCCCTGTGGATGTCCTATTGCTGGGTTTGTGTACTGAAGTACATTGTCTTCCTAGATGCTATTGAAGTTACTGTCCCAGCCAGAACTGCAAGAACGCAGTAAGTATAGGCTTCCTCCTCCTGCATCTTAGTGAGAAACTGCTGATAAAAGCAAGAGAAGAAAATCACACACATATTAATGAAACAGGTCTTCCATTTTCCAGCTTACTTTTCCCAATTCCAAAGCAACTGTAAAAATAAGACCACATTTTTGGAAGATAAGTGCACATGTATTACATAATTTATATGGTAGCAGGTCTCTAGACTAACCTAAAGGGAATTGAACAAAGTATTTTCCAAGCTGCAAGGGCTGACTGAACATTTTGAACATCAAGGAACCGCAGGGATCATCTGTAATTTTTTCTGTCCTGTGCACAGATGGAGACTTGTAATATGGACCCATCAATGGGCAACATTTACACTCTTGGAGTTTACTATTCCTCATCTGCAGTGCTAATGTTTAGTTATCGCAGATAATAAAGTATAGCAGAACAAATCCACTCCAGCTCTTCTCATGTTTGTATTTATACTGTTTAATCTTTGGCCAGAGACTTCATGGGGTGCATTTTCACATACCAGCTCATGGGGATACCCACAAAAACATGTACATGTACTTATTCGTATAGAAAGCAGGGACTTTTTTGCTTATACAACAGTTACTTTCAAGTTTATGCATGTTAGATATGCAGGATGAAATTAACTTTCCTCTGGAAGGTCTAGCAAAAACTCAGCACTTAAACCTTATTAACGTCCTATTTTGAGAGCTTAAATAGCATTACATGTTGCAGGAGCCTTGTGCTGGGGAGCAGGTAGAGTTTGTTCACTGTGAAGTAATGTTTGTGTTAATAGTTACAGGTAGGGTGACTAGGAATCCAGGCCTGGAAAATCTGTGATCTTGCTGATTTCAGTGCCCTCTCTGGAATCCTGTAAAAAATCTCACATGACAGCTTTGAGTGTTGCTGGATCTCTCGCTGGGCAGCTGTTCTCTTTAGAAAATTCTAGCAAGTCTTGTGTGAATATTCCCTGGATGGCAGAAATTCCAGTCAAAACATGATTTAGAAGAGGAAGAGCAGACATCCTGTAAAAAACAAACAAACAAACAAAAATCCACAGGTGCATCTATAGTGTCCTAGTTTTAGATAAATCTATCAGTCAGAGCTACTTCTAGTTTAGTAGTATAGAAACAGCAAAGTAACTGTTGCAGCATGGAGCTCAGCTTGAGCTATTTTCTTCATTCGTCAGGTACATTTTGAAGCCTACACTTAAGTCCATGCTGCTGTGGGTAGCTGGCCACCCGTGCTTAGGGTAATGAGCTTAATGACAGTGTACGTATGTCAAAAGGGCAGACACAAGTATCTAATATCTGCCTGACATCCCGGTCCTTTGGGATCAATCAGTCAATAGTATGTAAATAAATAATGCTTTGTGCAAGGAACTACTCATTTACAAAAGGCATCTAATGTGTGGCTTAGGCAAAATGTATGTTCCTAACTCCAAGAATGTGATTACAGCATCTCCTCACACATAACCAAGTAACCTCAGAAAATGTTTGCATCTTAGCAGGGCTGAATGTGTCAGTGGTAGTGTCCTAGCTTAGACCATTTAGAAGCTGCGAGACAAATGCTCCCTGGGGAACACAATTTTTTAGATAAGCCCATCAGACCATGCTTAATATACATAGTATTAATCTATAGACTAAGTCTTTTGAGGGGTACCCGAGGTACCCTGAGTACTTCAAGACCAAAGTCCAGCAAACTTAACAGGGGTGGGACCTCTCATGGTCAGAAGATGCTGTCCAGACGTAGGAGCCCTGACTGCCCAGTGGTGTCCCATGCCACAGGGGTGGCTTGGGTACCATCAGACGCTCCTGAACAGGAGCTGGTGGACAGTCTGGGAGGCAACTGTATGGGCCAGAGGCAGATCAGGGAGTTCACTGTGTTGATGGCCATATGTGATGTAGCTCTTAAGAGGGGTCTGGGCACAGCAAGGTCTCAAGGTGTGCCCTCAAGGTCCTGTTCCCTAATTGCCAGCGATGTCTAGCTCTAGAAGAGCCTCCCACACTACTGTCACAATGCCTTACAGGTGGACAGTAGTGCCAGAATATGATCAAGAATTGCAGGATACCTGCAGGAAGGGCAAGAAAAGCAGGCCTGGGAATGGCTGTGCAGGAGAGAGTCAAACATATGAAATGACTGAAGGAGCTGTTGGCAAGTAACAACTCCTTACTTGGAATATTATTTATTTTCTGACTCTTCTAATTTGGGGAAGGAGGGCTCAGGTTAAGGTATATCAAGCTACAAGGCAGATATCTGAGGTGCTGGCAAGGACAAGGCACACTCCCACGGCTGAGTCTTGTCTCCAGCATCATACTAGCTCCTGCTGTCTGTGAGCCCCTGAGGAGTGAGGGAAAAGGAGGTTACAGTCCACACTTGTGCAACTTTACATCCCACGTGTGCAGCTTGCATATAGGAATCAGACTGCACTGGCAAACCATATATGGTTTGGCAGCCTCCTATAAATTAATATTCCTTGGCCTTCCATGAAACCAAAGCACTTGAGGCACCTTGACTAAAAGTGAGGACCTTTTTCCTCTCCCCACAGTTGTCACAGAGAAAGGGTTAGGCTCAGACTTTATTCCCTCACAGCATTTATCAACCTGTGAAAGGCATATTGCCTCCAGTAGATCAATGATACAGCAGTGTGGGCTCATGGCAATTCAGCAAGTGAGCTGTGGGAAAGGCTTGCTTGCATGGGGTTTTGCTTGGATGTTGCAGCTCCATGATGGCCATGTGTCACCATGTTTCCAAGCAAGGAAATCTGATGGCCCAAGGATCACCTGGCATAAAGGTAATGATACTGTGGGATGCAGAGGAAAGAAGCACCAGGGTTTTGCCTTGTATTGCCATGCCACCTCAGTCACAGCTATGCCCTGATATCTCCCTGGCAGCAGACAGCTACCTGCGTTGTGTCCCATACCTCTGGTTTCCTGGCTGGACTCTCTTTTCCTGAGCAAATGAGCACCTGCAGTATTGTCCACATGAGCCCAACATGCGTTATCAGTAGGTCAGGACAGAGGACAAACTTCCTTGGCAGGATGCAGCCCTGAGGTGCTTAGAGGCCACTGGGCTATATTTGGGGGGAAGAGGTGATTGCTGTTTTTCTTTGTTTCTATAAAGATCTGAAGGACAGGACTGACGACTGGTGAAGCAAGACATAGAAAGTTCATTTTCTCTCTGTTTCTTCTGACTTCTGGAAGTCATAAGCATGTGGTCGGGCCCTTGCTGTGAGATAAGATGTGCATGTCACATTGACATGCAGGGACATGTGAGGTTACAATCCCGTTAACTTGCCTGTTCTCATATTTCCCTGTAAATCTCTGCTTCGGTCTACTCCCATTTCATCCTGTATTTCTTAAATGAGTTGCTTTAAGACGTTCCTGTAGAAAGCCTTGCTGAATTCAGGGAACTAAATGGGCAAAAAGCTACAGAAAAGTATTCCTTTCCTATCCCAGGTAGGAGTAGTTTTCTGCCTGTTCATTTTTCTGCACCAGCTCACTGTGGGGTCACAGAAGAAGGACGATGTCGTGGGAGCAGCCCTGGCCCTGGTGATGGCAGTTTGCTGTTATGTTGGCCCCGCTGTCAAGTGACAGCACAGCCTCAGTCTCCCTTGAGCTGCACATGGACATCTCAAGACAAAGTATATCATGGTGTCTCCTGAAGGGAAGAACCAGAGCTCGGCTGACTCTGCAAGAAAACAAAAACAATCTTTTTTTAGGCAGTAAAGAAGGCAGCTGTGCCTGCATAGACGCATGGCAGATTTTCTTTCATTGCTGCTTATTATGGAAAGTTCGGAAATGGAGTGTCCCCTGGGATATTTTTGACCATGGAGGCCTTCTCTTCAGAAACTTAATCCTCAGAGAGGCAGGGGGACACTCCAAATATTGATGTGCAGGGGACAATGTCTGCTGCCATTCTTTACATCAGCCTTTTTAGCTCACATAACATATCTCACCATGGACCATGGAAACTGCAAGCACAAAAAAACACGCTCATGAACATATAAAATGAACAGAATAAGAATGGAGAAAAGTGAATGGAGAAAAATGTTTCCAAAACTCAGTGAATCTCAGATATTGGTCAAAATAATTTCAGTTTTCAATAGCTCTAGACAGTTTCATTTCCCCATTCTTATACATTACCAAAATCTTTCTATATATAGTGTCCCTTGTACACTGGAAAAACATTTACGCATTTAAAGAACCCCCAGCTTTTAATTTAATGGAAACACAGCTCACAGTAATTTTATTTTTTATTTCATACTTATAAAAAAAAATATTCTTTCCTAGCAACAACAATCTCTCAGGATCATGGAAAGATAGCATTAGGTTTTCCCTTGCTTGCAAAGCTCATTTTTTCCTCTAATTGGATGTTAACACATCTGACATTGTGACGGATATCACAGGCAAAGTTCTGGCACCATCCCTACTGATACATAGTTCAGGCTATGGCAGCACTGTAGCTTGTACTTCTAACCTCAGGTTTCAGTTTTCCTAAGAAGGACCATGCCAGAGTATTTCGTCTTTCCTCTGAGGTGTGGAGAGAAGAATCAGAAGAGTGTTGGCCTGATGGTGTCTGGCCGTGTTGGGTATCTAACTTTAGCATAACTGTGCTGCAGAGAAGCCACAGAGTTAAAGATCCGTATTAATTTGGGGGTTCCTGAAGTAAGCCATATTCACCTATGTTCAAAAATTCACCTATGTTCACTGTGCCTTTTAAAATAGTTATATAGCAAAAGCTTTTTAAATTAGGAGAGTCCATGTACACACACATGTACATACACATTTCAAACTAAACTTAATTTCTCTTGGCATGTATGTAGACAGGAGCATTGACCAGGACACTGAGGCTATGATACATGCTAAGTTCACTGGGATAGAGAAACAGATTCATCCTGACACTTTCAGGATCCTTCTAAAATCAATAGGTGTGGACTTGGGAAGAGTTGCATCTTCTAATAGAAGTGAACACTACCAGCTTCTTTTAAAAAGAAAGAGAAGTAACTTTTCTTTGTTATGGAGAGTGGAGAACCCCCTAAATGCATATGCAGCTTAATAAACAGCTATTTGCCAGGCCATATTTAACTGAAGAAGAGATTGCTTACAAGTACATCACATCCCCATCAGATCCCAGAGGACTTTGCTTCTGGGGACTGTGGTTAAACATAAGCCCTTAAGCACTTCCATAGCTTAAGCATGTCATACATTACTTGATGCTGAGAGCTAAACATGCTCAAGTGATATACCACATGAGTGCCACCATGAACTTTACTGAAATAAAATTCTGGCTGTCAGATTGGTGAAATAAAATTATTGAATTCACTGCATTTTAGCAGGCTTAATTTTTACAGTAAACTTCACCCTAATGGGATAATGCTTTCATTTCACCCCAGAGGAGTCCCATTATACTAGGCTGTTTTGAATCAAAGAGTTTATACTGCATGTATATGAAATTCTGGAATTCAAAGGATGTATCACTGTCCTATTCTCCTCCCCTGTGTCTGAAGGACAAGACAAAAATCCCTGCCCTGAGGGGGCATCTGCAGCTGCATGGGGCAAAAAAATGTTCAACAGCCTTCTTGCTGCAAATAGAAGGGATATTTGTTCAGGAAGGCCCCTAACATTACCCTGACTTTTCCCTAGCATTTTCTAGAGTAAGGGGGGAGTGCTTTTATATTTCAGATGCCTGGGGGTTAAAGAGCAAAATAAACTGAGATGCACAAGGATGAATAATTGTATTACAGCAGTAATTAACATTGCCCTGGGGCTAAAGAGATGGAGAAAGGGTGTAAGAATTAGTTCCTATTTATAGAGTTGCAGCAACAAAGCAGCAGAGATCTCTTACAAACTAATGAGCAAAGGAGTTGCCCCAGCAGGTGACTACAAGCACAAAAGTCCTTCAGAAGGGAATATATACGTATATGCAAGTGCTTATTGTTGCCCATGCATTTCCATGCATAAAATCTGTGATTTCTAGCACCAGAAACTGCTCTCTTAGAACCATAGGTGCGGGTGCTTTTAGCCCTTGCTTTATGCTTCCAGGACCCTTTTTTAAAGATGCATCTGTGAAGACTTAAGAGATTTCTAAAAAATGCTTTTATAAAGTAGTATATGATAGCACATAGCTTCATGAACATGCTCAATACAGTTTCCATACATTGGTTTCTAGCTACCAGAGCTCAGAGGTGGAACAGGAGCCTTTACCCTGACAAAGGGGACAAGGAGGAGTGCCTAATTTGTCATTAAACTGCTGTAAAGAGCTGGGGTTAGGCAGATTCTGTGCATTGCCTAGGCAGGCACCAGCTTCTTGTGCACATGGAGCCCAGGAAGTTTGTTAAGTTTCCTGAGGTAAGAGCCACAGCTATGAATTATTGCAGGGGATTGCCCTTATGGTATAATAACACGACTGCATAATTTTTTTGCCAATCCAGTGCCTAAGTACAATAGCATCTTGGCCTGTTTTATGTTTTTGGTTTATAGATGATGCACAGAAAGTCATTTTAAGTTGGGTTTTGTTGGAGTGATTTCAGCATATGATATGCTGGTTGCCTCCAGCCCTTGGTTCATGTGCAGTATGATGTCCACAAGGCCCTCCAACCTTGCAACCTCGTGGGCACAGAGATGGGAAAAATTAAAACCAGAGCCAACTGGGGAGCAGAGTATACTGTTGCCCTCAGCAACACTTGCTACTGATATTGTGAGTCATGGAAAAATTGCTATGTTGAGTGCTTTACAGGCAAACAAACATGGTCCTCATCCTGGTAAACTCAACAGTAGACTTGAATCAGTAAAAGAAAATAATTGACAGTAGAAGCATGAAAATAAATGATGCAGTTACCTACTACTACTACCTACTACCTACTACCTGCTACTTGGAAGGGTCAGACTCTCTGGTCTTCTGAGGCCATGTTGCATTATAGATGCAATAAGCAGTGCACTTGGGTGCCTATTATGTGTGTTTAAATCAAATTTTGACTACTTCCTGGTCATGGCTTTCCAACACTGACTCCCCTGTTCAATGTAGAGAACTGATCAGGGTGCCTGAATTCTCAAACTACCTGACACAGGTGCCTAGATTAGGTGATGTGTTTCTCTCTATGTATTATATGAGAAGCTTCACTCCAGCAGTCCAGGACAAAAGACAGCCCGAGCTATTCACTAATCTCTTGAACTAGGAGTGCAGTAAGAGTCATGACAACTAATTAGGCACCTCATCAGAGGTCTAAATATAGGTCTTTAAAACAGAAGAGGACAAGATTGGAAAAGCTCCTATTTCTGTGAAAGAAGTGTTTGCTGTTATAAAACTGCCATTTCTGTGCCAATAGACTTTTCTAGCCAAGAAGTGTGAAAAGTGTCTTGGACATGTGCCAGGAAAAGGGAGAGGATGGGGAAAAATGGGTGAGAGAGATGACAACTCCTCTATTGTTCTCCATGTACAATGTTAATGTGATGGACTTGGCTGCTTCTGAATCTGGTTGGAGAAGGGGCAGCTGCAGCACTACTGCAGAAGAGAAATCAGGCCCTCAAAACACAGCTGTCGTTTCCAGTGGGTGAGTACTCCACTGAATTGATTTAAACAAGTCAGCTACAGGACTGTTTGCAGGATTGGAGCATACCTGCCAGTGCAAGACGATGAATGGAAGCAACTAGCAGCTGCAGGAAACAAGAGAAGGGAGAATGTGGCTTCTCTTCTTCCTCCTTTACTTCTGTTCCTCTTGCCTCTGCTTCCCATCACACAGTCCTCCTGTCTCCTTGCACTCACTCGGGTGCTGGTTGGACCCAGTGGCACTTGCAAACCCAACAGGAGTCTGTCCCCCCTGCTTTGGTGTGAGGGTTAGAGAGCTCGGTTGTGTCGCAGCCAGCAAGTGCCAGGGCAGATAAAAGCTGGTAGCAGGATGGGAAGGTAGGTGCAGTAGCAGGAAGCAAAACCTGTTTACACCAGCTGCAAGGTGTCCACCAACTCATGCGGTTGCGTGGAGTAGGTGCACTTCTTGATGTGGTGGTAGATAAGCAGATGGGTGCCACACTGTCAAGCTCCCCTTTAGCTCCATCCTGCTGCTATAACCCTGCTAATAGAAAATCCCCTCAACTTCCAGAGCTCAGCACACACCACAGCAAACCAACTCAGATGCCTGTGCCCTCTCTCCCCTTGTGCTCCCCAGAGGGTTTAGGAGGTCAGATCTAGGATCATGTGATTGAAGTTGTACTGCTTAATGCAAGATGGTCTAAAGGTTCATTCAACACTGAGCCTCAGCTAATTAGGCCTTGAAGACAGCAGGCCAGAAATATCTCATCTGACTCTGGGTGACATGGCTAGAGATCAGGACCAGAAAAACTCACCTGTCCTGCTTCTGCACTCAAGTCATCTTGACAGCTGCTTACCTAATGCACGCTGCTAAATTTGTATTAGCCTGCTCAAAAAGCCATGCAGGTATCTCTCTGCCTGAACCCCAGCTTGTCTGCTCAGGAGTAACAGAGGGAGGACTGTATAGGACTTTCTGAATGTTTTTCTATCATTTTGGCTCTGCCAAAAGGCCTCTAGCTTTGCCTTGAGCTCCCGTCATTGTTTCTTCCAATTAATAACTGAAAGAGGTTCTCGCTGCACATGCTGCACATCACTTGATTTCATGCCACATGCTCAGCAAAATCCAGTTCTTCTGGAACCGGGACCGGAAAGCAGGAGGGTCGTAGCCTCGTCATTCCCATTGCTAAGGGGAACACAACATGAGCCAGCCCCAGCCTTTGCTTCTATTCTGTACTGCTTTTGATCAAATCTACAGAGCCAAAATTATAATAAAATGACCTTTCTGGAACCATGTGATCCAAATCATTTCAATGTTTCCAATAAGTTGATAAGAACTGGTATTTATGATGGAAAAAAAAATGAATATGACATTTGTATTCAAAGATCAGAGCAATGGAACAATCACAGAAGATCTTTTATTAAACAGCCATCAACCCCATGTTATAATTAGTATTAAATTATTATTTTCCACTTACATGTAACAGGTAGTTTCTGATTTTTCCCCTTTCTGGATTAGGCAGGCTCTTGCCATTATGCTATCTTTGTGATTTCTAACTTGGCTTCTGCAATGAAATGAAAAACCAGTCCTCACTTTGCAAACATGTGGTCATACTTCTTAAATGATGCTCAGAATATCAAGGCTGTAATTCAAGTTGCTGATCACAAACTGCCCAAGTCATTTATCTTTCAGGCTATTGCCTTGCACTGAACTTGAGATTTGGCTCACAGTTTGTTGGACCATCTGGGATAGCTGTAACTGTCAGGAAGAGTGGTTAGCAAACACTGGCAAGTCATTCTCTTAAATAATGTGTCACTATCAGTCACCAGTGAATTTAAATTAAAAAAAAAAGTATTACAAATGGCAAGCTTAGCTGTATGCATGCCTTCCTCTGCTGTTTACTACTTATTTCTTAGTAACAAATAAGGATTTTGATGTTTTGTAATCTGTAATTTAGAAACAAATCCATGTTGAAGAAGCTTCGCCTATTCAGCAACAAATCTTCGCCTGTTCAGAACAGTACAGACAGATGCTAAATTTGAAGTGCAGCAGTGTATTTTAAAGCTCAGTAAGACCTAAGTACATTCCTAAAGCAGTACTTGTGCAGAAATTCTCCCCTTGAACTTACTTAGGCCATATTTGTTTTGCCAATCATTTTTAAAAAATGAAAGTGGTATTTTTTTGGAGGGGCTTTTATGCTACTTTAGCTATTTCCAGTTTAGTCTGGTAGCTCGAGCTATTGCCTTCCTAATCACAAACAGCAGCTGTGTGAAAATAGCTGTGTTAGAATGCTCAAAAAAGTCATATCGGTGTTGCTCTTTGAAGATGCATTTTATCACCAGTCTAAGGCTATGACTAATATGTCCCAAGTTCTGCTGTCAGCAGAGCAGCAGAGAAATGTTTTTCTAAGCAGCCAAGGCACAAACCCGTGATAGGCTTTTAAACAGGAGGAAGGTCCTAGGTGGCAGATGCCACAAGGAATTCTCTTACACAAGTCTTTTTGCTTTTACAATTATACTGCAGCACATCTAACCTGTTAGATGGTCTCCTTTAGAAAAGAGCATTTAGCAGTTCAGTGTTGAAATGATAGAAATAATGAATGTGCGTGGGGGGAGTTGACAAGAGGGAGTGGAGGCAACCTAACCCTCATTAGCAACTTCTTAAACCACTGAGAGAGAATGTCCTTTCTCAGGTTTCCTGCACAGATGCTGGAGATAATTCTGACTCTATAAAACTTTGCTGGATATAGCACTGTTTGCAATATCTCATTCCAAGTTTGAGGAGTGAGTACGTTCTTGTCCAGTCTTCATAGTGTTATGTTTTGGAAAAAAACATGCTAAAGCAAAGTTTCCTTCCAT
Organism: Apteryx mantelli; assembly: GCF_036417845.1. Classification (NCBI taxonomy): domain Eukaryota; kingdom Metazoa; phylum Chordata; class Aves; order Apterygiformes; family Apterygidae; genus Apteryx; species Apteryx mantelli. Next base: position 62,448,729 of record NC_089978.1, on the reverse strand, counting down.
GTGGTCCTCTGTTGGTATAGATGTCTGCAGCAGTGGGTGATATCCACACTTTTCAGTCTAGCAATAGACTACAGTTTTGAAATTTAGTGGGGATGGGAGTAGAATAGTGTGTCTGTCTACCTCTGCTATTTGCTCTGTTTAAATTAGCATTTTCAACATAATATTACTAAGAAATACAGTTTAACTCAGAGAACACTCAATACTTCTTGTCCCCTGTAAAACTGTTGGCTCATAAGAGGTTGGAACTACTTCTTGTGATGTCAGTCTCAGTCTAGTAAGGTACCAAGTGATACGGTAAGACAGCAAGTAACCCCTGTTCATGCTCAAACATGTTTGCAGTTGGTTTTGGTCATCAAAGTGCTTACATATATTTTTCAATTTAATCCTATTGAATTTAGTGAGATTTAGAACATGCTTAATTGGTGTGCTGTAGTTGAGTGATCTGACTCAGAGCTCCAATGTCTTGCAGAACTGCTCTGACCCCTTGCACCCAGGTCATGCATCTGCAGTTCACTCTTCATCTTAGACCTGCTCAGTAAAATGAAGACTGAACCTCTTTTGTGGTCTTGAACAGGTTAGACAAACACTTGTCAGGAATAGTTTAGATATAGGTGCTCTTGCCTTGGGCTGGAAGAATGGCCTTCTACAGTCAATTCCAACCCAATTTTCTGTGACTTGTAGAAAATTATGTTATATGATGGTTAGAATATTATGCAAATGATAACTGTAACTACAGATGCTAATTAGCAATCATAGTTAAAAACACAGGTATCTATTACACAGATTTTCTGTAGCTCTTAAACCTTTCTAATTTTACCTAGATATCTTCTCCAACCTGTTGGAAAGAGATTTTTTTTTTTTAATTTACTGATTAGAGGATGCATTTCTCAACCCATTTTACCTGTTATTTCTCCCAAGGGTTGACCCAGACAAAAAAAGGCTAGATCACAAATGGCAATTATAAGGCCCACTTGGGCACCTAAATCCAAAATATATATCCTATGAATTCCACTCTATGTTGTCACTTGGCTCTAGTGAAATCTACACTGTAGCTCTGTTTTCATAAGTAAAATCCCCATCCTATCTGTTGCTGCAGGCAATACTTGCAATCTGTCAAATCCAAATGCTGTCATCCAAGCACAAGGCCTGGGGGGTTTCCCAAAAAGACACTTTTCCATCTATTTCATCTTGGTTGTGGAAGACCTACATTTAAGTTTAGCCCTTGCATCATGTTGTACTTTGCACCCGACTGCCTGGTTGAGTGCTGCATGATGGCACCATGCTCTCGTTAATAGGAATGCTCACAGCGCTTCATACCAGGGAGTACAGTTACAACAGGAGACTGAAAAAGGGACTTCAAAATAACCAACAGCCTGTAGGTTGGCCTGCTCTCCTGGGAGATGAGAGAAAAGGGATACAGAGACAGTTGCACCTGTAAATCATCTAACTGAGGATAAAAAGGAGCTTTAAGTGTCCCAACTCTTATGGTTTTGTTAGTGAGATAGCTCTATTTTGCAGAGTCAGGCTTACATCTTCTCTTAAAATTTAAATGTCTTAGCTCCTATTTTAATCAGTGGAGATCTGGCTGATACAGTCAAGGGAGCCTAGAGAGTGACTCAGATGCCATACCAACAGGGATGGTCTTCAGTTCCCTTAACATTGGCCCTAGTGTTACTTGATACTCCAGGGTAGATGAGACATCTACACAGGGCTAGCAGATATGATGCAAGACTTAGAGGAAACCCATGTCCTTTTGGTGCAGCAATAGAATGCCAACCGGGATACTCCACAACACCTAAAATAGCATTAGACTTCTGCTTTTAGGCAACTGAATCCTGTCTTTAGAGAGACGAGTAGTTTCTAGCTTCATTGATTATACAGAATATATCCCCATGGACAAACATGAACCTAACTCCTGTGTAGACACCTGAATTTAGATGTTCTCACCTGGAACCATATCTTCCCCCCCAGGATTAAGTGGTCTAAATACAGGCATCTCGTATAATCGTAGGCACTGCTGGGTCCCCTGCCTGGATGCCAGCTGCCACTCTGGAGCGAGGGTGTGTGTCTCCCAACTGTGCTGCATCTCCTCTGTCAGCCCTGTACTGTACAATTATTTTGGACCTGTTGAGGTGTCTCAGAGGGCATTAGGCACCTATATTTAGGCCACTGAATCCTATCCCTAGTGTCTTGATGATGGTTTGGAGGACACTCACAGTATGCTCAGTGCTGGTAACAGTCTGAATTTCCTCGGGAGAGGGCAAGCCAAAGTCCTTATTGATTTTGTTCAGAAGTTTTTTGCCACATCTGTTGGCTCTGGCGGTTTTGACTTCCAGCTCATCATGGTATGGATTCTCCATGCTGACTTTGTGTTATGAAAAGCATATTAGAGGCTGACACTGAGGTTTCCATTTTCTATCGTACAGCTCTCTGATATGGTGATCCTATTAAAGTAATATGAGCTGTGCTCTCTTACGCTAATGGTGTCGAACATGGATTTCCCAAATGTTTCTTATTAGTCAGATCTCTGCTGCTATGTTTTTGTAGTCTCACTGCTGGCTCAGTCCTCCATCCATCATACAGGTTTGTGATTTGATTAAACTTGCTTCTAAAAGACTATTGCTGAGTAAATTATGCCAAACTGTGAGCCGTACTTCATTTTGAGCTGCACCTTTCCACGTAACTGTACTAACTCCAGGTATCTGGAATACAATTTGTGGTCAGAGTGGCATTCCGTTTCCTACTTGTACTGAAGACTCCTCCTTTGGACACCCTGGCTCTCATAGCAACATGCATATTAGACAGAGACATATCCCAGGACCTCTTTTCAATTAATCAGGAAAGAGTTACGAATTTTACTTTGATATCCTGTGATTTGAAATTCTTTTTTGATATCAGCCTTGGCTTTGCATAGTGGCATCATGTGCACTAATAGTCTGAATAATTCCCATAACATTTAGCATTGAAGTGCATAGGCATTTTCTGCTGGCTTTTTCAGGTGAGAATGAGCTTTAACTTCTCTGCACAGTATTAAAGGGCTAAGGACAGCAGGCAGCGAGAGAAATCTTGACCTGAACTGGAGCTATGACAGGAAGGGTTAAGCTAAAGAACATAACGAGGAGCATCCCTAACTGGAGGAGGAAAGCATGAATGTTTCACCATACTTAATCGTTGCTTGCAGTATTTTCTCTGACTTTGAATTTCCAAGAGATTCACTTGGAAAATATACAAAAATTCTCTTATATAGGAAAAGAGTATACATACTCTTAAATACTCTTGTTTGTGAGCATGTCTTTCCGTTATGAGATAGTAATTCACTTAGTTCTGATCTCTTATTTTATCTCCCTGAGCAGGTGTAAGGATAACAAGCTCACTTCCAATAAGCTCTTAATGCCATGTTGCCGTTTCATGTCAGATGAGGGATAAAAGGAAATCTTGGTGCTGAGATGATGAATGCTTTCCATTGTCAGTTCCAAATACAATCATGTGAGCAATACAGGAGAGTAAAGATGACAACTAAAGTCAGACTGATTTGGGTAAACCTGTTATTTGAGAACCCTGAATCCCACTCCAGCTGTTTCAAAAATGGAAGCTTTAAATTAACAGTTCACACAGTCACAGACAATAAACAGTTCAAGTATTTTTGTATTTGCAGATAAATTTGAACCTATCTTCTGGCTCACTAAAATAATCTTTTAACTTAAAGGGAAAAATTCTGCTCCCCATTTGCCACCTTTCAACCTCAGCTCACCATATATAAGCCAAAGGAGTCCACAGAATCAAAATTCAGAAGTGTCATTGGAGAGATTAAAAAAAAAAAAAGAACAATTTTAGTGCAAGCCAGGAGTGTAAGAGCAACCACAGGAACACCCTGCATATGTGCAGGATTTCCGGAACAGGAAATTGTCTTTCCCTTGTACTCATTTTTGTTAAACCAAATCACAGGTTATCATTGGTTGGGGATGAAAGAAATAGCAACTCCTTTAGACAGAGAATCCTTTATTTGGTGTTTCATAAAGTATTTGTAGCTATAGTAAGACTCTTGTTAAGTATTCCTTTCCCCTTCTGGTTGTAGAAACACGATCAGGGACAGAAGGGGTTATACACAGACTGCACAAGGATACGGATGCCTCCAAAGCCCTAGATATGAGTCCACACCATCCTCACTCCCTCGCTGTCTTCAGTTTCTCTCCAATACTGAACTGTCTGTGCTCAGCACATACTTGTCTTCTAGTGGGCTGAGTGTGTTCAGAGTATTAATATTGAATTTCTTTGTTGGTGAAGCTTAAATATAGGCTTCAGAAATGAAAACACCATATATTACCTGAGGCCAATCAGGGTGTTCCCTGAAATGCATACAGTTCTCCCTGTCAGTGCAAATTATTAACAAATGCCTAAATAAGGTACTGCCCAAGGAGGGCAGAAACAAGCCATTCCTATCTCTAGCCTAGGGAGTTGGCAGAGAAGCAGCAATGTGTGAACATGGCTGTGCTCCTTCTTCCTCACCAATGGCTATTTAACATTGCAGGATCCGGTCTGCAAGGACTGAAAGAACTGTGACAAGTGTTTTTGTGATACTTCTCTTAGCACATGGCATGAACATTATGCTGCCTTCTGACACACCTGGGCTAGGATTAAAGTCTTCAGTAAAGTGCAGGCACACCTGGTTGCTCTCTGCCTCCTGAAACCAACAGATATGGGAGGAAGCATCAGGCTTCCAGCAATAGCTTTACTGACAGGGACATGCAGAGTCCAGCACCGACCACATTGTAGTCTGAGTGATAAATCAGTGGTTCCCTCAAGCAACTCCATCCCTGAAACTGAACAACAGGAGACTGCAATGATTGCTGTGTGAGGCATGGATAAAGCCACCTTAACTGAAATTAATATACCCACTGGATATATACTGGATATATGTTAATATACTGAATACACCCACAGTAATTAATGTTTTAAAAATAATGTATTTAAAAGCAACTATTACCATATAGGGTTATGTAGGTTACAAGTACACATTTTGTAATAAAATTGGGCCATATTAATTACAACTCTGGATACTTGGTAGTCACTTGGTAGTGACTCTACCACTAATCACGTTCTTTAGAAGAGCTAAATTGCAGAACAGGTGATAACCAAAACCAGAATAAGACAGTTATTCTTCTAATGGAATTTCAAAACTTGTGAGGTGGATTATTGCATAGGAAAACACTTGGTATATAGCATCCACAATAACCGTTTCCACTGGAAACGGCTAGAGAGGATACATTTGTAATACATTTCAGTATTTGACCAGGAAGGGAAAGAGAAATAACATGAAAGGATCCAATGATGTAAGTGCACACAGTGTTCTTACGGAGACACATGAATAAAAACTTCCTATTAGAAAGTTCATTAGTGCAGTGACACAAGAGAGGATCACCCTCCTCTAAATACGCTCATCCTACCGCGTGAGCAGTAGGATGAACCTTACACCCTAACACTCATGTGGAGAAAGGCAGCTTGCCTGCCAACTCTAACAAGTTTGCAAACAAGCTACGTTAGAGCTGTGGACAGAGAAGAGGATGAGTAAGAAAAACAAAAATGGGTTTGTAACACCAGATGTAATTGCCTGAGATTGCTACTGTTGTAATGCTGGATTATCTATCCTATGCTCTGTAGCAGGATACTGTTACTACTGACATTCATTTCACTTGATAATTTCTTACACAGCATATCCACCACCTCTCAACATCTGTCTGCACTGAAATACTATAATGATGTTCAGTAAACAGTTTTTAAAAATATTTTTCTCTTTTCCCAAGTAGGCTGGTATACTCACTTAAAAAAGAAATAGGTCAGGTTCTCTAAGTAGGTAAATGTGATTGCCGTTTATCTGAATACCTAGCTGCTAGGCTTTTTTTGTTGTTTTTTTTGTTTGTTTGTTTGTTTGTTTTTTGAATCCCAGCTGCAAATGAGAGCATAGTTAGCTTCAAATAAAGACAATGGCATTTTCTGAAAAGCTGTTTTCTATTGATTTCTCTAGGAAAGGACACGCAGCAATGCTATTCACGGCGAGCTACAGCACTCCCCTCACTGGGGGTTGCTTCCCCTTCTCTCACAGCGAGCCATGATCCTGCCACAAGGGCCTCTCACATGCTTCTCTGGCCCAGAGCAGCTCCCAGTTTCTAAGGATACATTTTCAATCATGGCTGCAGAACATTGTATCCAAAGCCATGTTCTGTCCGGACTTCCCACCCCATCAATTTCTGTAGCTGCTGGGAGGGTGAGAAAGGGGGGTGGGGGGGGGAGTGGGAATGAGCTTTAGCACTCTAAATAGAGGGCAGGCTCTTTCTCGGCTGCTTAAGTGTCAGTTCCTAATGAAGCAGACACCGGAGAACTTTTAAAGGTTGCACTAGAGTGTTTAGCAGGCTCTTCCCAAACCCACTCACGTCAGCCAGGGATGCGGGGGGGGGGGGGGGGGGGGAGGGAGGGGATTCAAACACACTGAATGGTTATGAGTCATCAATCAGTGTGCATAGCTAAAACATCGCTTACATGTATTTTTGCTTTGCTTTTCCTTAAAGTTTTCTGTGACCTCTCTAAGCAAAACTCACCTAATCACTGAACCAGTATGTGAATACTGTGAATGGAAAGTGATCTCTGAAGATCTTGCCATCTGCAGAAAGCAATGGATTCCATGTCATTAGAACTGAGCCACCAATATTCAGTTTGGGACTGCTTCATCCTCAGAGGGGAGCGTGCAAACAGAACATTTTTTGGGCCTAAAACTCACTTAAAATTCATGAAACAATCCATTTTCTTTTGGGTGGTGCTTGTGGGGAACACTTTTAGCTTTGCAATAATAGTCATCCCAAAATACTTTTTCCAAATAACCTTACAAAAGCTGCCAGACAAAGCTTTCATAGCTTTAAGTATTAGTGGTACTTTCCAGATAACGTAATTCTGCTTTCTCTGGGCCATTCCTAACATATCATACACATGCTGCATTACTGCAGAAGTAACATGACAAGAAAAGGTTGCCAAGATCATCTAAATCCCTGAAGCCATGCTCCTGGGACTTTTTTCTTCTCACCTCTGCAAAACACATTGATATGATGGGTGAAGCTCAGTAAATACAGTAAGATTCAAGTGTCCTTCTGATAACAAGTGCCCGAAGTCTCTTTACTCCCTTCCCTTCAAACAGCCAAACTTTAGTTTATATCCCCCAAAGCCAATAAAACTCAATTTGTACTTCTGTAGACCAAAACAGGAACTATTTCTGCAGTCCTAAAGAAATTAGGAAAGGTAATTTGCCAGCAGCCCCCTTTCTAGTGAGCTAGGAAGGGCTTGACTATGATTTCTGATTGACAGAAAAAGATAGATGTTTGTTAAATACCAAATTTTAATCTTTTTAGGCTTTCGTAGAGCTAAGTCAACATCCTGTTCCTACTTAAGAGACAGCCAGTAGAGCTAAGCCTGTGAAACAGATGCACAGCAAGATACAACGTGCAAATCAGCACTGAATTTACAACCCATTTATAGGTCTGGACAGCAGTTACAAAGAAATGATGATAGATCTGGGAGGTTAATAGGTTTTCTAAAACAAATGTTAATATCGACTCAGGATTAAATTCTGCAATTCTTACTTGGACAGAGCTGCTGATGCTGCAAGTTTCTTCCTGTGGTACAGAACAACATAATGACTGAAGCAGTAAGGGAAGCGCTGACAAGGTGCTCTCAGCAGTTTCCTTTTGACTTTAAAACATATTGCACACACATGTTCGTTATATTTCTTGTACACTGAGGAAGTCCATGTGAAACTGAATGCTTCAAGCTATCCCTTTTGTACCAAAATGCACTATACAAATGCAAAAAAGCATAATAGGATATCTTAAATTTGTTGCCACCCAGGACAAAAATTTTCACTTTGGTTTCACTAATATCATCAGGCTAGACTAATCCAGGCACAGAACTGCTATAGAATTGCATACACAAGAGAGTGAGACATTTTATTGCCCTTTGAATTTGTACAGTTCAAGCTCTACCAAGGTCAGGTTTGTTAAAAAAAACATTACTTTAAGGTGTCTGCCAAGTCAATAGTGACTTCCATCTTCCATCTGATGCTTTTTAATAGTGTCAGGTTGCTTCTAATAATAATCTGCAGAGTCTAATTTCCAAATACCTAACTCCTGTTGCAAAAACTAATTGCTTAATTGCAATGTTGCTTGAGCTGCTCATTAGTTGTTCTTCTGAAATTACTTAAAATTCACTTTTTATCTTCCTTCTAAAGAAATGCTAGGTTTTTCACAAGTGAAGGAGTTGCAAGGAAGACATTTTGCATGCATATTGTTAACCAGACCTTGCATGCTTGTTACTCAGCCATTTAGTCATTTCTTACCACAACAAATTTCTCTGTGACTTCAGCAGCTCTGCCTGAATAAGAACTTGCAGAGTTTAATCCTAGGCAAATATTATTACAACAGAGGATGACTAAGTGTCCCATAAAAAAGGCTGTTAAAAAGCCCTCCCAGTTTCATCCCTGTGATGTTAACTATAGTGTGTTAACTATAATCAGTGAAGTATCTAACATTGTGAATGGTGTGTCCATCTTAAACACGGCCAGTTTTAGTTCTTCATTTATGCATATAATAACCAGTCCTACAAAGAAAAAGTCAAGGTAGCCCCGCTGTAAAACTTCCAGTTCAGTAAATTAAGACCATCACAGTCTTTGCTCCATAAAAAGCTCCATGGAATTAGTTCAAGATCTCTTTCCTTGCCATAAGGAAAAAATAGCAGATGGCACCGAGTCCTCCTCTGAGCAACCAGCTGAGAAATAGCATAGGGAAACTGAAAGGTAAGACAATATCCTATGGCAGGGTACAGAGCTCCTTAGTGAAGAGTTAAAATTCTTCCCAAGCCTGAGAGAGTTCAGATCTAAATAGAAGGTTCAACTTTAACGAGTTCTTTCCCCAGGGAGCCATGGATCTCCAAACAGGCTGGGCTTAGGGAGAATAAATAGATGCGAAAGAGGTGGCGCTAAAGGAAAAAAGCTACCACTATAAAAAGAGTGCCACCCAAACACGGAGGAGGCAGCAGAAAGGACTAAGAATAACAAGGCAATTCAAACTAAACAGTCCCTTGAAGGCAGATGCCTACAGATTTTGAAAAATTCACTGTACAAGATTTGGAGACATCACTGTAACTCATTGCCAAGAGCAACAGGAGTGCATGGCTTTATAATAAAATAGGAGCTCATCAGCTGCAAAAAAAATATTAAAAAAAAAAAATCTACAGGTGTGTTTATTTTCTCTGCTATCAATTCTGCGAACACAAGAATAAAGGATCTGGTTCACCAGTGGCTTCAGGCAGCCAGAGGCTCTGACTAGATGTTCTTTCCCATGTGCAGCTGGGCCAGGAGATGTTGTGCCTCCCTGTTGCCTCTCCCTGGTGCCTTCACTGCCTCCCCACTGCAGTTTTACTGTTTTGACCGATCTCCTCATGCAAGTGTGTTGAATCAAAATGATCTGTAATTAGTTTACATAATAGGTCTTTGCTATTTAAGAAGTCTAGTTCATTTTGATAAAAATGGATTAGGAGGCAACTGCAGGAGTGGTTGAGATAGGAGAGCATAATAACTTTCAACAGAGACCAATGCCCAGCAGCTACAGGCTGGTGCAGGGGAACCTCTCACTGGTGCCGATATTTGTATCATTCGCTTACGCCTAAAGTGAGCTCTAAAGCTGGGCAATGCTCTCAGGAGAAGTGACTGAGAACAGTTTACGAGGTCTCTTCGTTAACTTCCCTCTGCCAGCGACCATTCCCACTGCAGCAAAGCCATATGCAAGGGACTGTGAGCACTCCTACTCTATTTCAGTGCCAAATCAGATGGGTTAATACAAACTACTTTGCCTTGAAACAGAAGAGCTAAGTGTTAAGAGCAAGCAAAGGGGCAATACTGGCAGTAGATGTCAACGTCTTAAATCAGTGCAATGAATTTATGACCACAGCTGAAATCAGACCTCCATGTTCTCTCTGTGCAAACTCACCTGGGGACTCCGCACACTCGCCTGGCCCTGCGCTCACATACTGTCCTCTCACACCTCCCATTTGCACTCCAGTTTTGAACTAAAGCAGCTGCATATGTGAACATAAAGGAGTTCAGGATGGAACAACCTGCATGCAAAGGAGGCAATAGAAGACAAGACAAGACGACAAGAAGCATGTAGAAGCTGGATGAAAACCTCTAGGACAAGGAAATTACTAGAAAGTGAAACTCTGGTGCTTCTGGTATTAGAGTGCTTGTTTAAGTCACACTTGGGGGCTTGCCACTTAAAGGCAAGTGAATGCAGGTTGTACTCAGACCACCCACGGCCAAATTTTGACTCTGCTCCCTCTCTTGCTCTTCCTTTGACGCAGAAGAATGCTTGTGTAACAGCGAAGAGATCACACAGACCGACGCAGAAGGTACAAAACACATCTAGGAACAAGGCTCTTCAGCCTAATGAAGAGCAGCAGAGGAGGGTTAGAAGAATATGGAAAGAGACAGCCAATTTAGTCACGTTGCCCAACATACTGGTTCTTGCAGTGAGCCTAAGTGATCTAGCGCTGATTTCCCCAACAGTTTTGTTAGTGAGCTACAGCACTTTCTCTTCCAATGAAAGGTGGTAGAGGCATTGAACATGTGGCTAACGGCAGTCAGGAGCCAACACGCAGGGGCAGCCTGGTGCTCCTCCCCTCACTGTAAAAGGCTGGAAGATTCGTTGGGCTGCTTTCTTCATTCTTTCTAGCTCTAGAGAATATGAAGATCCCCTATATGGTAACAAAATTTGAAAGAATTACTTACCTGACAATACTCTGCTTTACTCTCTTCTTTGAGGTATCATTCATTTTCTGCACAAATAAGGTTAGGCCTAATTAAATTAAAATGCAATATTAAATCAATTAAAAATATGAAAAGGAAACAACTTTTTGTCCTGTTGTTTTGGACAGCAATCTGCATTTCATAGACACACAGATGATAGGAGAAATTTTTAAGGAAATAAATATGAGCAGATATTTTCTCTGGGTTATAGATTTGTCTTTGATGAGTTAGCCTATGAGTATGTTTGGCAATGCTATGAAACGGGAAAAACAAAAACAAAACTTTTTATAAAACAGCCCTTTTTTGGGATCCTGCTGTATAATTGCAAACACTTCTGCTCTCCCAATAAGATGAGCATTTTTATATGGAGATTAGGCAGATCATATGGTTATTTATGTAAGATACCATTGGAAAAACTGGCCAATCCACACAAAAGCAAGTTCCCAAAGCAGTTGATTTCTGAGTGCTGTATTTTAGGTATCCAACAAATCATGGGAGATGGAAGGTGGCAGGACTGGTAACAGGGCCTAGGGCCTTCGATATCAGGGTCAAGAATTCAGACAAACACTTGAAATTGTATTTCTTCAGAACTCTACTGCAATCAAAAGAAATGTATTGAGAGCCTTTATATAAGCCATATCCACCTATCCCCAATAAGGAAGCCACTCATCTCAGCCAGCTGACTGAAAGAAGGCCTGTACCAAGGATAAAACTTTTTCACTTTAAAAACAATGGGCTTGGTCTGGGGGTCACATTCTGTGTTGCTCTGCACCTTTGGCTGACACTGATTAGGAAGGCCAGCAGTATTTATCTTTAAGCATTGGTGACTGTAAGCTGGAGATTCATCCCATAGCTGTAGGAATGGAAAAGCAACACTGAAGATGCTAACCTAGCACAATTTTCACCTTACAGTTGTTTAACTTCAACAAACAGCACAAGCCCTGTCAACACCATGTTCAAAACATTTAGCTGGCTGCTGATGGCAGCAAAGAAGTCCTGCAATCTGGAGAATGCAAACATGCTTTCTACATCCAGAAAAGTTCAACAGATCCCTACAGCAATAAAGAACAGAATCTATTCTAGACCTGGGAGTCCATCATCTCCTCTTCAGTCATTCAACGGGCCACCAAACAGGACCAGCAAATCCTGCAGAAGGTCTGAGACCCTGAATGTTTGACTCAAAGACTTCTTGAGTCACACACTGCAAGCAAGAGACACACTTTGAACTCCTACAGTGATATAACAATGTTCCTGTTTTATTCTTTCCTTATAAAACCCAATATTCCCTTTACCTTTTTGATTTCTGATGTGCTTTGGAAAGATATTTTTATATAGTTGTCTCTAGTGCCCTTAGTCATCACTTAGGAAAGTGATGGCACTTAAGTTAGAGCCAGTCCCTCTATATTACATAATACTCGTCAACACTGAATTTCATTTATCATTTTATTACCTGTCATATAGCGTCAGGATCCTTTTGGAATTCTCCAGCTTAGTTTCTTTTTCACTGTCCTGAATTATACATTATTGGCACCACACAATTTTCTGCGCTTGCCATATCTTTTAGGAATATGCTTGATAGCACAGCTCCCTACGGGACTTAATTACATTGCAAACCTGACCACTGCCCTTCTTTTTGCTTTTAACTGGTTATTAAAACAAAAGATAACTTCCTTTCCTATCCCAGCAAAGCATAGTTTCTTTAAGAATCTTTAGTGAGTGATCTTATTAAAAGCTTGTAAAAATCAGGTACGTTATATTAACTGGAGGACTCTGATCTACATGTTTGTTGGCACTTTTAAAGATTTGAAACATTCTTCTTCCTTTTCCACACTGTGCCATATTTATCAGCTAACACCAACACTATTGTTCCTATCAGTTTGCCTAGCACAGATGTCAGACTTACTGGCCCATTGCTCCCTAGAGCCCTCCAGCAGCCCTTTAAAAATATGCAATTTATACAATTTATACAGAAAGAAATGCATACAATTTCCTGTGCTCTGGTATAGAGGCTGCTTTAAACGGTGGGTACCATACCCTGGTTAGTAGCGGGTAATTACCATCAGTGGTCCTGGTGACTTGTGACGCTTCATTTTATTGTTCCAAAATCTTCTACTATCATTTCAGTTTGAGACAGTTGATGTGATTTGTCCTTATAATAACATTCAGACATATGAATATTGTGAGGTGGGAAATTCCTTTGTTTGCTGTAACTTTGTCCTCTTTTGGCACAAATCTGGCAGGCTTCTTATGTGCTCAGAGAAGGCCTTACTAATATTTTCATACTTATTCTTCATAACCTTCTAAGGTCTTAGGGATTTTACATCTTGCTTCCATTTTATGTAAACAGTAACAAGTTAAACAATAGAGGTACTTTTGTTTTAAATTTACATCAATTTTAACCTATAATATAGTATAATTAAATATAGTTCTAATCTGCCTATATTCTGAGGAAGATACTACTGCTGAGCTTGGTGAGAGGCAGAGCTGGGAAGAATACTCCTCTCTGCTTTCCTGGTAGTTTGATAGCACTAAAATGGAAAAGAAAAAAAAATACCAACTAGGTTTCATATAACCAAAATTCAAAAAAAAAAAAAGCCACATAACACATAGTAAAAATAAATACATTCTGAAAATATTTGAAGAATAGGTAGATTTACTTTGTCATATTCAGCAGCCTGTTGCATTTTTGTTTTCCACAAATGGTCCAGCTAGAAAAATTCACTCGAATGTTTACAGAAACGGAAAAGCTGACCAAATAATTTGAACATTTGTGGAACTGAATGTTGAGTTAATAACTGTAAACAGCCCTTTTACACCTAGAACTGAAGTGCTGTGCTTCCTCCAGCCTGTCTATTCACAGAAGCCTGGAGAAAATTTTAATTCCATAGAGCTATGCATCCAGCCAATACTCATTTTCAGTGTTAACCAAGAAATGCTTGAGGATGGACTGCAGCACAAAAAGCATTTATGGAAGTTATATAGTGAATATATTTTAACAACAACTATATTTCAGAACATCAGTGTTGCTTCCTTTATATTTTATAAACAAGAAAAGAAGCTGTATCTAAATTATTTACAAATAAGGTGCAACATAGTTCCTGCAATTGCTATCCTTTTTATTACTTACTCCACATGGTATATGTTGTGTAAGTCAGTTCCTTTGCTTTGATTTAAAAAATAAGTAATTTATGTTCAGCATCAATGACATTGCCAAAGCTCAGACAGAACTTTAACAATAGTACCAGTCTGAGCTACATTCATTCCCAATGACAAATCCAAAAAATGTGAGAGTCTGGAACATGACTACTGAAAAGATCATGCCAAAAAAAAAAAAAAAAAGAGCGCTATAACAATCATTCATATGGCAACATATCTACCCTGTTCTGTCTAATAACGGCCACTGACCTAGCTCAGGAACTGCTCGTTTTGACCGCTTGTGAAATCAGATAGGTCTGTGAAAAGCTTAAGGAGCACAAGCAGTATTTAAGACACGAACTTAATATAATAATATTTTAATATTTGGTCCCAAGTATCAAAAAATGGTCTTTTAAATATTAAATTTTGGAGAAAGAAGAAACTGGTGCACGTTTGAATGAGAATCCAAATGTCTCATATACTTGGTATGACTACTAGAGACACCCAGTGGCTAATGTGTGAAATACATAGCAGTAAGGAGAGGAGGAAAAGGCTTATTTTTTCTTTATCATTCTGGAAGAGATATTACCAAGGTTTAAATGTTGTGCATCCAAAGATACAAATGCTAATGAACAGAGTTAAAATTTACTGTTTACTCCCTCCTATTTCTACTGTCAGTTGTCAACTGTCAGCTATCAACTTCAGTTGCTCATTAATTAGTAAGGGGGATCTAAACTTTAAGACTTTCAAAGTCCTCTTTAAAATTTTCTACTAACTACTTGAATTTCTTTCTAAAGAATCTTTTCCAAGAAGAAAAAGGAGAGGACAGAAGGGCAGCAAAGTGGTTAATACGAATAATTCTCAATTTCTTAAAATGCATGAAGTATCTGCATTGTGTTTTATCTCCAGTTTCTGCAATATCCGCTAGTGCTTTAAAATGAGTAAGTAATCGGATTTTCATATGGAACCATGATCATCATGTTTATACTGCCTCCTTTAGTAGATAATAACGTAGTTCCTACAGGTGCGGCCTGCACTCCAGATCATGAGAAAGCTGTTATTTCCTCAAGCCCTGGCAGTTCCCCGTATTCTTCGTGACTCTCTGCTGGGGAGGTACCAGAGCCTCCCCAACCAAAAGATCAGAGGGGCGAGCAAGACCTGACCTTTCCCTGGCAGGAGGCTCTTCAGGGCCCCATGAACTTTCCTCCGAGTTTGGGCTACTGCCAAGTGGCCACACACGTTGTTTATGTGCTAATTTGCCCACGTTAAGTAGCTCATTTGGGTCAGGACTGCAGATAGTAATATGAAGACAGGGAACAGCTAATCTTCCAAAAATGGAACGAGCACTTAAAAGAATCTGAGATTTTATTTCTGAGGTTGGTACACTTGGGACTTTAAAGTCTAAGAGCAGTTTCTTTCCGTATTGCAAATGTGAAAGAGTTTAGTGTAACACAGTAAGTTCTTAGAGTGCTGCCTGGTAATGCTACTCTAAATAGACTGCAATCCTACTGGCTGGAGCAGAGAATTATTCCTTCCAGGTGCATGCTTGTATAAAAACCTCTGGCGTGTGCATCCTCCTGCAGGGAATTTTCAACGTCCACTGTCACAACAGGTAACTACGCAATTGTTTGACTAACATAGTTTGTATTTTCTATTAACTAACAAAGGAAATCCATTTATCTGAATTCTTAGATTTCAAGTTCCCTGAGTTAGCCAATGAATTTAAGTATGCCTAATTACTGAGGGACAGCGATGTTTCATAAGGAGTGACTGTCATTGCTATTTTTCAGTATTCAGATGCATTTACCTTGTGGACTCAAACATCATATAGCTTTAATATAGTGATTTTCCTAGCACTAACATTTCCTTTATTTCCTAGCATTTATATTCATATATATATATTTACATAAATACGTATATATGTAATTTTACTTCGTGCATGAGAACAGAAGCAAATCGCATGAGCTCTAAGAAAGTCATGTTTGTGCAGAGCACGCTGAGCCCCAACACACAAAGAACACGCTGCAACTGCATTTCCCATGTGAGCAAATGGAAGTGGCTCTTGTCCAAGTAATTCGGACTGAAACAGCCCATGCCATATAGCTTTGTGTGAAGCTGAGATAACACGTTTCAGCAGAGATGTGCTTACAACCGAAGATCAAGTGACGCAGTATTGCTCACTAACCTATTTTTTTTTTCCTGCCATGCAGCTAGATTTGAAAAGCTCTTCCCAAACTACGGATTTTGTAAGATTTGAGGCAGAAAGTTTATTCCTATGGAGGTTAAACTGTTACCTTAAGGCTTATAATCTTACAGTTCCCTCTTCAATATTTTATTGCCTTACTAATTACATGTGACATTGTCAAAGAGAAAATTTTGTGAAATACTCTCTCTTTTTAGGTTCTGAAGAAATCAAATACTTTTTTTTTTTTAAAAAAAGTTCTTTTGTTCATAAGATGTTAAGATTATTAATGAAGTCAATACTAGCTTAAAACCTTGGAAGCCACAGAACTTAAGATAATCATTTCCCTTCAGGATTACTTTGCAAAGAAATCAGCTGCTAACATACAGAAACAGCCAACATTTTCTAAGGCAACAGCTTTGGTTGCGTTTTTTTTTTTTTTTTTTTTTTAATCAAAATGCTTTTAAAGGTTTAACATTTTCATTGCAATGTGGACCAGAATAATGTCAAAATGGTAAAAAAAGGACAGTATTTATGATTCTAATAGCACAGAAACAACTTCACCATATTACACATAGGGTATATAATAATGAAAACACTGCCTACTTGCAACTAGCTTACTCAATAGTGACTTGTGTCTGTAGTTACAAGGTACAGTCTTAAAACAGTAAAATAAAAATGTGCATCACTAAGACAGACACACTAATATACTTGAATTCTCAAAGACTAAATTTGTCCTAGAGTGTGCAGCTGGAAAAACCATTCATTTTTGCATCAGTTTATGAAATATATTATTAATATTTATGGCAGTAGACTTGCTTCTTTTATGTTTTTAAAGAAACAACTTTATTTTACAAAAGCTACGTGGACAAAAAGATAAAATTATTGATGACATTACTACAGCACTTAGAAGCCCAAGCCCAGTGTGTTAGTGATGTACAAATGCAGAGTGAAAACAATCTTTACCTTCCAAAAATTCCCATCTAAGAACTCAGGCAACTGACAGATACAAGGATCATACGAGTCTCATCACAGTATCAGTAACCACTGCAGGTGTTTTTTTAGACCTCCTGACCATTTTAAAAGGGTTTTAATAAAAAAAGACTGTCTTTAGGAATATTTAAACAGACCTTCCTTTAGAAGACCTTAAAGGGCAAAATAAGAGAAGGCATAAAAATTTTATTTTGAAAATGTAACATGGCTATTTTAAACTAGAAATCAATCTGTCTGTACTGAATGAATGATAACAGAGTATATTTCATGATCAGACAAGCAATTATATTAGGTATTTTGCTGACAGTAGAAAATAATTTACTGCAAGTCCTTAACAGTCCTTAACAAATTTATATTTACTAGAGCTGGTTTCTAACATTTTTGTGGTGTTCACTGCTGTACACAGCTAACTGAAATTTTGACCTGCTGCTGTGAGAACTAATTTAAGCATGAAAAAAGACAGTAAGGATCACTTTCTACTAATTCTGACAAGTTTAATAGCTTACTCATTAAACAAGTCTTTCTGGTTTCTGCATAAAAGGGTACTGGATAATGCAAAGTTTCCATTCGCTTTCTTTTTTCAAGATTAGGCTTGCACTTAAATAGAGGAGATGTCAGGCTACATGAGCCTTACCACAGTAAAAAAGCCTTTGAAAATGTAGTTATTTGTATATTTAAATATAACATTTTCAGAAGACTGGGTCTTCAAGTAATTTTTTTCTGGCTGTAACAATTACCAGTTCTTGCAGATTCTTCTCTTCAGATTATGCACCTTGTCAAATACACAAGGGTTAATATCTTTTCCCACAGATTTCCTAAAACATTAAAACACAGGCAGGTTTTAGTTCTAGCTTCAGACATGAAGAAGAAGCATTGCTGAGAACTCAGAGTATACTTTTGAAAATGAGAGATTATTTGGGAACCACTTGTTCTTTTAAGAAGGCAGAACTCTTTCACAAGTGGGGAGAAAAGGGGGGGGAAGAAAAAAGGGGGGGGAAGAAAAAAGGGGGGGGAAGAAAAAAGGGGGGGAAGAAAAAAGGGGGGGAAGAAAAAAGGGGGGGGAAGAAAAAAGGGGGGGGAAGAAAAAAGGGGGGGGAAGAAAAAAGGGGGGGGAAGAAAAAAAAAAGGATGCATTCATTCATGTGCCAGGAAACTGGCAGCTGTGGCATTATGTTCAGTCTCTTGCCTCCCACATCATCCCTTGAATTATACACAAAGCCTGCTAGCTAGATGGAGGCCCTCTGGAAAAAAAAAAATCTGCAGAGATCAATTTACTTTAAAACTTTACTTTTAAACACACAGTACAAAACTGCTGTGCCATAATCGTGATCAAATGCAGGGCTGCACACCACACTCTGGGAGTTAAAACACAAATCCTGCCCTTGCCAATAAACAGAGCAGCCATAAGGAATATATCAGGTATCAGTAAAACTGCAATAGTGTCAATATCATGTGTGCAAATAAATCACCCACGCCAGTCAGCAGTTACTAAGGTCTTTAAAAAAAAACTACCTCCAGGCATTGCTTCATCTCCTGGACTTGGCCAAGCCTCTTCCCCTTGCAGTCGGACGTCTAGAGCAGCCTCCTGTGGTATGATGCAGCCCAAGTTATACAACACCATCTGCAGCATATATGGCTGGATAGATTATACGATCCTGCACTCTCAAGAACTAACAGCATAAAGGCAAATTACAGATAAAAACTTAGCACCACTGTCTTACCACCATGGTAAGAGGGGAGAGTGAATTTGTACAGCCTTTGGCCAGAGGAAGTCAAGAACCAGGGTTTTTCTTTATTTATATTTTCATATACACACACCAAAACAAAAAAAACACAGCAAGTACTGGCTGTAGCCAGTTAACCAGCTTTACCACTAGAAAGCTGAGTCCTGAGGCTCTTTGGGAAAAATGGTTGTTTATACAGACAAAAAACAAAAAAACATAGACACTACAAGCCAGTTCATCTTTCTCAGTTGTTGCTTCAACCCCGTGAAAGTTAGATCACTTTTCAGACTGAATAGCACCATCAATTTGGTGATATCAGGGTAAAGTTTTTGTTGTCCACATAGTGAAATGAAATGCAGCAAAACAGCTGGAGTTTACTAAGAAGCGGCTGCAACTGTTTCCAGAGGATTAGGTAGGTTACCTCTTATCACAGCTTCCTGTCTCTTCAAACTATCAATTAAAAAAAAAAAAAGAGAGAGAAAAAAAAGAAAAATATTCTCACTTTTTTTCCTCCTTATAATCACGTCTCATGCAAAGTGAGTGTCCTTAAGCTTTTACAACACTAACTTTTTTCGCCTTCCATTTCAGCTCTCTTGCTATGATCTCCACACAGCAGCCACCATTCCCCAGCAAAATTCAAAGAGTAATGGACTGCAAAACTGAGAAAAAAGAAACCTGTGAAGAGCAATATGACTCTGAAAACTGCACTCACAGCTCTGAGCGGGCATCATCAACAGCAGAATCCAACTCAGGTTTAATCCAATTTAAATACTGCAATTGCTACAGCATGCTAATATTTCATAGCTGCTCCTTAGTTTACAAATATTAAATTTTCTTTTTGGTGATCTCTATTTTCCCACCATTTCCTCATATGTTTTTATTTATTATCAGGTCCAAAAGTACTCCACCTTCATAGTTAAGATATATGTTAAAAAAGACCTCTGCTTTTTATTTAGACATCTAAAGATTATTTCTCAATTACAATCAGAGGTACGATTACAATATGCATTGATTGGGCCGGCACTGTTGAAGTTGTAGCATTACAAATTTCAGCACAAGCTAAATTGCTCAGACACCTATCAAAGCTCCTAGGCCAGCATCAGTCAAAATCCATGCAAGCCAGAGCTAAATTAACTAATATTCTGACACACTGATACATCACACGAGTTGAAGTGTCAATTTTTTCTCTTGTTTTGTGGAGGAAGGGAGGATGACGATGATGATGAAGAGATTCAGAACAGCCTCCAGTTAGAAGGTCCCAGAACATTTGTATGGGATCAGTACTTCTTCTTGTTCTGTCCAGAACGCTGCAGTTACATTTCAAAGCTTCTAAGAAGCTACAGTAAGATATCATACTGATAATAAGGATTTGCAAACCCTCATCTTAGGTAACAAATTCAAAATACAGAGAAACATTTTCTAGTATCACATGGGAAACACAAAATTTCCAACAGAATAAATTTCCCACAAACGAAAATGACAGTACACCTGTACATGCCTATACAGGCATAGTATAAACTATGGCATATCCCAAACTAAGATAACTTGGGTCTGAAAGTCTTATAGCCTTATTAGCAGAGTTATATATTTGAGTTAGTAGATCCTTCTAAAAAGGCTTATTTCTATCTGTAAATTGCCCACATAAACATTCAGAACAGCAGGAAAGGACCACCAGTCCCTTGACTCCCCAGGCAGCCAGACTGTCCACCTTGAACAGCAACTCATCTTGAGGCCAAAGACCTGACAGCTTTTCCAGTGACCGTTCCTATGTACTATATTCACAAAGTATATAGATATATATTTTCAACCTTTTAACAAGTCACACAATGAAACGCACGTGTTCATGCATATAAAACAGATATCATCTTTTCTCCCACAGACTCACCAGTGACTCTCCAAATACTACAGAACTGGGTTCCCAAAGTTTCCCACTACTTTGACAAAGAACACTATACTTATGCAGGCCATCAGATTGTCATTCAAGAATCAATAGAACACTTTGGAGCAGTGGTATGGCCTGGTGTAAGTATTCAATAAGGCATGCAGAAAGCTGACACAACAGAAAAGTAAATCATGACAGTGGCGTACAAATATTAAAGAAATTTTTTAGATCATACTTCTGACAGAGGTTTCCCTGTGCAGAATGAACTTGTGAAGTACTTTAGCAGAAAGCTCTGACTAATGCTAATTTGACATTTTGTGCCAAAAGAACTCTAGTATATCAGTGAACAAAATGTAAATCCTTTTCAAAATCACGTGCTCCTTTCCGCTTAAAGGCCTAAAAAAACCCCAACCTGCTACTTGCTGAACATGTAAATTGAATTCAGACATTAAAAAAAAAAAATAAGAAAGGAAAAATCAGGAAGAAGTGTTCAGCTTCTTTTGCGTCTCCAATCAGTCACTGCTGGAGCACAAACAATCAGCAATGGAAAAAAGGCTAAAGAAAAAAAATTATGAAAGTGATTAAATAAAGGAGTTTAAAAACAAAAAATTATGCTTCTTTAAAAGAACAAGCTGGAATAATTCTAATGCAGAATGTGCAACCAGAACAGCTTCCTCTGTTCCATTTTCACTTTGGAAATTTATTACCAGTGAACGTTATTGTGAGAATTACACCAGACTCCGAAGGAGCCAAATCTTCTTTAATTGTACTGGAAAGGAGGAAACTGAACACCAGGTTCACCTGATGAAGCTCTGAAAGGCAGTCAATACAAAACAAAATACAAAGTGTTTAAATGAGAGTATATAGGAGTCTCTTCAGAATTTTGTGAATGTTTCATCACATGTGGAGGAAAGCACTCTTCTCCATCCCAGCAGAAGCAGAAAACAGGTAGTTGCTGAGGGGATTCTTAACTTGCTTTTCCCAGCACTGTGGAGCAAGTGATTAACTCTTTAATAGTATTACTAAAGTAATATTACTGCAGGTGTACTCTATCCAAGAATACAGATAGGACAAGATGAAGAATAGTACTACACATTCCAGACACTTGGCCCTTTTGACAATCCTTAAGAGCTGTTATGTACCAACAGCAGGCTGGATAGAATCTGAAGTGTTCACACCCATGCTCTTATGTTTGTTTATTAGAACACCTTCTTCTAATACAGAGAATCAGAAAAGTCTAACACCATCCAATAAACCTGCTTCCCAATAATTTTTCTTTGCCCACAGTCCGTTAAATTTATGATGACTGGACAAAGGACATCTATTTATTTAAGAATAGTCAATTTATTGAGGATCTTTATACAAAAAAATTATCACAATGACTACCAAGTTCTCTGGTCATCCTGAGGTTCAAGGATTTTTGTATCCCCCCCCCCCCCCACAGAGTTTATAAGAAAATTGTGCCAGGTGGCAGAAGTAATGACAGAGTTTTATCATGAAAGGGAGAATTAGTCAGCATTGTCTCAGAAAGGAGAAGATCATGCACTGGTCTTGCATATTTTGCCATGTGAAAAACATGTTATTGGGACTACTTTCCTTGTTGGATGAGACTGTATACCTTCTGTGTATACCTTTAAAAAAAAAATTAGGTATTGATACTGTTTTCTTCTATGGTTTTATTCCATATTTTCTATGTATAGAGTTTCCGTATGAAAGCAACAGAATAATAATATAAGGACAGCTACGTTACCCTAAGTGATCCATACATAATCAGTTTGTTAGTGGATAAATCTTGCTCACCGTCCAATTTGATTACATCAAGTTCTACAGCTATGACTACTCCAATCCGACAGCTCAAGAAACCATAAAAACAACTTTAAGTTAAAAGGAAAAAAAATAAAATCAGTTTTGCTATTTTCAGAACTGAAGATAACTTAAGGAAGGAATTTTCATTACGTAGCTTCAGGCTTCTAATCTGAACATTTAAGTGAAGATCTGGACTCTTTTTATGCAGGATGACCACTTCTGAATAGGCAATTGGCAATTCAGTATTGGGAATTTACATGCCTGAAGTTGGATATATGCCTACAAAGACAGAGAATGTGAATTCCCCAATATAAGCATATTAACTATTTTAAAGTCTTTAAAGACTTTTAAAGTCTTTATATGGAAAACTGTACAGTACTTGCAAACAGGTCTTGTCCAGTCCTCGTTTCTCCCACTTGTAAAAACACAATTTTATGTGGACTCAAAAATACACCTTTGAGGGAGAAGAAGCTCAAATGATGGAGATATAAAAATTAACATTTCAGAATTTTTCAGATCCAGAACATTCACTGAGAAAGTTCACAGAAGATGGCAGCCTATTTCAAAACAGTAAAGAAAAAGAAAGAAGAAGCGTATGGGCTGGTGAAACAATATTTTATTTTGAAATGTCAGATCATCAGTTCTCAAATTCAATAGGTGCCAGAATGCAGATAACAAATGTTTCCAAGAAAACCTAGAGGGTGCACAGTTGGACTGGTAATTCATTAGTTGCCAGCTTTCTTAGAGCAGGTGCTCAGTGCTGCATTATGAAAAGCACAAGAGTTAAAACAGTAACCGTACTACAGTTCTTGAGAAGAAAAAGCAGGAACTTAGTTTCTTCAGCATCTGTTTATATTGTTTATAAACAGCCAATTTATGTTCTACTGATAAGATCTTTACAAAGAACTGATAAGCACTTCTCCTGTTCCCTTACGCTGAGGTAAAAACTTAAGTTTATTCTATTACCAATAGACAAGTGTTGAGTACCTTAATATCTTGGTAAATACCAATTTAACGCTTCCTTTTCATACATATTTTAACATCCCCTGCCAAAATCAGTTTTCAAAAAGTCTCTGCTGAACCCTGAACCTACTTTATGAATAATAAATCATAAGATTGCTTTTTGAATATCATTAAACCTCATTTGCTGTGTTGACTGTGTACAGCCCAAGCACTATCTTAAGTTGTCAGAGGAATCAAGAAGCATATAGAAAAGTGTAGCAAATCCATATCCCACAAAACCTAAAAAATGAAAATAAGCTGTTTAAAAAAATATTTTGCCCCCTCCCAAAAAGACATCTTGTTTCTTCCCATATGATGGTTTCATGTTACAGCCGTCAGTGTTTTCCACTGTATAAAAAATATTAAATGAATTTTTGTGCAGCTTACCTAATTGATGCCTCTTTGGGTATGTGTTAACTTTTTAGGCACTGGCTTTATCTCAGTATCTGGAATCAAATCAAGAACGATTCAACCTCAAAGACAAAAAAGTTTTGGAAATTGGTGCTGGAACAGGCTTAGTTTCTATTGTGGCCTGCATCTTGGGTTAGTAAATTCCAATTCCTTTTGGATTTCTTGTGAAAGATGACCTAGATCTACTAATGCCATTTTAAGACAATGAAGCAACAGCTGAAATTAAGACTTGGTTTTCTGTCACTTTTTAAAATGAAAGTTATCATAAAATACGGTTCTGTTAAGAACGTAATTACCCTAATTATTGATGGGGGGGAAAGCGGCAGGAAGTTATATAGGTATACGTTCCTATGTCCATACATATCTCTGAATTAAAACAAGTTCATTTTTTCTTTAGGCGCTTATGTTACAGCTACAGATTTGCCTGAAGTTCTTGAAAATCTCTCATTTAATATTTCAAAAAATACACGAAACATGAATACGCACAAACCTGAAGTGAGAAAACTGGTATGGGGAGAAAGCCTGAATGAAGACTTTCCTATATCAACTTACCGTTATGATTTCATTCTGGCAACTGATGTTGTATACCATCACACAGCTCTGGAACCCCTGCTAGCAACGATGGCATATTTTTGTCAGCCAGGGACAGTATTATTATGGGCAAATAAATTCAGATTCAGTACAGACTATGAATTTCTGGAAAAAGTTTGCAATATATTCAACACAACCATTCTAGCAGAATTTCCAGAATCAAATGTCAAGCTGCTTAAAGCCACAATGAGAAAAAATTGAAGAGAGAACAATTACTAACTTTGATTTAATGGCAGCACCTTGCAGCTTGGAATGTCTTGTAGCATTATAACACACTCTGTGCATTTATGTTTGTACAGTTGTATCAGTTTTCCATTACAAAATATGAAAAAAAGGCAAGACAGATTATATACTAGTGTCTTGAGTTCATACATATAATCTGTTCAAACAGACCAACTTCACACCATTGAAGGGACAATGTTAGTAGCGACAGTTAGTGGTGAGGCATTATCAGAAAGCACTATCTTCTGGGCTGCAGTGAACTTCTGATATGTGTAAGGTGGTTTTTTTTCAACAGGTTTCATTTATGTACTCTTGGAGAAACCAAGACAGTTTTCAGCTTTATTATTTGTTTTTATTAATTATAAAATTTTTTTAAAGTATCAGAGTGCACATGGTGTTTTTTGATCTTCAGTTTTGCACATTTATTCTGCTGTGTTTTACATTTTTAACATTATTAAACATATATGTATAGCTTTATAATACCTGATTAAGATTTAACTGTCTGGCACTTTTATACACGTATCAGCCTGTCCTGATACTCAACTTCACATAGATTTTTGAGTTTGCCTGAAATCACTCCAAAATGAAGATATACAAGAGCACCTATGCATCAGCAATTCTGAATTACACATTGTGACCGTTTGAGAGGTTGAATTTTTCTTTAAAAAAAATGTAAACTCTTGCAAACAATGCAGGTAATGATATCCCATTACTACAGTCTAATAAATAAGATTTTAGCTACGCTTGATGTAGCTTTAAGGCCTTCATACAATTGAAAATGAAATTAAGATTAAACATGTTAAAATTGTTTACTGTAAAAAATACAGAGCTTTTACAGGTTTGCAGTTAAAATTAACAGTTAAGAACCTAACTTGCATGCAATAAGCCTTCTCAGCCTAATTCCAAATCCTTGGTGTTGGCAGTTCTGGCACATCCATTGCCAGCAATGGGATGCACACTAAGGAAACTCCCTGATGTCAGGAGTTAGGTTAACAGGTATTAAGCTGTACCCATGTGCCTTTACTGATAAATACACACAATTTAATAATCAGCATTCAGTAATGAAAACATGCGTTCCAATAAAAAGTCAAACTTATCTTTTCATATCCTGCCCATATAAAATCACTTTAAAGTTTACAATTGTTGGTTTTCTAGAATACACAATAATCAGGTGGATACATGACAGGAAGCCAATTTTCAGTGAAAGTTGCACAATGAGTCCATCCAAGTAACTTCATTAGCTGAAGAAAAAAAGCAAGCATAAAAACCATTAGAAGCTTTCTCTAAGGTCTTAGTCTCTTAATTCAAATCCTCCTAACGAACACCACATTGATACCAATGTCTTAGAACTATTATCAGGCAGACAATAGACTGGAGATCTTTGATATACTTAGCCCTGAAAGGGAAATAAAATCGTCCTACATAATCTCCAGTCTTTCAATTCAATGCGCAAAAATTTTGTCCTAGGAGATGTAGTAATTCCCATCAACTCCCCCACACCATATGCTACTGGCAATATTTGCTATTAGTAATACTAATAACTATGGTTGAACAGCAACATAATGCTATTTTAAATATGCAAAAGATTTCTGGGTAAGTTATCGCTATGCTCGCTACATCCAACAATAAGTTCCAAAATCTAATTCTCTTAAAAGTGACAGTTACTCACAAAGTAGCCACTCTAGAAAGAGAAAGAAGAAATCACTATTAAAAATGGAAGTCAAACCATAAAAGCCTATACATCAAGCTTGTTAAGATGTTTAGAGAGTTCTGTAATTTAAAAGGTATCAAAAATCCCCCAAAACTTATACCTCTTATTTTCAAAAGCTTATTTAGCATGAACACAGTCCATCACTTGAACAAATACACCTTACCTGAATGCAGTTTTTCAAGTTGTCCTTTGTTGGCTTCTCTTCTGCAAGTTTTGTTGCAAACTTGAGACCTCTCCCATACATTTTATTTACCAATGCATGCTTATAGGCAAAAGTCAAAACCTACAGTGTATAAACAAAAACACACTAGATTTTAAAATATTTGAATCTTACAAGGCTTAACAAATAACAGCAGATTCTGTTCAGATAGCAGAAGTAATTTAAACAAAGTAAGCATTTACACAAGATAGCTTGCAGTTTTTTTGTAATAAAACAAATGACTCGCAGTAGTAGCTATAAACATGAACAACCTAGAGACTATTTCCGACTTCATGAACATATCTGACTTCAGAACATCTTACATAATGGACATGGCCCCATTTCAAATATTGTATTAATTTCTATCTTCCTTGAATTTTTATTCCCTAGAAGCTACTGTTTGGCATATAAAAAAAAATCAGAAACCAGGCAGTTATATCTTTGGCTCACAGAACTAAAGACCCAATTGGGAGGTTTGATTCCCAAGAAGTCACAAACTTATTGCAGAAACAAATATGAAAATACATAGTGAATGATATACACACACACACACACACACACACAGATATGTACATAATTATAAACAAGCAATGAAGACAGGTAAGCATGAACACGAGCCTCAGGTTTGGTCAGTTCCTTAATCCTGATAATTTATCAAGAATAGATTATAAAAAAAAAAGCTTCCTCTTGATAATATTAATTCCAAAAAGACAGCTTACAGTATTTGTCAATGTTATAACTAACATGCAGAAGTGAATGTATCTATTTCTAAGTATAGAATGTAAGTGCTAATGTAAAATAAAACAAGTTAACACCCTAACACTGACAGTGTTCAGGGTATTACAAGATACTACTTCATACTACTTCACCAGTTAGAGCACTAAGCATTAGTGCTCAATCAAAACATTTTAAGTTTCATATATTCCTTTCTGTACACCCACAGTAAACATATAAATATAAATAAATAAATAGATATATATATTTTTTTAAACCGAAGAGTGACGCATATCAGCAAGATTAGGAAATATGGCAAAAAGGCTCAGGTTGCTTCTGTTGTTGGCAAAGTTTTTATGAAATCTGGCTTGAGTTTGCTATTCATTTCCTCTCAGTACAATGTTTTTCCTTCTGACTCCTCCAATAAAAATTTATTTTTCCCCAACACCACCCACTTAGAACATCCCATTAAGAAAAGCTAACAAAAACACTCCAAAGATATTCATAAATAAATATTTTGCATTAAGATAAAAAAAATTAACATTTTATAACAATATAAACACTAAGATACCTGAGATCCCAATAGTGCAAAGACTGAAAAACCTGCCTAACTTTAGCTACCCTGAACACTTGTACTGCATATTAGTCACACACCAAAGTCTTTGCAGGATCATGACTTAAGAGACTGAGCTAAAAAATATTCCCCCCATCCCCAAAACACTTATTGCTAAGAAAGTAAAGGTGTAATTTTCAAGCTCTGAAATATACTCCAAGCACTCAGTTGCTTATTCTCCTTCTGTCTTCAAATACTTATTTTGTTCTGTTGAAGTATTCACTCAAGCTACTATAGCTTTTGAATACCGAATTCTGCTAGTTTAAGCACACACGTATATGCAACAATGAGCATACAGCACCATTCACATACAGATTTTCCAAGTATTGCTATTGGAAAAACATTTTGCATGCTGCACTCTCAATCCAAATATTTTGGATATTTTCTGAGAGCAAAAAAACATTAGCAAACACTTCTGAACAACCGCTCAGTGGATCCATTAGCAGATTTAGTGTTAAACTAAACTTAACATGATCCCTTCTGTAAAAGATGACAGAATCACAAAACAAAACAAAAAAAATTAAATGAAAGATGCATTGGAGCTCTCAGCATATAAAACATACTGGAGGCTAACCAGAAATAATGCCACTGCTCTATTAAGAAAGCTCTTACCTGACCCTGTAAGTTTTGAATGGCTACTGAACATCAATGATAAGGGCAGGAGGAAAGCCACTTGACACCATTTCTTTCGTAACAGGGCTCCCTAGAGTTTTTGCGGCAAAAAAACAAAGCATTTTACGAAACACCCTTGCTCTGGCTAAATAAAAATTTGGGTATTTCTAAATGAGAAAAAAAAGTCTGCTGGACCAAAGAGGCTGAAACAATGTTTCAAGAATTCTTGATAAAAGATAATTTCTGTTTTGGTGTTGGAAAAACTATCAGCTGTATACAGGTTAAGTAAAACTACTAAAAGTTCATTAGCACTTCAGAAATTAAAACTAATGCATGAGATGCTTTAAGATCAGAACAGGTTTACAAGCAAAAAAAGTTTTAGATAAGATGATGTTACACTTTATAACTTGTGCACGTATTGGTCAAATTAAGCCTTATAATTAAAACATTGCAATGTTTACAATATCACTGAAGATTATGATTCCTTGATACTTATAAGGAAGAAGTAATTTGCAGTGCTATTAAGATGTAACAGAGAAAACAGCTGCTATCCCAATGCATAACAACAGCAGATAAACAATCTGTATCATCTAAGAGCAGTTGATAGATGAAAGAAGTTAACTGGAATAAATTCTAAGTACATGATAATATCATTTCATAATTTCAATAAATCAGCCTGGCTTTTATAGGAATAGTAATATGGACCATAAATTGGCCACAGTTCTATAAACAAAGGGCAATAAGAAAAAAATGATGTCTATTCCTAGGACACTAGGTAATCACTCTTAGACAGTGTATTTCCCAAACTAATGGCCTGTAGAAATAAGCATACTAAGAGCCAGACCCACAACTTTGGTAGGATATCCAGCTCCTTTAGCTGCCCAACTTGCCACCGACTCCATTGATAATTCAGGTGACTACATAAAGATGAGCATTTATGATGATAAAGTGCTGAAATGATATACCTTAAGATATCTGCAGAACTAAAACATTTAAAAGCCTGAAAACACTTTAAAACCCATTCATCCAGCAACACTAACCTAACAGAACATTTCTGGTATCCTAATCAGGATCCCTATATGAAGAAAAACTAACTTGTATAATCAGTTACATCATCATTTAAACTGTTGCTTAAAATGTATCTATATTCACAAATAATTAAAATATTAGTTTATGTTATATAATCTATGGATAAACTCACTACAGCCACTGGTAGGGACGCCGAGTTGATATGTTTATAATTACCAATAAGCAAGTTACTTCAGATTCATATATATCTATGGCAATAAACTAAATGTTTCTTAACTATCTTTGTTGCCTCTCTCCTCTATCTACTAGCTTATTATAAATAAAAGCAATATTCCTACAAAAATTTAGTCATCTTACTTTCAAGAGAGGGAAGGGAGTTAAGAGAATCAAATATCTGGCAGTTTTTGGCAGTGACTGAATATGATCAGCTGGAATAGACCGAATTTGACAGCTGCATCTGACACAGTGTGGACAGTAACATGAAAACTATCCAGGCTAAAGACAGAATGGAAAGGTCTGGATCTTTTATTTGTTTACTTATTTTTAAATGTAACTTTTTGTTTATCCCTCACAGCTACCTCAAAGCTGAGGGGCTAAAAAAAAAGGCATTAAATTCTACAGATGAGACACTCCCAATAACAAATTGAAAACATCCTACTACCCCTCCTATAGAAGTTTCATATAAAGACAGAGATTTTGGCCTACAAATTTTGAAGCTATGTTCCAGATAAAAAAAAAAATTTGCACAATTTATATGCCATCAGTAAAACTCCTAAAGCACTATCCTGCATGAGCTAGCATAATCAAAGAAATACTTACTGAACAGAGCCGCGTCAACTAGAGTTTATCTGAAATGCATACACAGGGATGTAAATATTTTCTTTCATATGCTTTAAAATAAGCCTTCAGAGACAAGTGATTTAAATAGAATAGCTGGAGTGTGAATAAATATACTTACTGTCTCAGAGTCAGTACCAACTTCCCTACATGCTTGCTACAATGTGACAACAAGCATGATACTTCAATGGAAGATAGCAATTCACAGGAACTTAAGAATGTCCTGTGGCAAAACAGGTGATGCAACTGCAGCAGACAGGTGAAATAAATGATATTATCTGGTGTGACCAAAAACAAAGGAGGGACAAAGTTCCTGATTCATCACCAGAAAAAGCATAAAAGAAAACATGATCTCTTTGTTTTCAAGCATTCACTTAGCTTTTTAATTACTGTTATTTGGATGAACTTTGATCTACAGGAAGCTTAAAAGTAAAACCACTTAGACTAATATTTCTTCCTAAAGCCATATGTGTTCTTAAATTATCAGTACAATATTCAGGTTCTTTATTTTCGCTCTTTCACATCCAGCTGCCAACGCCACAAACCAATGTTCATGCACAAGAAAACCTCCACGTTTGCAGTTCCAGCATACTGCTTTAAAATAACCTGGCTGCCTCCTAAGAGCTCTTTCATTTGAAGGACATTCAGGCAACCTGGTCTCTTCCTGATCCTACATCACTATTCTGCTTCCCCTTTCCCCCTTCCAAACCTCTTTATTCTTCAAAAGACAAGTCAACCAAGGTTAGCTGATAGGGCCAAGCCACACCACTTCATTTGATCAATCAGGTCTAAGTCAGCCCAGCATATCATCACAGAAAGGCTGTTAAAGCTGTAATTTTTTTTTTTTTTTTTGCCTTTTACCAAGCTGATTTTTTTGCCAAGCACAACACAGCTGGACTGAAAGACATAATAAACAGAATGAACCCACTTCCCTTTACCCCAGCAAAAATACTTGGCTGTCGCTTGGACAGAATCTGTTTAGAAACCTTAAACATATTTTACAAAATTAAGTCCTCAACATTGTTTATTAAACTTCCTGCTGAAGGAACCAAATCATCTGAAAAACAAGGTTCCCCTTATGAATTCAGAACTTCAAATTTTCCTTTAACAGTCTTCAAAAAACAATCATTTGTACTAAGCTATTCAATTTTTGTTTTTTAAAAAAGCAAAATACTCCAGAAGTGGAAAAACTTATTACATGTAACACTGACCTGGAGATTTATAGGGCTGTTGCTTCCAAATAGCTAGAAGAAATTATGAAGGAGGAAGACCAAATGCTAGCTCAGATATTTAAAACATTCTATTGGTCCCTCTCTAGGACAGAAGACATTTAATGTTCATTGAAACAGAAACCTGACAAAATTTTAAGCACAAATCCACTTACAAAACTTGTGAAACATCATAAATAAGAATGGGTGAATATCAGCCAGACAGCCATGGTTATGCTTGAACATAAGATGCAGTTTGGGAGAGGTGCATGGAAATGAAGGAACTGTAAAATATTAATTTCGTTTTTGAAGAAAAATAACAGCCCATGACATACATGTATCACTATTCTCACAGTATACAATTATATGCCTGTGTAAGTTTTTTTCCAATACTTTCTTTTGTGTTAGAGCACATTGTAGTCTTGGCCACTGATAGTGACCCTCTAAAAAGCTCTAAAAAGCTACAATAAAGCACAATCAGATCTTCGTCATACGCTTATGCTTTTGACACAAGCTGTTTTCACACAAACAGTTTGTCACTGCCTGAAAATCATAATATAACAACTGAAACGGCTGATCTGAACGGTAGAATTGCTAAATACAGCTAGTTGTTAAGAAAACTGCTAGATGGACATGACATTTGTGAGTAACTGAAATGAAACAATATGAGCAGTAATAAATGTGAAACTTCTAGGAAGCAATGAAGAGAAATAAGAAAGTTCTCTGTTGAAACAAATTCCCCTGGCTCTAGTCCTTTCCTCTAAATCTGTTGACCGGGCAACTCTATACAGCATTATTATTTCACTCCAAAGCAAAATTCTCTTTTCAAAGAGCTTCTGGCAAGAGACAGCTTAAAAGTAAAATGCAAAAAATTAAAAGTCTCAGCTTCAATAGTCATAAGACTATTTTAAAAAGCAGCATGCACTTTCCATTCCCACTTCTATCTTATTCTATCCTATCTATAGGAACTGCTGCAGAGTGCTACTAAACACTACCACTGGACAGGTGAGAGGGTATATCCATCATGTGATCTTCAGCCACATTAAACTGTGGGTTAGCAAAATTGTCCCTACATGCTCACTGACCAAACTACATGCTCCTGGACCACAGAAAGCACGAAGACGACCACCACAGAAGCCAGCAATCTACACAAGTTCCTTGCTAAGCAGTGACAGAATTGCAAAATGGTTGAGGTCAGAAGGGACTTCTGGAGATCGTCTAGTCCAACAGCCCTGCTCAAAGCAGGGTCACCGACAGCTGGTTGCTTGGGACTGTGCCCAGGCAGGTTCTGAATAGCTCTACAAACTCTCTGGGCAACCTGTTCCAGTGTTTGACCACTGTCACAGTAAAAATGTGTTTCCTCATTTTCAGACAATTTCCTGTTTCAAAGTGTGCCCATTGCCTGTCACTGGACACCACTGAGAAGAGCCTGGCTCCATCTTCTTTACTGCCCCATCAGGTATTTACACACATTGATATGATCCCCCCCGAGCCTTCTCTTCTGCAGGCTCACAGTCCCACCTCTCTCAGCCTCTCCTCATTTATCAGATGCTTCAGTCCCTTTATCAGCTTAGTGGCCCACGCAATACTAGTCATACTAGCAATTGCAAATGTACGGATACAGGACAATTTGTCTGGCAACAAGAAACCACAGGATGATAACCTGTATATGGGCCGGGTGAGTAAATATGAGGCTATGTATGGGTAGAGGCCAGACAGGTTGCAGGAAAGCAAGGAATAAAGATGTACCTCAGGGGTCATTAGGAAGCAGTACGAAAGACTGGCTTTATTTTCAGGAGCTACCAGTTTAAAAACAAAAAACAAAGTTCTAGAACATTCCTGGGCTAAAAGCATCCTCAGTTTTAGATTTTAATTTGACTAATAACACATTCTCCTCACTAAGAAAAAAACCCCAAGAGGGAAACGCAGACAAACACCCTGCATGAACAGGATGGAAGTTATTTCCTTATTAAATAGCACTAAAAGGCCAACAAAATCTTTAAGGTTTGTAATGATCTGACAGTACAGAAGTATCCATTTTCAGAGCAAAACCTGAACACGTTCCTAGAGAAATTCATGATCAAAGGCAGTCAAAGAGCCAGGTTCAAACCCCTAACCTGTCCGATTCAAATGACAGTTACTCATTCCAGGCCCACAGCACTTAGCACAAGAGTGCCAGGAATCAGTATCCATCTTAAAAAAAATATATATAACGAAGAGTGATAAATCTCCAACAAGATGTCTATGTTGGCAGTTTTTCCACTGAAAACATTCCCATCAGCCTTAAAATCAAGTGATAAAAAGTGAAACATAGGGTAAATACTATACTGGAACACACTACTGTATTTACAGATAGACAAAAAATTAATGTGTCACATTATATGATTAGAGCACAAAATCTGCTACCATAGGATACTATAAACAGTTTCAGATTGAAAGAGGAATACTCAAAACATTTATGTGGACAAGAATATATACATTAAAGGAAGCAAGGGTAATGACCACTCCTGTTCTTGGGTCAGGCCTCCAGCTAAAGCACAGGTTCTTACCAGGAAGAGCATTGTCAAGAAAATTAAGTCATTTTTAATTTCAAAGCTTTTCTTTTATAAGAGTCTGAAGTACTTTGGCAATTTAACTGAAATATAAACACACACATTGGTCACTTCATCTTCCACTAAAAATGTAGCCATATGCAGTGTTAAGTACAGCAACTACTGAAGTAACAAAACAACTCAACAGTTAAACAAGCAAAGTCAGAAACTCTGTAAATTAAAAACTTGAGGGATTGGGTTTTTTTTCCTGGCATAACTATCTTGAATGAGGCAGTCAGAACCTTGAAATAACAGGGAATTTTGCGCTAATAAATTTATAAGTGTAATTATTGCCAAGTATTCTTCCTTTACCTCTACAGACATTACTGACAGCAAAACACAAAACTTCTCTTGTCCATAGTGTAGAAGAGGCTACAGAATGCAGGACTAAACAGAGTGGGGATGCTGCACACTTCTGTGTACAGCTAGAACAGCACAGAGGTTAATCAAAAATACTCCCTGAAAGGTACAGAAAGAAGCAATTCAATAAAGCAAGCAGCTTTTTCACGGAAATCTAGTACTGCTCTATACCCTTCCCTTTACCTCTACATTCACATGCACAGAGATGGGTTTACCACAGATTTGATAGATTTGGCAAGAACTCTGTGGAAAAAGGTCATTAAGGAAGCACAACATATGGGGACAGCATGAAAGAGTAGAGGGGAGGGATGTATGAGGCGATGCACACAAAGGTGGTGCATAATTCCAGGAGAGACCATCAAAAAATCCATCATGCAAAAGACAAAAAAAATCTGATCTGCTCTCTTACCTTGCTGTCAAAAAGATCGGTCCATTTTGTTGTTTCCCAGAATGTCTCCGTCAAAGTCTCTGAGCAGCTCTCATGATCCTCATCTTTTCCTTCTGCATCACTGGAAGCAGCCCCATCTTGGGCCTGCAGATGAAGAAGTTGGTCAGCCAGTGCACTTCCTTTTCTACAAAGAGCATCCACTAAAGTAGTCTTCTGTTTTTCCATTTCACTGGGGCAGGGGGGGAAGCATGAAAAATATTAAGGAACTATCGCAGATATATCAGTAAGAACAGAATCAATGCTTTACTGAGTTTTAATCAGAACAGTTACAGCAGTTAGCACACACAATGAAAATAAGCACACAAACATCATTTTTAGAACAAAGCTATTTATAGTTAATTAAACTAATTGTAAAGAACCATCTAGAGAAGCTATAATTAAAAAGTGATTCTCAGAAGTCTGAAATGCCTTTGTTATCTTAAGGAAAGGGCAACTCAAGATTCTAAAACTGAATAAGCCAGCATCTAGCAATACAGCTTTACAGTTCTTGGCATTATAAACAAAGAGTCAAATCCAGCACTAACATAAGCAGATACAATTCTGCTGACTTCCAAGGAACTGCATGCAGTTATACCACCACTGAATTTGGTGTTCAATTTCAGATATTAAATTCAACCACATGATCTAATGGGTCAACTTACTGAGAAACGTTTAGAATGAAATTAAGTGATTGCTTCACTTTCAAACCAGCAATTCTAGAAAAGTACACGAATATTCTGAATAGCTAGAATAGACTAGTTATACAATTGAAATCTAGTATTTTATCTAATATAATCAACAAATACGTATCTCCCTTTCTAAGTGCCTAATCCTCTGATTTCTTGTTCTTTTATTTGCGACTAAAACAGTACAACATCAAATACTGCAAAGTCCACAAGTTTTTCTCCAGACTATGGCATCACCTTCAAAATATCATCTTTATAGCGATATGTTTTGGTACTTCAGAGGAACAATCTAAAACCAGAGGGGGAAAAAAATGCATGAAAAATATTCTGAAATACAAGTATGGTCACCATTGCCTTTCACAAATAAAACCTTTTGTAAGCAGTTACTTCCAAGACAGTTGCCAATTTTGTCTTCAAATCCAGATTAAAAGGGTTACAAGGTATTTTGAAAATGCAGGTAGCATTTTGAATGAACACCTTTATATTCAAATTCTAGCAGTCCCTCTGACTTGAGATTAAGCCTGACACAAACTTAATATCCCATTTTGCTGACATATTTAAATCCTGAGAACATCCTTGTTAATTTTATTTGACATAACTGAGCAAAAAAACGGAAGGTTTCTGTGTTTTTCTGTGTTCCTGCACTCTGGATATATAACAGAGAACTAGATGATCTTGCAACCAAGTTTGAAACTGTCTGTGTCCAAAATAACAGAAGTTATTCAGAAAAATTCTGGTCATTCAAATTCTTATAAGCAGAGACAAAATGTATAGATTACAGAAATAGGATTCAAGAAAAAAAATATTTACTGGGTAGGTACTTTTTTATAGTAGTTGCATCAGGCCTGGGATCAGTCTTCATAGCAAAATAAACTGCCAATGCTGTCTGATCAATATGAGATATTACAGTATTTGCAGCTTCAACAATTTCATCAAGTCTTTTCATTCGTTCCTACATGAAGAAGAAGAAGAAAAAAAAAAGTATTTAGCAATACAAAAATCACACTACTTAATTGTTGATTTGACTTCCACTAGGATAATTGCAAAGGTATGCAGAAACAACACTAAGTAATTCAACATGCCC
This sequence comes from Apteryx mantelli, assembly GCF_036417845.1. Lineage (NCBI taxonomy): Eukaryota > Metazoa > Chordata > Aves > Apterygiformes > Apterygidae > Apteryx > Apteryx mantelli. The sequence goes on along the minus strand of NC_089978.1, from coordinate 62,411,870 downwards.
TTTTCTTCACTTTCTCCAACTTCTGATTGAAAACAACTAATTAGAAGTCGGCATTATCAATGTTTCATACACCTGTAGTGCATTTTTACTGAAAATGAACTGTAAATAAGAGAAGGGCATATGCAAAATGCAGAGATTTTACAAAAAGAAAGACACCTTTCAGGATGAATTTATCCTCTTAAGAAATGCTGGTAGCAGTCATTCTTTTCAGAAATGAGTGCAAAAGCAGAATCAAATAAATGTATTGGAGAAAAAAATTCAAACTACCGACATACACATGAAGCTGTTTATCTTCCGGTTTAAAAAAAAAAAAAAAAAAACAACTCAGGCAGACATATGCTGGTCTGTTTTAATGGTTCATGATTCTCATTTCTGAGGACAGTGACAGATGGTGGATTTAGCTGTGCCAGTTCAAGGAGTTACTGCCCTCAGCTGTCCAAGCAATTCTGCTACAAGAAATTACCATGTGAGGAGCAGAACAGGATGTGTGCATGTCTCAGGTATCCCCACTTTGAATGGGATTGTTGTAGTCTAAAGCAGTAAGGAAGCTTACAGTATACTCAACTGAACAAGGAGCAAATGATACGCAGACATACTACATGTAGAAATACTTTTTTTCAACTACTGTCAGGAAAGTTAATCACTGCCAGTTAGGAAGGCAGCCAATTATATCACTGCCTATCTAGTTATTAATTTCTGCTTTACTGTACTTCATATAGCTATGGCAGTCACTTCAAGATAAAACATTTACAAAAAACAATGAAGGAAAAACATTCAGATTCAGTTGTGCAGGCTAAACAGATGTATTCAGACAAATCTCAAGTTTTAAAAAGCTAAATAACCTTTTCAGAATCCAGCTGATGAAGTCTTGCAACATATAGTGGAAGATGATTAGGAAAGGCTTCTTTCAACTCATTGTACACATCAGTGGTATCCAGCCTAGAAGACAGAGCATAAAAGTACAGATTCTGGAGTTTCAGAGGTTCACAGTTTTTTCCTAACACTAAACAGTGACACCCAACTATTAAATTTTGATTTTGTTTTGTACATCTACTTCGAAGTTGTACAATAATGGCAGCAGACATACTTGGTCATCCATTGTATCTTTAGGTCTCTCAAAGCTTCAGCAAATTCTTCTTTTACATCTTTTTCTTTTTCCAGTTCTCTTTCTTTCTCTTTGCTGCCATTTTTACTCTTCAATGGTGATGGTATCAGATGATAGTGAACAGTAAGAACATCCTGGAGGTGGGAAGAGAGACACACGCTGAGTAGGATACAGCATACCTTCTCTCATGCTATAAAAAAGCTAAATCATAGCAGGCAACTACTCTGAGCTATATACATATCGAATAAGGATTCTGAGAGCAAAAGCATTAGCTGTAAGAATTCAGAAATTGCTTTAGCTTTTTCTAGCAATGTAAGGATCCAAGTATAAAAACAGTACAACTGGGTGTAAGAGAAGAAAACCTAAAGCTGACTAAGTTTGACATTTTTGTATTCAGGTAATTTTACATAATATTCCTTAGAGCATCAGAAGGAGGGTTTTTGATTTAAGAAAAGTAAATAACTTGGTTAAAAGATGAAGGAATAAAATCAGTTAAAGATCCTATCCTTTGAAGTCTGGGAATAAACAAGCAAATGAAGAACACTCAATTCTAAAAATAATATAACAGTAGTATAAACATGAATGTGCCATAAGATACACAGGTATATTGCCACTGAGACAATATTTCTTCCACATGCCCACTGAAATAGCTGGTGCATCCAGTCAATTGTTTCCCAGTTTGCTGCTACACACTTTCCAGTTTCACCTGTATTTGTATTCAAATTAAGTAGACAGAACAACAAGGTATTTTTCTGAAAACTCTATATGAGAGCACAGAAATATCACAATAATTTGACTTCACGCTATACTAGTCAACAATTACCATGAGAAAATCAGCTACAGACATTTAGAACGAAAAACTTAATTGATCTCAGACCCTGCTCTAAACCCTATTTCCTAAGATAATTTACATATAAATTAAGCCAGCATTAGTTTTCAGTCATTGTTTCTAATAAATACAATCGCTGGGGATTTTTTTTTGCTGCTTGTTTCAAATGTTGCTTTTTTTTTTTTTAAACAAGCTCCTCTGCAAACACTCAGTGCACATGCCCAGTTATTTTATATAAGCCATTTCACAGAAAAGATTACTTAAGCTTAAATCCTCCTTACAGCATTTGTCTGTTACAACACTCTACACTCCTGTGTTGTCTGCTCAACTGATGTGGCAATCTAATTGTTCATACCAATCATTCCAAAATACATCTGTGTGAATATATATCCCACAAATCAAGTCTGTTGTACAATAAAATAAAATGAAATCTTGTGCATATTTTAGTCACTTAAATAGTAAAAAGGCGACTGTTAGCAACTTCTGAGTATAATCTTGGAATAATGGCCTCTACCATCACACTTCCGAACCTATTCAAGAACAGCAATGAGCAATGACTTTATTTGAACTGATAGTTCAAATAGAACAGCAGCTTGCTAGAGGTTACTGAAAATATTGGTTAAGACAAAATGACATCAATTTTCCCTTAAACAATTCTTCCAGGTATTTAACGTATAGTTACAAGTGAACCACAAAAACTGATATTTACAGATAAACAGCTATTTTTTTAAAACTAGTTCAGATCACTAATAGAATTTAAAGTGCAGTCATCACTGGAACTACTTGCACATGTGCATTTCACATATGAAGCATGTGACCAAGTAGTATACCTAAATAAGACTTCAGCAATACCTAGGCCAGAGCATGACAAAATGGGTCATGGAGGCAAGCACATGCAGTGGAGAATGCAGAAGTCAGGAAAATGGTGCAGGGGCTTGCTATGGTAATTAGAGAAGCAGAAAGCAAGATGTAGTTTGTAAAAGCAAACCAAACATCAAGATGTTTCAGTAGTAAGAAAATCTGAATCAGCAGTTTAAGGTGGTTTTTAAATATATCCTCTACTGATATTAGTATCTTTCTGAGAAAGAAACCTCCCTTCCTAAAACATTCTTATAATATTTCAGGATTTCCTTCTTTCCTTCTTTAAAGTCCTCTTCAGTCTTAGTTGGCAACATCTGTTTGGGGTTAGGTATCTAAATTGCTGTTGCATTCAAGCCCTGACTATATGAGAAGGCTCTACCAGTCCAGTTTAAGGTTTCAAAACAAATGTAATTAGATTGACACAATCCCAATTATGTGAACGAACATTTTAATTTAAGAGACTTCCACATAGTTAAATCATCAACAAGCAGTAAAACATCAGCTCACTGTTCTGTCAGCTAGTTATGTTCCCATGAGATTCCGCAAGCATTACAAGCTATGATCATTAAAAGGAAGACAATGAGCTTCAAATCTGGGCACCTTCCTTTCTCAGAAAGAGTTCACAGAAAAGTGTAGCAATGTAGCCTCTTTCTGCAGCCCATCAGAAAAAGCACCAAACAGAATGAGCTCCAGTAGCCACTTCCTTCTCCACAGACATCAGTCTTATTTCAAGACAGAGATAAGGTCCATGTGCATTTCACATTTCACTAAACTATTACAAGACCATATGATAGACTTCAGGCTTCTGCAACATTTTCGTCACTCCATATGTAAACATTAGTATTAGTTATGTAAGTCCTTGCAACCCCTTAGTCACCAGAAGATCCCAGGATGCAACTATCATTGCCTTTACAGTAAAACAGAATTTCTCTTCCCATAGTAATGAATTTCACAGTAGTGTTTCAAAGGATTTAAAGGAGACAAAACAGTACCAAGATATTCATTTCTGCACCATCCCTTCCCCAAGTCTTTTTTTGCAAAGCCTCTTCTGAAACAACCTGAAGAAATTTTGGTCCCTTGGGCAGGAAGACAAGAGGCTCATCCAAACATCCTCAGAAATGTGAAATGCCTGCAGACACTAAGGATTTCTGAAAAGTATTCACATGGCAAAGAAAAAAAAATTTTGTCTGTTCCTCCATATACTTCTTTTTCTGCATTTATAGGAAAGACTAGTTGCCATCAATTTCCTATACGTATTTTCCTGAGTTAAGTCTAGTTGGCTTTAACACAGAACCTAGATTTAACAGGCACAGCACTACTTACTTTTAGAAAAAAAAGCTATTCAAGTTAGCTAAAATATGGCTGATTAAAATTTAAATGAGCTAATGACAGCAGCAAGTTCATTATTGCAATGACAAATTTTAATACTTTCATTATTAGACTGCATGAAATTAAGTGTACTCAAATCGATGACTGAAGACACTTCATATTTGCCAGCACTGTTTTTTCAGTAAGCCTAACCATGAACATTAGACTACACTAAACAACATTCAGAAGATAATAATAAAAACTTCTTCTAATGAAGACTGGCAATGGTAATTGCCATTCACACAGAAGATTGCTAGCCCTGAGTGAATGTCACTAAATTGTGTTTAGTAAGCTACACTGTTTACATTGAACATTAGAGGTTATGGAGGAAAAAAAGGATACTTTTTCCAATTCAGTGCTTTAAGCCATTTTCTTATTCAAATTTCACTCTGCTCATATCATAGCAACCACATCACTAGTGTACTATATGTTATTTTTTATATAGGTGTAAAAAGATATAGCTATAGATATAGAAAGAGAGCAAGCAAGCATACTATCCATTGAAAAACTACTGTAAGGAAACTACTTGTAAGGAAACTTTCAAATTAATGAGAAAGCTGCCCTTTGTTTATTCTCTAAAAACAGATTAAGCAGTGTTAAAAACCTTGGAAGTATACAGAATTCGCATTTTGGTCAGTGTACTTTGTGCACAGTTTCGTAAGCCTCAGTGGGTTTACTTTTAACTAGAACTACAAACTGGATACACACAAGGAGCACAATGCCATCAAAACAGTCATCTCTTGAAAGAGCTTAATTAAAAGCTTAAATATTCCCTTAAATTTCCTTAAATATTTAAATTTGAATTTCTGTCCAATGATTCAACATCTAGTACTTCATGTGGAAAAAACAAATGAACTATCTTTATTCCTACTTTAAAGCATTCCACAGCAAAGCTAAGCACAGCAACAAGCTCCTTAAAGGAATGCTTCCCTTATCTCATTTTCCATTTACTAAATACCATGCACACACATGATAGACTGTGGTTAAGAAATTTGTAACTACTTTAACTTGCAAACAATTTGTTTAACATTGCTTATTTTTATGGCACTAACCTTATTTAATTGAAAACAAATGCAATTTCTCAAAGTCACCTGCAAACTTTATACAAAATTAAATCAGACACACAGTTCCTCCTATTTTAAAGGCCTCTGGGTTAGAAAGGGGAGTGTAAGGTTAGATAATGGTGAAAGGAAGTTATCCAACACATTTCCTCTTAGAGTTTAGAACAGTAGCTAATAATATCTGCATAATCCATTCCTTGCTTCAGAATGAGGAAGAGGAGGGTAGAGCAGGGAGAAAGACCTATCAGTAGGAAACTTTCATCCCTTAGCTCAGCCAGTATATTGCTGTTCACAGGATGCATTATGGAAAATAACAGAAAATGCCTTTTACAGACCAGAAGTAGTCAGGGATCTATTTTCCATTCTGACTTAGAGAGACAAGAGGAAAAAAAATCTCAGATTCTATATTGGATGTCCAAAGCTAGGTTGTGAAAGAAGAAAGGTACATAAGACCGATCTGTTTTTCGCACAGCTGTTTAGCATGCATCTCTTTGTTAGAGACCAACCACACTTCAGAGTTAAATCAGCTTCCCAAGTCAAGGCAGTAGGGTTCTCTCCACTTCAGTGGGCACCAGTGCCAAGGAAAAAATGTCACTGAATTCTGATTATAGTCACCACAGGTGCCATCAGAGAGGAAGGACTTTTTTTTTTTTTTTTTTTTTAGGTCCAGTCACATGAAGACATTTAGTAAAAACCCTTACCTAAGTTGTCTTTTTATATTTACATACAATTTAGTCTCCCAGAAAAGCTCTTAGGTGGACAACCCTGCTGTATACGTTTAGTAAGACAAAGACCCCTGCTTATTCTGTGGAAAGAACCCACAGACTTTCTTGTTTCATTATAAAAGAATGAACTGTTGTCTTTGGAAAAAGTCAGGCTGCTATCTCCTGGCATAACTTCGAACTGCTTTTATGCAAAATAAAAACTATTTTCAAACTGCCAGAAAAGACCATCCTTGGTTTCTGATAGTGTCATGTGTACAGGTGTAAGCTAGTATATTTGGGGGATGTGGGGGGAAGGCACTTTCCATAGACTAGTCACTGATATCAGAGCAAAAACCATCCCTAAAATAAGATCCATAAACAAACATTCCTAACCCTACAAGAGGGGCAGGACTTGTCTGCAAAAAATAAGATAAAAAGTCTGTGTGTACCTTGCTCAAGCACAACCTGACCCGCCCACAAAAGGGTTAAATATTTTCCAGCATGGAAAAAAAATTCTGTACTGCATGCAGATTTTAAGCAAGGGAGCAGGGTAAATATTCAAAATCTGTCAACTAAGCCTGCAGATTTGCAGTCTCAGAAAGAACTATTAATTGATGAAGCTGTTATGGATCAATGTGTTGAAATGCAGTGAGTTTTATTTATCCAGTGCTTAGTAGGATGATGCCTCTTACGAAGCACAGGTGGAAGTGTCCAGAAAAGGAACTTTTACTTTGACTTAGGTGAGTATTCTACTCAGATCTCAAAAATCTCTGCTCTAAAAACTGAAGAAAATAACCATGTGACCTCCTGGATCTCTGCAAGAGGTTCTTATGCAAGTTAAATTAAAATATTAAAATGTTAACATTAGCTCCCTTACCACAGATTCACTTCGTGAAAACATTATACCCTATCCACCAGGGACCATGCATTCACAAAGGATTTTAAATAATCTTTCTAAAAATGACCTGCATAACTTTCAGATATGGTATGAAAATAAAAGAGCAGGAATGTGCATTAAAACCCTTTTCATAAAGCCAGTTATTACATCAAGATCAAACCAAGGTAGCAAACAAAGGCTCAGTTACCAACTCACTGTTAACAGAATAACAGATTACTGCAATAAATTGTTATTCATGATTCCTGTGCTGTATTTCTAACACAAATCCTAAGTAAATTTGCATGCCAATCCAGAAAACAGCATCTTGAAAACAAAAGAATGTAAATAACTTCAAAAGAACAAAGCCAGAAAAACAAAATAGTAGCCCAGTAAAGGTAGCCTATTGAAATAGATCTAAATAAACCAAACCAAAAAAAAAAAAAAAAAAAGGACACCAAAAAACCCACAGACTTTTTCAGTCTCCACCTGAGGGCAGAATATTATAATATTCAGTGTAAAAATTTGAGAAAGCACAATATTAAACACTGCTGTGTTAAGGTCACTCACTTTTTTCCCCAAAACAAACCATATCTTACAAACACTACAAAATATTTTTTGTGAATTCTACCACCAGTTCTCACAGTATGAACAGATAAACTAAATATTAATTCATTACAGGTTATTGTGGACTAAGTGTAAGTAAGAGCTAAAGCATGATCTAAGAGACTTTTCCACCAACTCTATCCTTCCTAAAAATAAGTGTTTATTTTCCATTACTATGATGACAGCCAGCTCTCAATTCAGTAGTTTTGATGCAGAATCAAATACCTAGCTATATACCAAAGTGTTAGGTTCATTTTCAGTTCTTAATTTGCAACAGAATGGAATAGGTAGAAACATTTCTCACAAAGTCTTGACCACAAACGCTGGAGATTCCCAAGTATTTTATGAAAAGAAAAGTTAAATCACCAATCACCACATGCATTTTTATGGCAGCAATTGCAGAAGTATCCAGATGCTCATATTACTCAATTAGCTTTATATTATAGTAGTGTTTTGTCACTCTACCAGTAGACGTGTTTAAGGTGCTGAAGCAAATAATCCAAGACTAAGGAGGTAGATGAGGGAGAGAAATTAAAAATTAATACTGGTAGACAAATTCTTTAAGTCATATGCAAAAAAGACTTAAGTATATCTTTTTCAAAAACTAACATTCAGTACCTTTTTAAATTTTCCTTGTCGCTTTGCTGCAGACTGCCCCTGGGAGTTAGAATAACATACTGTAAGAAAACATGCACACACCACACAGGATGGAGACACCTTCTCTGTACAATTATGGTTATATTTTCAACCTACAGACTTTTAAACTGTTAGAGAGTCACATCTATGATCAAACATGCTCTTAAAGCATGCTCCTTCAGTTTTTTTTAAATTAATAAAACAATGCATTATTGTGTATACAGTCTCTTGTTCCTGTAAAACAAGCTAGTGTTGTTAACCACTTAGCTCAAATTAGTGAAATTATAGAAATTCAGCTTCAAAACTATAGATTTTAGATTTAGACTGTTCAGTGGCATTGTTCTATTTCATAATAAACACACTGAAATTAGATATATTTTCCCTCAAATCACACCCCACTTGGTGAACTAGAGACAGCTTTGCTGCTTATTCCTCCTTTTTGTCTCCTGGTGCATGCTGAAGTTCACTGAAGGCAGCAGAATCTAGTGCTACTCAATATCAACCTTCTTCCAGTGAAACATGACCATAACAATAATGCTTTAGAGTACGATGTGAGACAGACCTCAGCAAGAATTTCAGTATACGCTCTGAAGTTCTCTTCATTGCCAATAAATGAAATTTGACAAGTAATACCTGCTAACTACTGCTTCCCATCCCAGAAATCACTGTATACAACAACTTCATTGGTTTTAAAATAAAGGTAGACAAGTATTAAAACTAATTGTTCAAGGAACTCCAGCATTCAAGTTAGGCAAACTAAACTACACTAGTGCAATGGATTTTCCATGGATTTTATAAAAGTATACTTGCAACCTTGCAGGAATCGCAAAGAAATAAGACTAAAAGTTTTTAGTTAACTACTAGGTTTTTCCTCATTAGAAATATAGCTTCCTACATACATAAATTCTCTCAGCAAACATTAACTAACCTGCAATTACAACTAAGATTAATACTGTAATTTTCCCCCATTGATTACAACCAGATCAGATTTAATGAACTAAACCTGTCTATTCAACAAGATCTAAAAGGTAATACTATACACCCACCTCCTCACAGAAACACATTCTAGGAAAACAAACACTCTTGTACAAGTTGTTCAGCCACATTTAGTAATATATAGTTCCATAGACGGGCTACCTCTAAATACTCATGATCAACATTAATTCAAATTTATTCTCAGCTTTATCATCTATTTAAAAAATACTGGAATAGCTAAGGGAATCTTCTAGATACCTTAGCACCAGATAATCACAAAGAGTGATCTGGCCACTTTAAACGCTGTTGCACAACAGATTCATTCAAGTTAGAAAGCAGTTTTTACAGGATGCTGCATTATGAGCAAAACAAAAACCAAAAACTACAGCTTTTTCCACCATGAAATACATTCTGTTGGAGCATACAGTTGTACTAGTGGTTGACAACATCAGAGTGTGCAGCAGGTAAGAAAATCTGCTTAGGCATTTTGAGTCAACAAATGCCTCATACTTTGTAAAAATAACATGTAGGTGTTAAGAAAGCACTTATTTTTGCTGAGAGTTGTATGCATGCAAGGAAGAGTATAGACATTTACTAGGGAATCAACATGCATAAAACAAAATACGTGGAGTTTTATATTTTTTCTCCATTCAAAAATGATACTAAACTAGGCAATTATATCAAACCATTTTTGAAGGCTGCCACACCAACAAAAAAGCAGTTGCTTCTACAAAATATAAGGATTCAGAGCTAAGGAATAGTTAGAATTCAAGATTCAGAAAATTTAATTTCAAATTTAATTACAGGATGAAAATGAAACTGCTAGAAGTTACTCAGATTTTAAAATAAAACAACTGCTTCTAAAGTGTGTTCAGTTAATAAACTGAGTGCTCTTTAAAGTATTAAAACAAGAAAATATGACACTTCCTGGCATGCCATTCTCCTGCTCAAAAGTTTTCAGAAAAAGAAACTATCATTTGTTTCAAATACTCACAGCTTTCTTTCCAAGTTCTGTTTTAGACAATGTAAGAGCTCCTGCAAGGTAGCATCCAGGTCCTGCTCCTTTAGGTATTCTATTTAAATAAAGAAATTCAATATAAAAAACAGGTTCATTAATGTTCCATTGAGACTACAATAAAGAACCCAAACAGTGAAAGAGCAACACAGAAGGAATTACCAGCCTAGATAGGTAAGATACTACAAAGTATCATTTTAGTTAGATTTAGAGGCAGCTGGTTAGATGTATACCAGAAACAGGACCTCAGTAACTTACTTGTCATCAGGCAGAGATGTAACAAAGAATGGCTGACTGTGTTTTGGTGGAAGTGTCAAACTGTTGGATTTCTTCTTCCCTAAGAGAGCAAGGCTATGGTTTTCATAAATATCTAAGCTCAAGGTATTAGACAACCTGTGAGAAACAATAAATGGAAGGTCTTTGATGCGATCCAGCTCACTGTTCTGTTCATGACGAATTTGTAACCGAATAGTGTAATCTCCTTTTTCCAGTTTCACAGAATACTGAAAGAAAGAAGTTCTTGTAAATGTCAAGATTAAATACTTGACCATGCACACAGAAACTCAGAAATAAAATCATGTTTTCCCTGATGCATGTAGATCTAATCATTTAAAATATGCTAGGCCACTTAGCTTTTGAAATCTTATGAAAATGGTGCACTTTTTCCTGAGAGCAAAACACATTTTTGTATTGAATGGCAAAAAAAAAACAAAAAACAAACAAAAAAAAACACATGACAACACACTTTTCAGGCCACAAAATAGGCTGGCATCATTTGCTCCTATTCTAACACTTAGTAGCTGCTCAAATAAAAATTAGACTTCTTGTTAATCTTCCAGTTCAACCCCCCCAGCAAATTTTCCTCAATATACTTGCAGTTTACTGTGCAACTCTGGAGTTCTATGATTTAGATCACTTCTTACTGTCTCAAACATTACACCATTTTTCCACACTAAGGGACCCAATACTTCTTTGGGATTTAGGGCTGCTCTTTAAAGAGCTGACAGATACTTTGCCCTGATTCTACAAAGCCTTCATACATACACTGAGGCACGTGCAGATAACACCATCCTTATTTATAAAAGTAAATGAGCAGATTCTTAGTTTTGAAAATGTTCTTTAATTTCTGCCAACCTAAAATGGGACTATACGAACGTTTTGAGCAGTAGTATGCTAGGTTTCCTTTAGGACTTTGCTGCTGCTGCTGCAATACACAAGGTAGAGTCAGAACTGCAGGCTTTGATGAATAAGCCTTATTTAACTAATATTCCACAATGACACCATGACTTATTTTATATTTTTTTTCTTGTTTAACCAAATATAGCAATTTAGTAATTGTTTCCTCTTACTTGTGCAATGGGAAATACAGGCTATACAACTGCTGTGTCAGTTCCACAGACCACAGTTTGGGCAGCAGATCTGGATTCAGTGAGTTTTCCGATGCTATACTAATAGCTAAGAATCTTGGTTCAGAGTATCAGAACCTTTCTGCAGTTTTTACATCAATACCAAAGGTCTTATCAGAGAGCTTGAACTTTTGCACTGTCCCTTTCATGATAACCTATCAAAGTAACATAAGACATAACTTAAATCCAGAACATAATCCTGAACACCCTTGCTGAGTGGCCACTGGGCCTGGAGGAACATGAAATCTTAAGATGTTTTCCTTTAAGTTAAAAAGTTATCCTAAGATCAAACATTTTGTCTTCAAACAGGTCCAGGACTACAATAATTTAACTCAGAGTTGAGTCACCAGGTGTCTTGGTCAGGCCTAAGCCCAACCATCATCTAGAAACATCTTTAAAAGCTTATCCTGAGATACAGCAAATATTTCTCAAAGCATGTCTAATACACCTCAGTAAGGCTTTGTTCTAAGCATAAAAGCAGTCTTATATAAAAGTACAGGAGGAGAGGATTAAACAGCTCTGAAAAGGACATTAATTGAGGACTCCCCTTCTCCCAGAATCGCCTTAACTGTGCTAAGGAGTCATGCTTCTTGCTGATATTTCTTGCTGGATTTACAAATTTTGAATTGTTTTAGAATTTTTCTATGACACAGAACACCAGAAAGGCACAGAGAGGTCCACCAGGCATAAGTAACAGACTACTTTGGTAATTTTTAGATATTATAGCACATTAAAAATGCAGGTTAAGGAATATAAGTTAAAATAATTCAATTTGTGAACTTAATTTATAAGATTCAGAAGACTTGCAATAAAGTGGATCTTATATTTACAATTCCAGAATCATCAATCAAAATTAACATCAGATTGATGAAGTCCAAGTGTGACTTCAGGTTGGTAAAAGTAATTTCAAAAACAAGAACTAGGTAAAATTTTTCCCTTATGCCTTTTTCTTTTTCTACATAAAATCCAGATCCACTGTCTGTTCCAGTGGAAAGAGATTCCCAAACAGGGCACAGTATCCACAAGTCTTGTCAAAAAAGCACCCTTTGAAAGACAGCAACAGGAGGTAACCAAGCTGTAGCATTTACAAAGGCTGTTTAAAGACATTAACGGCATGGAGGACAGCCTTCATGGACGCAGATCTGTGAAAGGACAAATTAGACTACAGAAAAGAATAACTCAACAGATCCTTTCCACCTGAAACAGAAAAGTTCAAGGTATTTTTGTAAAAAGCAAAACAAAAAACAAAACAAAACAAAAAACAATCCCAAAAGACAAGAACTTGAGTTCATTTCTTGAGCAGCATGGGTCAAAATGGCAAGAAACCAGAAGTTAATAGCTTTTTGTAGAAATAAAACAAGCCATAATACTCCCCTCGCTTCGGAGCAGGGAAAAAAAAGAAAAGAGTTCCACTTCATCAAAATAAAGGTGGTAACTTCTTACTCCCTCCCCATACAAACACATCACTGAAAGATACAGTGGCTGCACATGTTCTCATCTCTTCATGTTATACCTATGCATCAAGACCTGTTGGGAGTTAAAAGCAGGCTTGGGAGGTGAAAAAGGATGAAACTTTCGTATTTCAGAAAGTAGTAGGTAACAAATATATTGCTCTGTACCTGGTGTGGATAAGCATCTCCTGACCCCATTTGTCTTTTGTTCTGGTCGAAAATAATCCACAGTTGACTATCAAATTCAGATTCATACAACAATTCACAAAGAAGTGGACAGCTTGGAGTTACTTCTCCACTCTTAGGCTATGAAAAGAAAGGTCAAAACATTTATTCCACTGCTGAACAAAACAAGTACAATCCTGACGCATGCATTCAAAAGGAGATTTGAACTGAAGCCATTTCAAACAACAGTAGCTCCTAAAAAGCACCAAATCAGAATTTTGACTCTAGAGTCTACAGTCTGACTCTAGGCCCCATTTCTGATAGGAATCTAGTTAAAGCTAAAGCTTGTTCTAGAGAACATGCTGTATTTATTAGTGACAAACAACAACCGAAAAATCCCTTTACCTGATGGAAGTTGTAGGTCAAAATCATCTCATACAGTTGACGATTATTTGGTAAAATATCTCTGGATCCCAAAGGTTTTATTTTCGCACTCACTGGTCTGTAGTTAAAAAACAGAAGGGAGCATTAAGAGACACATTCATTCTATACCAAAATTCTGCCTAAGCAGAAGCATATTCTGAATTACAACTGAATTCAGCATGTGCAATAACTTCTCTTAAAATATTGTAGCTATCCAAACACCGTAAGAAAGTCTTCAATTACAATGGATGTCAATTCAAAAACAAGGCTTAGTGACATAACAGACACTGCCAAATATAGAAGCCAACTGAACTTAGCAAGCACATCTAATGCTCAAAATTAAAGGCCATGATATACTGGGAAGACCAGCAGATTTTAGGATTAGGAAAAAAAATTGGGTTATTTTACATCTCCAGTGTCTGTGTTGCCATCAGCACTTTAATTCACAGGCTGAAGAATGAATGGCAAGTAATTTTCAGGACAGATTAAGTAGTTAGTTGAGATTTGTTTGGTGTAGAAAGGTTCTTTCAGAAGAGGATTTGTAAGAGGCCTTGCAGAAATCAGAGTAAGAGTCAGCTTCCTAAAACAAAGGAAGACGCTTAACCAATACTACTCATCTAGAAACTTGAATATAGTTAGGAGAAGCCATTGTTCAGAGCAGCACAACTCTTTAAACCATATGCATCAAAGAGCATAGGCCAAATAACATCAAGATGGGAAAAAAAAAAATCACAATTTTGGAAATAAGGGAAAGGCAGAATTAGGGTGACTTGTGCAACATATAAGACTACATTTCATACATGCATTATGATAATCTTAATTATATGATCATGACTTTTCCACCAGACCCCAACACCTCTTTCAGTACAAAAAGCACTAACTAGTCACCCAGGGGGGGAGGAGGGAGGGTGTCTGTACTGGGTCAGACCACAGGCCCTTTTAGCCCAGGACTCCTACTCTAACAGAGACCAAATAGGAACTGCTGACAGAAAACTGTAAGGACAGAGTAATAACACACATGATATGTCCCCCTAATACTCACCCTGTCTCCAAGCATTTGAAACTCAGAGACCTAATGAGAAGCCATTCAGTACTTTTTTCCTCTGCGTTATGACTCATACTTCATTCAAGAGACACTATTCAAACCCTAATTTAAATATATAAATATTTCTCATTAGTTTTCTTAAATGGAGTTCATTTGCTGTCAGATGAGCACCTCACAAATACTACAAGGAGATAATAGCATCCCTATTTTACCAGCCAAGAATGAAAGAAAGATACATCAGGGGACTGCTTCATTTCCTCACTTAAAGCATATGAGATCAGGTATTTCTGAATCTAGCATTAGGTAGCATGTACATTCAACACCAAACTCCCAGTGACCTCAATTCCAGTTACAAAAGTCCAAAAGTCTCAGTCAGGCACCAAGGTCTCCAATGAGGGACCCAAGTAATGGGAAATGTTAAATTATTGATCACTGAAATTGTCTGGCCAGGATCCTTAGCCCAAGCCTTAGAACTACTGCTTAGACTGTATGGCATTTCTTTCTCCTCCTGAAGTCCCCAACCTTATAAATTACTGCACTAGTTAGGAAACTTCAAACAAAGCTTTCCCTCCAAATCAGCACGTGTCAAACTAACAAACACACAACTTTTCACAAGAAATTCTGTACCAGTTTTTACAAAAACACTGCTGATCAAAAGAGAAGACGATCTTCCTAGGTCAAAATCAGGCAGGACCTGAAACAGCTGCATGGCTAGTTTTTTTTTAATAAAAGTTACAAATTTATCCAAATGCAAAATGGAAGAGTTATGAAATAAGTTTCACACACAGGAGAATTTCCTCCCTTCTCAGCTATATTCACTACATACCATCCAACACGTGCAGCAAACAACGTGGAAGTTCTTTAGATAGTAGCCTGCTGATCCTCAGAGGAACATCCCCTATTCTGTGCCTCCAAGGTAAGGATCCCATGAAGAAGGTAACAAGCATGGAAACTGTATAGCTGTGTTTACATACAGCTTTTTAAAACTCTATTAGGACATTTTAGTCTTCTGTCTTGGTCTAGGAAATTTTACGATAAAAATCTCCAGAAATGTCAGCATATGGTGTAGACCAGTATCTACAGGACTGGAAGCTATTCAGGTATAGAACATGCTCAAAGGCTCTGGTACACTCTGGTCAACTGCAGGATCCACAACATTTTCATTCTGGCTGGAAATTTTGCATATTTAGTTGCTGTGCTCTGAGAAGTTTCTACTAAAGAGGTAGCATCTTTAAAGCAAGATATCAGGCAAAGCTTGGATAATTTTTCCATGGTGATAGTAAATAATACATTCTTAGCAAAAGGCACCCAACCTACCAACTTTCACGTTTGCAACACTGTTTCAAAAAAACAGTGGCATCAAATAACCTAGTACAATTTATTTCTTTAAATATTATAGTGTCTTTTACCTCTAGTAATCTCCCCTGGAAACAGTGGAATATCTTTGTGTTTTTTAAAAAAATTTAGCCTACGGAATGTAACTTGTATGGAAGAAGTCACCATAATTGTTCCTTTTTAACTTTGACAAAATAGGGCAATAAAGAAAATGCTGAGAAAATTTTCTATGTGATGCTTCTAAACCTACTTAATATTTCTCAAGAATACTGTTATCCTACATTTCACTGTTAGTTTGTTATTGTTTCAGCCACATACTAATAACTTGCCCACTTTCCAAAGCAGTTCCCCAAGAACTCTACCTGAGCGTTTGAACCCAGCTTTTCAGATTTATGCATGGAGCAATGTCTTCATACTTCAAAAGGGACTGAACATCAAATCGTACGATGCCTTCTGAAGCATGCTAAAAACAAAGTATAAAAATTACGTTTCTATGCATTTAAAACATAAGATACGGACAATCTGACGTGTCCCTCAAAAATACAATGCAAGTTCTATTTTTCTATATTAAAAGAACTAACACCAATTGAGTCTGGACGTGTCACAAGCTCTTATCTCTATAACAGCAGATACACTACGACTTATAAAACTTTAGCAGTATGAGTCAATCACTGGACTGCACAAGTTTAACTAAAGCCTTATTTGCAGACAGTCTTTTTTCCAAGACTGTCCACTGTTCTGGAAGATAATTTAAGTACTCACCCTGCCGGGGAAGCTTGGACCTGCTTTAGTAGGGGCTGCAATGTACACCACCACAACTACCTCTTCCTTCTCCTACTCTACCGATTCAAGATTGGTTACCTTAGCAAAATGCAACCTCTGCTTTTTCCCCCCACTTTATTCTGCTCTTAAAGTTCAAATAAATTCAACTTCACACATGAGAGAATTCTGATTTGCTCTGGCCCTTAGCTGAAAAAAGGGAGGAGCCAGGAGAAATTAGCACAGCTTCCTACTAGTCAGTGCTGCTTCCTGCAGATAGTGCCATCTCCACTCTAGAAGAGTGCCCTCTCCTAAGCAAGGTGAAGTCAAGCCAAGCCAGGTTGCACAGCACAGCAAAGAACAGAGGAGCAAGGCAAGACTACTGTGAATTTTACACTAATGTTTTTAGTAACATTTGAATCCTTTGGCATTACAGACTCTTAGAGGAGTCACAGTATTGCCATCTATACTGTGCCTTTGACTGTCCTAAACAATGAACCTCAAACTGGCATATCACAATAAAATACTGAACACAGAATATAAAACAAATTTTAATGACATTTTATTCTGAAAATTCTGAAAACAGAGTATTGTGTTTTAGCAATGGTAGTTTAGATACTCAAGTTCAAGAATTGTGCTCCCAGCAAAGTTTTTTCACACAAATAGTTGCTAATGAAAGCAATAGTTACAGCTTGAGCACTTTAATACACACTTTCTATTCCTGGTGTTTTTCTTTTTTCTAACTTTTTCCCACTGATTCATAATGAAAACTCACAGAAGAATTCATACTAATCATAACTGGCACCTTTCTGTGGTACTAAGCTCCTATTTACCTATATTTAATGGAAAACATGAACAACTTGCATATAAACATACTTTTAGTCTTTCTAAATACAAGCAAGAATAAATAAAAGTTATTTTTACTCTGGGATATGTCATAAGACTATCAGAACAATTCAGAATAAGAACTCAGAAAATTTTACCATGTTCAGCTGAGGAGTAGCACAAAGTACACCATGGAAAGAAATTGTGTAATTGATGCTAACATCACTAAGGCTTGCCCACCACCGAGCAACACAAAATTCAATGGTTTTTCCAGCCTGGATAACAAAAGACAAAATTTAGGCACAAGCTCCCATCTTTCCCTTCTATTCACCCCACCTTTCTCATGCCCAAACCAAAAAAATTTGAATATAGCTCAAAAAAGAGATCTAGCTATGTCTAGTCTACTTCAATAATCTAGGTTTATACAGAACCAAACATGACATTATGCTTGTCCAGAAGAGACAGGACAGCTCCAACAAAACAGGATGTCTGATTACTCCAACAAAACAAAGAATACCAGAAGTACATACTACTGGGAAAGGTGTGGTTTTCAAGTATTACACTGTCTTTTCCTACCCTTCAAGCTATGCAGACAGGTTAGTTCATAGATTATTTTAACGTGTGCCTTAGAAAATGAATATTAGAGAAGGAGAAACCTCCCTCTGCTTCAATAAGAAACAAAGCTTTGGAGGATTTTTTTTTTTTTTTAAATCTGAAGTGATAAAATTCACAATCAATTGCATGGGACAGACTTAGCTTTGGGCCATCTACCTCCATTTTCAGAGCGGGTAAGGGACTGAATAGCATAGAAATCACAACTCCTCCCAGGCTTTAGGGCTACGCAACTAAATTAAGGGGGGGGGGGTCAGGAGGGTGACACTTGAACACTGGACTCAGGCATCCACACACCTGAACTGTTAGCTCACCCCCTGGTTCTGTTTTAGACTGCTCAAACTAGATATATCCAAGGTAAGTCTGCTGTATCTGAGCAGTATGAATGTGAGCCAGTTGTGATCTGGCTTCAACATCAAGGAGATGTCCCAGATTACCACATCAAGCATTAAAGGCAAAATATGCTAAAAATACATTTATCTAACAAGTCTTGGACCCTACTTGAAAGGGAAATGAACTAGTTTCTTTAAACAAGCACTAACAAATTGAAGAGACTAAGTCTTCAGAAATATTATAACGGTAACACAGGATAATTAAGAAACACTAGGATGCTATTAAAGACCTTTACAAAATAGACAAACAGACTACTATAAAAAACTTGTCATTTCTTTGGTTTGGGAATTTTTCTTTGAAAAAAAATTCGAAGTGAATTAAGTTTTATTTTGCTAATATTACTTTTTCTGTCTGTCTTTCTCTCCCCCCTCCATCCCCTACCCCAAAGTAACTTACTAAGACAGGAAATGCTTCAGTCACTGATCCTTTTTCTGGTAACGATGAAAATTTATAGAACTCATGACTTCTATATGCTTTTTGTTTCACTAACTGAACAGCATGAAGGACAAACTTGGCAGTCACATCAGATGAACATGAACATACTGTCACTTCTAGATTAAAGAAAAAATTAAGTTTAGTTTCAACAGTCAAAAATTTTGGAAGAAAGGAAAGCAGATTCACTAGAAAGACTCTAGTTTCAGAAGTTATTAGCAATTTAAGAAGTTACACTGTACACAAGTGGCTCCACATGTGAATAGTACTTATGTATCGGGTACTTACAAAGACCCTTTCAGATTAAGGAAAACCAGCTAAGTTCAAAGATCAGCAAAAAGAAAAATTGACTCTTTACTGAATGGTGAAAATTAACCAGATAGTACAGATTACACATCTGTAATTTGTTTTACAGCATAGACTGTTGCTGAATTCCAATTAAGAGAGTCTTATCACTATCTTCAGACCAAATGAAAGACTATTAAATAAAAATCCTTTCAACAATCTCTCATAGAAATAAAACCTTTTTCTCATTGCAGAATTATGAGCTACTTGCTGTAATGCAAATCATATTTTCTTTGGTTAATACATCTTTCATCTCAAAAGAAGGCAAACCTCTGGCAGGAATACTGTTCCATACATACGGGGAATCCCTCCAGTAACGTGCAATCACTCCAGATTACATTTGATGGTTTCTAGAAGACTGGACGAGGATCCCACTGTACCAGAAACTGTGAGACAATTCAAAGTCACTCCTCTAAGAGCTAAAACTCAGATAAGTATTTCATGCCTTTTTAAGTCAAATCCTCAAGTTCTTACTCAAGCTGAAATTCTTCAACACAGATTTCAAGACAACTTTGCCACGCGCGATTATTTTCCTTACCAGCCCATGTAGCTCCCTGTGGAACATCAATGAAGTGCCTTCGGATTTGACCAGGTTTAAAATGAACATCCTGATATGCAAGGTCATAGCTTGATGATTCATCTACTCTGTAAATTAAAAAAGAAAATGCAAACAGCAATCAACCGAGCTGTCAAATAGGTCGTATCTAATACAGAAAGAATCAACTGTCCTGTTTCTCTGAATCACTATACTCTTTGCTTTTCTTACTGGCTTATTCCAAGAAAACTGTACTGTATGGGGCATATCCATGTTAGCATGCAGCCCCTGGGCCACTGCTGCATAGGTAAATTGGGTAAATAAAAATAATTAAACATAAAAAAGCAAATAAAGCTTGGGTTTACTGACCTTGTCGGTATAACAACAGTTATTGGAACTCTGAACAGAGGGCCTGCATTAGGCATTGCTATATCATATCCACACACCTGACAAAATAAAATATAGACACTTAAAATCTTTGTTCAAAATCAAATTTAAAAGATATCATTAAATTCAAACTAGTTGCATATTATTTTGAATCTCTGTAAATATTAAGAAATGAGATTGTCACTTCAACCACTACCACCTTAGAAATAGTAAGGCAACAAGACTAAAATTTAAGAGCTTTTAATTTTTGTTCATTTCACTCTTTTTCTACAAGTGTTCAAGCTTTCAACTGACATCTGATAGTCCCTATATCAAAAGCTAGACCTAATTCCAAACTCAGAATTTACCCCAAACACACATTATTTTAATTTAGCTTTTTTGTTGCATTAAAAAAAATATATATATCTTCTAATCCTTGAGTTTCAGGCTTATATTCGATAAAATACAGTCCAATTTACCAAGCCTTTCACGTCCAAGCCTCTTTGCTAAAATGTTCTCATTGGTACTACAAACGACTAACAATTCTAAGCATCTTAAGCAGGTCTTTTCCAAAAGCAAGCTGCTATCCTTATTACAATCAACTGCAAGGCAAGCATTTTAACATTAGTATGAAGTTTGGGATGAGGAAGGTTCAAGATTGCGTGTTGCTGGGAGGCTTTCTTTTGGAGAAGTAAAGGAGGATGGCTGGGAAAAAGAGAGAGAAGTTTAATGACTTTTATATTAAATTTGTCCAAATATGGATGTAGCCACTCAAAGGCAGCGGAACCCTTCAGTGGCACATAGCCATTGCTCCAACAGGGGGAGGAAGGGGAAAACAAGAAAGCAGGTTTCACCAGTACATCACTGTACCCACCAATTCCTGAAGTCAAAGCAAAATCCTAGCACCATAGAAGACTATGGCAACACCATAAAAACTAGCCCAGCCCTTAAGTCACCATAGAGAGAGAAATATTAAAACTTCTTAAAAACACCAAGACTCTATACTCAATAACAGTATTCTACAGAGCCAGATAGCCAGAGGTAAAACTTACTTGGTTTTAAAAAAGCAACATTAAAATAAAAACACAGCTACTTATCAAAGTTTCAGTGGTATCTGTTATAGTAAATACCTCATAATTATTGCTGAACCCTGGATTCAGCCATTAAAGTGGAATGGAGTGTGGCAATATTTTCTAGTCTGTACAGCACAGCTTTTATTTCTTGAAAAATTACTTCTCAAAGTAGCTAGAGACCACATGAAAGGGAGAAGGCATACAGTCTTGCTTAGAATATGAGTACTTCAATACCTCTGTATAATGTAGTCCTTCTCTCAGGCCACGTGGATCCACACGAATGTTTATATGTCGACACTGGTTCATAAGCTCTAAATGACTAGGGCACTGAACCCACGGTGCATTTGAAGTTAAAGCTAAATGCAGCTGCAGAGATATTCTTTCAGTGTTTTCTGTCAAAAAGATAAAAATAAAAATAATTCAGTAATCCAAATAAGTGCTTGGATTCTACCATAACAGTGTTTGCCATTAAAATGTACACATCTCAAAAAAAATGTAATAGAAACAAATTAGTCCCAAAATGGTAAGTTCTCCACTAAATATTGAGTGTTCTATATTATCTCTTTTAATCAGAGAAAATAGAAACAATAGCACAATATAATAAAATAAAGGTTACATCCCACTTTGAAATTATCCCTCATAAAACAATCAAACTCGACAAAGTTGAAGGCTAGCTAGCAACCAGTGCCTCAGTTGCCCATGCCATAATTTGGAAGCAAATATACACATTCCTGTATAGAGCCAGAGGCTTGCCTAACACAGAGAAATAAAATAAAAACCAACTGCACTGATTCTGAAGCTTATACTGATTACCAAATTACACTACAGCAACCTTAGTGAGGGTTAAGCTCTCAAAATTAAAAGGACTATGATAATTTAGTCTCACTTTCTTCACAGAAGTCCCACAAAACACATCTGGATTAGTTTGTATGTCCAAAAAAAAAAAAAGAAGCTGTGGTTTAAGGCATATCTTTTAGAAAAGCACCCAACCCTAGTTGCAATTTTTTAGTGATTAAAAGTCAGCTATCAGTCTTATGCTGCTCTAAAGACAAGTGCCACTTTAAAGAAAACAAAAATTCATGATTTCTATTCTGAAGTAGCCTTAGACTAGTTTTCAGACATTTAGTTTCACTGCATCTTTGTCAGGTAGAGAAGAGAGTTCTCTATCATCAGATGCACTTCCCTCACAGGTATATCAGAAGCAATCAGCTCAAAGAGAACTTCAAGGGACAGACTGAGCAGATCAGCCTCCCTTAATCTCGTACTTAAACTCCCTCAAACTCAGTCTTTTTGAAGATACCAGACACAGCACAGCCATAACAATTGGACAGGTGCTAGAGACACAACATCATGGTGCAAGCTAATTATCATTACAAATCTCTAACTGTGTTTTCAGACTGCTTGCTTCCTGCCAAAGAGAGTCAATACTACATATGGAGGATTATTTTATTTTTCAGTGTCATGCTGTCAAGTTAAACAGGCTGAGTGCGATGTAACCTATCAAACGATAAGATTACTCTGAATCAGTAACCTGTCCTCATTAACACAATCTCTTCCCCTAAACACACTCATCCTTTGTCACATACCAACTTTCCTCTGGATCACTGGTTTCAAGAAAGAAATTAATCTCAGTAACAAGGTCTCACATGGATCATTTCTGAATGTACCTTAACCTATTTAGCTGCTCAGCGAGTCCAAATTTGTATTTAACAAAGCAAAGCAGGGCAAAATGCTTTATGCAAAAAAGTTCTTGTCAAACCTATCTTGACTGGCGTCAGTTACTCATGTTAAAGTAATTAAAACCTTTATCAGTCCCTACATTGCCTGCCTTAGATGTGTTTATGTTTATCCATTAGTACTGAATATAAGTCCATTTTGTTAAAACTAAGATTTTTCTCATATTGTGAAAATGTGAAGCCTAAAGCTAGAATTTCTAGCCTTTAAATGCCCAGAAATTAATTTCTCAGTTAAATTCTTCCATGTTCAGAACAATATTCATACCTTGTCAAAAGCTATCTACAAAAAAACTGAAGTTCTAAAATTTCATGAAACATGAAGGATATTTGATTATTTTTTTCCATGTTTTCTCTGCCCCCCCTCCAATCTCATTTTAACTTCTATAGAACAAAAAGATTCCTTTGTTCAGTGAGAGGAAACATGAAGTAAAAGAGTCACTAAGAATGCAGAAGTGCTGAAATTAAATACATGAGGTTGGAATGGAAAAGTCATTTAGCTACATGCCTTCATTTACCAGTGAAGTTAGAGTTGCACTCTTTCTTTTCATGGTGAAAGGTTCCTATCACTCCTCAGTATTATAGCTTTTGCAATTAAAGATTACATTAAGATTACACCTTATTTTTTTCCCCTCATACAAATAAAGTTCTTTCCTACCTGTATTCTCAGGAAAGACAGGTTCTATGCCAACCCCATGATCAGAAGGTGCTGTTATCTGGGCAGGATCTCTGAGGTAGATTCCACGGTTGCTTCCAACAGTGACAGTAAAGCCTATGTTACTTGTAAATGATGAATTCTGAATGAGGTAGTCATAGGCTTTATCAACCTATTAGAAAGAACATATTCCAGATTAACCAATTTCAGGTTAACAGTCATTTATACACATTATCTTCTATATGTACTCAGCAAGCACAGCAACAAACAGTGAAGTAATTCACATGCTACTTATTTGAGTCTTAGTGACTGCACCTTACTTCCCATGATACTAAGTATAGAACATAGGTCAAACACTTTCAGTTTGCAGCAACTGCACAAAGCACCAAAATAGTGAAGACCATTTAAAAACACTTGTACAACTCTCCTTTGCTATACATTCATTACAGGATGCGCAACAGAAGTTTTCAGAGATGATTTCAGAGACTAAAGGCCCAGATCTACAACACTAATTTGGGTCTCTTTCTCATATCTGGAGCAAAATTTATTAAGCATCTGAGCCTTTTATTTGAAACAAGAAGTTAACCACTTCAAAACAGACAAGCACAATGGGATGCCCAGGCTAAGAAACAGGAAACGTTGAAAAGAACAGCACTTCTGAAATCTCACTTTTTATGTCTAAGAGATTCAGGTCATGAAATCCTGTCTTAGGTTTAAGTAAAAGAGCAATCATTGTAAAACCAGACAAGCAGCTCACTTTTTGGGGTTAAAAAAAAACAAAAACAAAAAACAAAACAACCCACATCACACACACAAACACAATATCTCACCATCTTGCTTTCTAGTCTACTGACTCCAAAACCCTACATTCTCTTCTACTTCATAGTAAATACCTTCCCCAGTGAAGATTAGGCCACTCTCTGTGAGACAATTGGACATCCAATAGCCTCGATCCCCCAGGTCATGGTAAGTGTTTTAATCAGACTATTAAATCATAAGATAGGACTGGTGTACTTCATTTTTCTGTGGCAATGTTTTTATTTAATATGGCCACCTTTGTTGCCTTCTGTATCAAACTCAGTGTTATAGATGTGCTTAGAGAGCATCATCTACTAGTTCAAGCATCTCAAGAACATGAGTTTAGGACTGAGCATTTAAGATCTAGCATCTTCCCAGCATTTCCATCTGGCCAGGATGGAGCAACTGCAGGCAGGAACAGCAGCAGCTCTTTAAGAACCTAAGCAAATTCACTGGCCAAAACTTAAGCACAGGGAGATTGTCATCCAGCATGTTTTCATAACACAAAGGATCAAAACGCAGATTTCCAAGCTACTTAAGTCCAAAAGATACAATGAAAGCTCAGACTTATTAATGCCGGCCCAGAGCAAAGCCGTCACAGAAGTGCAGCTGTACTACTCTGTGAAGCAGAGTGGGTGTCTCTGTAATTTCACTCCCCCAAACTTACAGTTCCAGCACTTGTTCACACAGAACAAGATCATCTCTCTCTGACAATAGTGTAAACAAATTTTTAGACACTAAGATTTAAGACTTGGACAAAATTGTTAAGACAATTTAGGCATCCTAATCCAAATGTGGGGATGACAACAACCCACATCCTACTTTATATGTCCATATGCTTTTTTGGTCAGTCTAAGAATGTGGCTTGTTAACACATTTATTCTACTGTAATTGCATGCTGAAGCCAAAAAAAACAGTCTCATTCCTCCTCTCCTCTCACTACATTCCCTTTTTTTCCCTGAATCAGACCTAGAAATCAAGTGGCATGAGAGCAAGCTGAGTGAATTCATCCAGAAAACTGTTCTTTTTCTGGTGGGTTAGTTTTCCACTGTTAGCAAGTACCTGAATAACACCATGTCCTTGTGCAAATACTTCTATATTTTCAGCTTTCACTGCAGTATTTTCTAATGCTCTTCTGACAGAATGAACTGTGTAATGAATATCATTAGCTTTGAGTCCTGAAATTAAAAATAAAGCTATAATTGGAGACAATTAAATAAAAAGTTACTACATTATCAACAATTAATTGTTGTTAAACACATCATAGCAATCTTTTTTTTTAAATTAGGAAAAAAAGGATCTAATCTCTTTTACACTATGTATCTGTACTTAGTATTGTAGCATATTATTACCTGACAGTACTAATGCAATGCCTCCGCAGGCATTGGGTGAAGACATGGATGTGCCATTCATGAGTTGTGTTCCTCGCAGAGTCCAGTTTGGAACAGAAGCAATAGCACCTCCTGGTGCACTGATACTTACTCCAAGCGCTCCATCAGTACTAGTGTTAAGATAGAATTATTGAAAAACAAGCATTTTCTCCTGCACACTTTATACTGAAGGTACTACTGTATCTGTACATTTAAAATGATAACTTTAGCTTTAGTGACATTCTCAAGTATATTACTTTATTAAATCCATTAATCCTAAGAAAGCATGCCATTAAATGGTAACTTCAAATGTCATATTAATCATCAGCTATGCCTGTTTTCTGAACCTTTAGAGGTATAATATTCCACACATTGGAAATTTTCAGACAGTCAATTTTTACATATCAATCAGGCTTCAGTTTAATTAGAAGAGTATCTTCTGAGATCTGAACTAGTTTATGTTGCACACAAACCAGCCTATTAGGCACTTAAATGCATAATTGAGTACTCTACTGAGTCTACTTAGCCTTTATTAATTTTAAATAAGATTAATAACAGGAAGGGGAAGAACAGAAGAGTTTCAAAATTCAGATCTCTAACTGTGAGCGTAGCCACTTCAGAACTATGACAAATTTTGAATTACAACACAGAACTTGAAACAAGTAGGGCAAGGGGAAAAGGCACAAGAAGGAATGTCAACAGGTGGATCACAATCTGCTGAGTCTAAACCACTTTTAAATATGCTTGAGCAAGAAAGGAGGGGTCGATGTCTATGGCACACTTAAAGAAGTTTTTTATTAGTATGAGCCAGACTTGCCCAATCTTCCCTGTTCTGGACAGAAGAAAAGTACACCACTTGAACAATCACACCACTACACCTCAGCTAGTAAGTTCTGCTGAGAAACAGGGTATATTAGTTTGACTTAGCTCCTACACTGACAGCCTCATATGCCCAAGGTCTGTCTCAAATCCAAGTACAGTCAGCATGACTCTACAATACAGCATTTAGACATATTTTATGAATCTAGTATAAACAACAGGTTTTGAATCATTACACTTCTGGCTAAGCAGCACACAGCAGATCTACCTGAAATCCTACTCAGACAGACTAATCTCCGACCCCAAGCCTACTCTAGCAAAGCTTTAGGAACTCTGCAGTCACGTGTACCACACCCTACACAAGGAGAACCCTCCTTTGGCCAGATTTGGGCCTTTCAGTTCACATATAGTCATTCAGTCTATTTCTCAGTGTAGAGTGCCAAAGCAGGAGATCTTCCACAGATCTAGATATAAAAAGTAGTCTATATAGCAATCTCAACTAAAAAAAAGAAAAAAAAAAACTTTCATTCTCAGGTTGAGGGAGAGAGAACATTTATCTCTTATGTGAAACATGACAATTTTGCATAGTAAGGTTCTTGGAACAATATACTTGCCTGTAAATATACAGACACTACGATGGAATATTTCAAAGAAAAATGCTATTAGGGAGGCAGATGCTATGCAATCAGCAGATAAATTAAGGACCAACCTCAAACTACGGTTCTTATATTTTCCTTCCCTCAATAATATTGTAGGCTAAACTATTAAAAAAGTATACAATAACTTCATGACTTACAAGAACAATTTCAAGATCTAAACACAGGTAAGAACTCAGGAAGAAACGCTGTTCTTTTTCTCTCGACTATGACATTACTGTCAAATTCTTCTGAGACATGATATGAAATAAAAATCCAAGTTTTCACTGTCCACAGATTTGCTTTTCCAGATCTTTGAGATCTTCTATAATGTGACACAGAAAAGCAATTTTTCTCTCTACTCACCTCCACTAGCTCAAGCAAAACTCTTAAGTAGGCTGTGCCATTATGGCAATGTCACTGAAGCCATTAGTCTTGAAATCAATAACAGTATTTCTTCTGATTATCAACACTAACAGAACAGTTAATTTTACCACACTTTACCACACTAACTTTATGAAACAAATGCTACTGAAAAAAGCCTCTGAAAAAATAAATTCCAGAAAAAAAATTCCCAAAGAAAAATGTTATTTTCAACAACTTCTATTGCCTCTGCTGAGAAAACCATTATAGACTAGGTTTTCACTCAAACACATTTCTCTGAAAGGCACAGGTTGTGAAAAGGCAGTTTAGTGGTATTCCCTCTCCCCCAAGAGCTCTAGAGGCTTAAAACCAAAGATATTTCAAGAACAGCAGGCCACCTAAGCTCTTCCCATGGGAAACTTCTTTTCCATATTAATGACCAATTTTTAGATTTTGAATGATGTGATCTGACTCCAAAACTAAAGAACTTGTTCTTTTTAAAATAACCTACCTAGGCCCTCTAGATGACCAAGTATATTGATTTGCTGGCAGTTTTTCTCTCAAAGAATATTCAGCAACCATCATATCAGGTGATACATAAGCACCAACACCTATTAAAAAAAAAGTTCAACTATTTGAGATGTCTAATGGATCTGTATCAAAGGCAAAAATAAAATCTCCTCTGTGTTTTCAAATAATTGTGGAAAAAAAATTGTTGATGTTTATAATGGACAAATACATACATTTTTCTATCTCAGTAAAATTTTTTTTTAAACAAAGCAAGTGTAATGCAGCATGCTATACAGTAACAATACTGATACATTCTGTGTTTAATTTTATGATATTTTAGTATCATACAACAGGACTAACATGAATAAATTTTAAATTTCATTTCAGCTGGAGTAGCATACATTCACTGTCTGTACTTCTTTCAGAACAGATTATTTTTACATGCCTTTTTCTTTTTTTTGAGAAAGAATATTTTGGCTTAGTTTATACTGTTATAAACTACACCAACCTCACCTCAAAGCAATCAGTGTAAATTGGCTCTTGTTCATATGGCTCAGAGCTACACCACTTGGAGTAGAAGGCCACATCCATTCAGCTTAAACACTATCCTGATGAGATAGTCATTGTCCTCCTGAATACTCCAAAGTGCCCAAAGCATGTAAATGACTAGGTCAAAGCCTGCTAAAGCTGTGGTTTTAGAGCATGATGCCAAGGATGTGTGTTGTCTATTCTACAGTGTATAGTCTCAGGTCTTCCTGCTACAAGCACTACCAGGAAACTACCATGCCAAGCTGAGCGAACCAAGCTCAGGCAAGGTCTGTGTCCACACTGTCTGTCTGAACTAACATAACCTGTCAACTGTACTTTGGTTTTCCCCTCAAAGAAAACTACCTGGTTCACTCCAGATGGAAGACAGGCGGAAGCTATTTTACACGCAGAGTGGATGATAAAGAAACCCAGTCTCTGGAGTAATACAATGAATCAGCTGAGTTAACATAGTGGAGGCATTGTCAGAATGAGGCCAATGAAGACCTTAAAAGAGCCTGTTAGTTCCAGTTCCGTTCCCCCAATCTCACTCATAAATAGAGTAATTGCAAATTAACTTTTAGAAAGCAATCAGTGTTAATTCTATTAGTTACCCTGAAATAGTGTCTCTCAAACCTTCAAGTCTATATGCTGGAGTGCTAGCATGAGGATTCTGAGATTTACTGCAGTAAACAAATTATTTACAGCAGCATCAGAGGATTTATATAATAATTATGAATAGGAAAGTTAACCCTGAGTGCTAAACATTTTTTAAACTCATTGCAGTGAAAGACTGACGTATATAACAAAAACACATACTGGCATATCAGAAGAACCAATTCTTATGCCAGTAATACATTTGCACAGACATGGCACCATAGCTTAAAGGATTCTTCCCTTAGAACGACCTCTCCAGGTAGTGTAATGGTAATATCTTATATTCAGATTATAAAGCTAGGTTTCACTACGAATAGAAAGAAAACATAACAGGATACCTGATTAATCACCATTTAGATCATCTAAAATTATATTTTTGACAATTTAAGGTGCACTTCAAGACTTTACATAAGAGAAAAATATAACCAAGTTTAATTCTAATTTACAAGTTGCATTTACCAATAGCTAATCATCTGAGCGAAGTGATGTACTTAGACAGTTACAGTTAAAAAGAATCATCTTGGGATCTTTGCGTAAGCCAGATCACAAACATTTTGCAAATTTTATATAACGTCACATCAAATTAAGACCACCTGCATCTGCTACCTCTGTTTTCTGCATAGGTAAGTTCTTGAATTGTAAGGTAACAATCTAAGCTTCTATACCTAAATATACAGTAAGTGCCTTCCTCCGAATTAATCTTGTTGCCTAGTAAGTCTTTGAAAATACCTTAGATTAACAACTGATCTGTGATCTCAAGCATGTAACACAAGGATACAACTTGTAAAGATAGCAGTTGAATACTGTCAATGTGAGTAATTTTTTTCAAAACAAATTATTTACCTATTACACTAGATGTAGTACCACCAGGACATCCTACTGTAGAAAGGCAAGGGCCATTATTGCCTGCACTTGAAACATAGATTACATTGTGTTTCCACACAGCTTCATTAATTACTTCACAAATTCTCCTAAAGTAAGAGAGGAAAATAATTCATTTAATCAACAATGCTGCTTGCCTCCCACAGACATTAAGGGCAAAACTCCCAGTTCCAGTAGAATCTCTGTGTCCAGTCAGAGAGCATATGGAGCATTATCCAGCCTGCTTCCCACACCTAACAGAGGTATTTCCAGTACTTAAGTTGACCACAAAATACAGCTTCTAATTTTAAAAAGGAGCAATGATCGCATAGCAAAATTAAGTCTCCCCCAAAAAATCCCACAGATTATGTAGTGTTCTAACTACAGAAATTCTTGTTTAATATTCTAAAAAAATTCCTTGCATTGTAAATTATTGGCAATTTCAACAGGTTTACATTTTTAAATACATCTTTGTAAGTTAAGTAAACTGTGACAGTTTAACGTCTATGAATCATTTTGGCCTGGACAATTCATTCTTACTTACATTTATGCAAAACCAAAGAACTGTAATTCCAGTTTTGTAATATTTAAATAGTTTGTATTAACCACAAACACTCACCCAGAATTTGGCCAATGTGTTGCTTCTCCATAGCTATAGTTGACAAGATCACATTTATATTTTATTGCTTCTATCATCTGATAAAGTCAAAAAAAGCCAAAATACACACTGGTCATAGGAAAGATCACAGAACATCTGCTATAGTCACACAAAGAACAAGGGACAAGTTTCTCTTGATTTTACCAGACAAACAAACTTGAAGTAAATTAAAATCTTTATCTAGATGATATTTTCCTAGTGACCACCAAACAGAACAAAAACCCCAGTCCTCAAACACCTTATCAACTTGTCACGTTCCAAGTTATAAATTAAGGCATTAACCTGAGAGAAAACCACAGAGATCATTAGAATTTTGTCTCAAATGTCTGTCCTCAATAACACAAAATTCCTCCTTACTAGGCAGTTTGGTCAGATTCCAAACAGTCATGAAAACATTATCGCACATCTTCATGTTGCCATAGCAAGATCTTTTTATGGACCACAAGTATAAGTTTCTATTTTCAATTCCTTTTACTGTGTAAAGTTTTCCCCATCCACTCACTATGTGGCAGAGCCTTTCACTGTTAGAAAGGAATGGTATTCCTCACCCTTTTGAGGAATATAGTGAAAATAAACTTAGCCGCATGCTTAGACACTGGTCTCTATCCTAGATTTATCTAAATATTTAAGTATTTATTTATTCTATAGTTATCTAAGTAACTATAAAAAGTATACTGACAGCACAGATTAAGGAATATAAAATAAGCATACAAGTCACTTAACTCATGTTAGTTAGCAGAAACACTGCATTTCTATCAGACTGAAAAACCTCGTTAGTGCTCTATGCAACAGAAGTCTTTTACGTTAAAGCGTTATTGTTAATAAATGTTTGAAAATTTACTCCAATTTTTAAGTGTCTGGCATATTCTAGAACTATAAAAACACAGACTATAAGCAACAAGAGCAGACAGTGATCCAGAATAATCTAGAGTTAAATCAGACTGCCGAGATTAACTATTTATTTAGTGAAATACTCACAGCTCTTATTAGACCAGTGCCAGTTTCCATTGTACTTAGTCTTGTATCACCAATCTTGATTGCTAGAATTTGAGCTCCAGGAGCCACACCATTTCGTTCAGGTTCCTCCGGAAAGTATCCGGCTGCTATACTAGCCACATGTGTTCCATGTGCTCCTGAACAAATGAAAAAGCATATCGCTGTACGCTTAGCAAGCTTCATTTATATTAATTTAATACACTGCAGTTCAAATCATTTTCATTTATTGAGCTACCAGTATATAAATGAAGCCCAGAGTTCAAATCACTTTGTCTCTTATTACAGTACAGCATTTGTTTAAACAAAAAGCCAGTAAGCATCAGCAATTTGCAAAACAGAACAGCTGGGAGGGATAAGGGGGAGAAGCATTAAATTAACCTTGTTAACTCCACTATCAAAGTCACCTAAAAGGCTCAACACTTTCTACTACAAGTTAAAGTTATTCCCCCAAATGATCCAGACAGTGGGGTTTAACACCCCCCCCCCCCCCCCCGGTCAAATACTCAAAAATAAAACTACATGGAAACATAAAAGGAATCAAAAAAATGTACCATCAATTTTGGAACCAGAACTGTTTTCACAGTATTACTGAAATATAGATATTTTCACAAGAAATTAAGAGCATTCTTTATCAAATATATACCATCTGAACCCTCTAGATGCTTCCAAAACAAAAACTGATTAAACACAGACATAAAAATATGGGATCAGAGTGGTTGGAGCTACAGCTATAGTGACACCTGCCATCACAAGAAAGTTTAGATAAATCAAAATAGCTAATTCCCTTTCATTCATGGATGTCTTATTTAAGAAGCTGCCCATAAGAAGCTGCCCATAAATCATTCTTTAATCATAAAAGCTGCAAAGGACAGCAACTAAAATTTAACCATCATCTGATACTTAACAAAATGAAAAAAAATTACTTTGAAAGAAGGTTCGCTCTATTTAGGCTTATGCCAGTAAGATGCAGGAACATCTTCAAGAGTAACTTCAACAAAAAATATACTATCTATACATGCATACATGCACAGAGCTCACAATATTTCAGACAAAAATGCAAGCAAGTTTGGTAATAAGATGTCATTATGGGTTTACACTAGGAAATGTGGATATTGATCTTTAACATTATACCGATGGGTGCTGTATTAATAAATTGCCTTGGGCCATCCCAAGTACCAGAATCAGGCTCCAATACACTATTCGGATAGCTGCTTCTTATGATACCTACTCAGCAGCAAATTTCCTTAAAATGCATTTCATTTACCTCCACTTGTCACAATGGAAAGAAGGTTCCCATCATCATATATGTTAACAGAATAATTCAGCATCTCAGATGTTCCAAAAGATCCATATTCCTGAGCCTCTTTGTAGGTTCTCAACACTGTACAGCTAGTTAAGTCACCACTCTCACTTGTATCTATGCAGGCTCTGTTGACAAAAACAAAACAAAAGGAAATTTTTCAACTAATGTAAACTTTCAATTATATTTTTTCCACACAAAAGCACCACAGAAGTCTCTACAGGCCTTGTTTTGTGTTTATGTCTTACTTCTGTAAGTCAAGCGGTATTTTTAAACCTGATTATGTACAGTTAGATTCAGAAACTACTGAAACCTCTAAATAAACTACTTTTCAAATACTACTAAATTTCAATAAATCTGTCTTTGAAAAGCAAGTATAAGAAAATCCAGGCAACTTCTTCAAGAAAGAAGTTCTTACTAAAGCTAGCTGTCCAGTGTTGGTACACAAACTTCTGAAGTCTCAACAACTGTTTTGCTTGATCTGTATTTTCAGTAAATAAAATTGCCATATCACTTTCTGAACTTTGTGCACATAAAGGCTTCTGATTTTTTTCCCTACCACTAATGGATAATAAAAGTGATTTTACTCTTTGCCTCAGAAAAAAACCCCAAGCTTACACTTTATATTATACTCTCTTTCTCTATATGTTCTCTTCACTCCTCTCAGAGAAGTCTCTAAGACATCACTGTACCCCAACTTCCTTCAGGATCTTTCTTTCATGAAGCTCAAGTGATACAGCAGGATTATTTTAAAGCAAATAATATTTAAGAGCTCTATAAAAAGGGCAGATATAAAAATGAACACACTTCTTGGAGCAAACTGCTGTTTTATGTGTAAAACAATGTTTTAAACAAGTTTGGGCATTTACCTCCAGGTCTCACCATCATTCCATATTAGACAATCATATACAGGACCAGGGTCACAATACTTTTTCTCAAAAGAATTCAACAGTTCCACTTGATTTTGAAGTTCCTCCTTTATTAATTTATTTACCTAATAAGGCAATAAAAATACAGTTAGAGTATTTCTAAAATTATCACTAGATAGGTATAAATTACTACCACTATGAGCCATATTCCTTTCAGATGCTATACATTTGTTCCATTACTTCATCAAGAATGT
Organism: Apteryx mantelli; assembly: GCF_036417845.1. Classification (NCBI taxonomy): domain Eukaryota; kingdom Metazoa; phylum Chordata; class Aves; order Apterygiformes; family Apterygidae; genus Apteryx; species Apteryx mantelli. The sequence goes on along the minus strand of NC_089978.1, from coordinate 62,377,668 downwards.
AAGATTATCATAGAATGTATAAACATCTAGAAGTTGAATGGTTTCAAACAGTGCAGTACTTATTCTTGGCCTATTATGTGTAACTATTACTGATTTCTGTAATTGCAAGGCTTAATGCCCCTACTTTTTTATACTGACTGGTAAATGACATGGAAGTACTCTAAGGAATTTCTGGTACTTTGCTGAAATGATACATATTTTGCAAAAAAAGGATAGGTTTCCTAAAGTCCTAAATTGAGCACAGCAATGATAACAGCCTCAAAACAAAGCATATTAAATTAAAAATAAAACTTACTGAAAATATACATATCTTACAAGGTACTGCATTTAATACCATCTTCATATTCAGTAGTAAGCTGAATATTTTACCAACATTAAGCAAATCAAGTAAGCATACATATTAAGATGTTTTAATCAATCAGCAGATGCATTGATAATTATCTGCCAAAATAGTCATAACCATCTTTCCTTCACTCATCTGATAACATATTTTAAATTTGCAAACAGTTACTTGTTGAGATATTTGCTTAGAAATATACAAACTTGGGAGGGAGAGCTGTGAACAGCATCAAATTCTTCTTGTTTCCTACAAGCCTCTGCTAGCGCCAGCCTGTGAACAGGATCCCAGAGCTTTTCCTTGCGCTCTTTCTGTAACACAAAACCCAAGTTTCTCAATAACTTGACAAATATTTGTCAGTATATGAAGACTACAAAATCATTTCAAAGTTCTGATTTAAGACACAGCGACTAAAAAGTATAATACAATTCTGTAAATAAACAGCTGTTACACACAAAAGAACAACAGGTATCAGTGATAGACTTTTTGTAGCAATGGACCATTGTGGACTCTCACCTTCTGTGATTCTAGAATTCTGAAAACACCTATTTCTTCTGCCAAACTACACAAAAATCAGTCAAAGAACGGCTCTAAAGCTCTGGCCAGCAGCCTACATACGTTAGCAAATCACATACTTCGTTTTTTTTCTTTAAAACAAACAAAACAACACTGAAGAATGAGAACTCTGAACTATAATAAATACATCAGAAGCAAAGCATAATTCATTACCTGAATCCTCTCCTTAAGAGCTTTAGGATATATGTCATAGCCATTTTTTATGCCAATGTGATATTTGCCTGAAGGATTTACCCAGTTTGCTGGAATCTAGAGAAAAGTATATTCAAAAATCAGTTAACTAATTTCCTCAAAGAAAAAAAAAAAAGGGGGAAAAAAAAAAGAGACCACCATGTAAGGAAGCTTAGCAGAACAAACTTGCAAATATCACTAATTAATTACATATCTCTGTGACAGTAATTAGTGCACTAACTTTTAACAACATGATATGGCAGTTGCAATTCTGTTCCTAAAGAATCACCATCAGTTCAACTGCAGTGCCACATGAACATCTTTAAGCATCAGTTGCCCCTCCTGCTTTAGAAACATACAGCCCCAGTAGAGACTTTTTTGAGTAAAGGTGGGAGGAAACAGTAGATGAAATGAAATGATAAATGAAATGAAACATCCTACTGTGGAGGGGATGGGGGGTGGGGGGGAAATCTTATGATACGCCATTGACAAACATCTGAATGTCTAACTCCGTATCTTGCTGCAGTTTTGATTCTCAGCAGATCAGATCCACTAGCACTAATAACAATAGAAAAAAGAAATACAGATTCACCCTTACAATCATATTCCATGTAAAATTCAGAAAACAGCTGGTAGCATGGAGAGATCCAAAGACTGGATGCTCTCCTAACATTTCATCAACATAACCACCCAAATGAAAACATGGCAGTAACACCAACAATCCTGCGCAGCTGAGGCCTCAACTAGATCTCATCACATCCTTTCTAAAAATCCTATGCCTGTTCTATTAACAGTGAGAGTACACTGTGCCTATAAGTCCTCTCAGATTCTTCAGTCTCCACAACTGTTTTCCATGAGTTTAACAGAATGACTCCTCCTGTAATTCACTCAAATGTAAAATACACTAGCACATTTAAAAGCAGAACTGTAAGTGTCTTTAGATCTTTTTAAAACATGTTACTATGCTTTCTTCAGCCAACTTTCAAAACCATATCAGAAACTGATTTGAATAAAAGAGCAGCAAATTAAATGATTATTGAGTCCTCAACAAAACTCTGTAGCTACCCACACTTTGCTCCAGAGAATTTGCAATATAAAGACATATGAAAAGTAAAAGAAATATGATATTAAACAGAGCAATCTGTATGAAGATGAGGAAATGCTGAATTAGGTTTGGATAGGATCTCATTAAAAGGAGAAAAAAAAAGCCTGCAGGAGCAAAAATTGGTACTAAATCTGTTGTTAGAGAAAAAAAATGCCCAGTGGCCACTATATAATTACCTTTAAAGTTCTTCCAGAAAGACCGATAATTTCTCCATCTTTAGGTTCTACTACAGTACATGTAGTTACATCACCACTGCCTGTTGTATCAATTATATCAATTATCTTGGGCTTCCCATCAGTTGTAATCTGAAAATACAAGCACAGAATACTTGAAAATGCAGTTGATTATTCTTCAACATACAAACCAGGAAATTTTTCATTTTTGTGAATAAAAATACCAACTTACTTTCTTAAGCACCCTATCTTTAACTGAGGGGCATAAAAAGCTGTTTGAAATTAGTTAAATTTTCAATTAACTTGTATATCTTCCTCACCTTAAATAAAACTATTAATTCATTTCTAAAAAAGCCTTACAAGAGAAACAAGTTACAAAAAGTTTATTAATAAAGCTCAGAAGCCCATGTTTAGAACCAAGCCTTCCAGTAAGTTTTCCCTAAATTTGCAAAACTACAATTTTCTTTCAAAACATTTACAACATTGCTTTCATCCTACTGCTCTGGCCAAATTTTACAGTAATGACGGTACAATCCCAGAAAGATGAAAGCTGCTGAACTACACGCAGTTACATGTTTGAACCTCTTAACTGAGTTTAACCCTAAAAGGTACACAAAATACCATCCCTTATTTTTCTGTTACAAGGATTCTGCTTCATATTTTAAACAATGCAAAAAGTTAGGAGCTATGGTTATACACACCTAATATTGTTTAAAGAGTACTTTTACCAGGGGGCAAAAACGGGAGAACTGTCTGTCTAGGAAGAGCACAATTTTAAAGCCTTCTCAAATTAAATGAAAACTAGCCCTAAATGGACTTGACGACAGTCACTGGCCTACTGGGAAGAAGTCCACATCTACCCAATCACAGACAGAGACAATAGCAGCATTTTTAAGGGTAAGAATGGGAAACAGCAGTGGTATTAGATGACTTCAGAAGAGAAGGAAAATATCATACAATCTTGCAGAATGACATATCACATGATTTTTAAAAAATTTAAGAAAAAAACAGTTTACCAAAACAAACTGCACTACAAGAAATACACCAAAAGAGAAATGTGTCACCTAAATTTAAGATTATTCTATAGCAGTAATCTGCATAGCCAAATAAAACTATTATATAAGCTATAAAGCTACAGCTATGTCATGAAACATATATGACAACTAGTAAAATCCTAAAGGAACATACTACAGATGTCCTAGAAAGAATTGACAGTTTATGGTATCAAAAACAACCAATGATGCACATAAAGTCCCTTCCAGAGAAGTACCTTCCACACAATTATCAAAAGTATAAGACACTCTTGACACATTTAGAAAAAATATTCAATATTATTATCTTCTCATAATAACACACTTCATCTAGTAGGGATTATATCATATCAGTTTTCTCAGCAAATAGACTACATTCCATAAACAGTAGCTGATGCTTGAAGAGCAGCATGAATTGGCTGTAAGGAATTATTTTTGCAGCTCTACATTAAAGATTGTTGATTAAAAAAAACAAAACAAAAACCACAATCTTCCCAACACCTCCTATACACCAACTATACTGAAGCTTAAAAACAAACAAACAAAAAAAAACCCCAAAACCAAACCACCTTCCTGTTTAGAATAGCTGCAAATTTCACTGTTTTCTAGCATTTCAGTGTTTGGTATTCTTGCCTTTATGCTCTACCATTACTGTTGATCTTGCAAATAACACACAGGGCAGGTAGTTTTGCTCAAACCATGTTCTGGAAGTATGAGTTCAGCTGCAGAAAATGGACAACATAATTAAATTATTTCATAAAAGTCACTCTGCTGATGCCAAAAAAAGACAAGACAATTGTCAAGCTTTTACCAGAACTCAACAAATATGGATAAAGACCTCCAAGGTTTAAAAGTTGCATGGTTTAAAAAAAAAAAATTAAATAGCTGCAAAAAAAGATAGTGCAACAAGTATAAACAGGACGCAGATTCCTATTTTCCAGAAAGTAGCAAATACTGCTTTGAAGAAGTTTGCTATGGAACAGTTCTCATTGAAGAAACCAACGCTGTTAACTCTGTTCACAGAAATTCACATTCAGTTAGAGGAACTGTTAAAGTAATAACCCGGTAATACGTTTACTGAACAACAATTATACAGTAGTGAAAATTTACTTGGGAACCTCCATGCATAGGCATTTATACCACAGAATTTTCTAGCATCTGTAATTAATCCCTTCAGATGCCAGTCTCTGCTCACAGAGAAGTCAACAGGTGGCCTTGAAGAGAAGCTATGCCCAAAGCAGGCTTCCACCAATAATAAATCATCTGCATGCTAAACCTGAGATTATCAGAATTGAGCATTTTTCAGTACACCTCTAAAGAAAGTAAATTACTCAGTGATCAAATGCAAGAAAACAAAAATGAAATTGTAACCCAAGGCAACCTCTTTGACATTGGCAAGTCATACTGCAACAGGTGGCCAGAAAGCAGATTTATGCTGTAGTGAACTTGGGTGGTTTTAAAAGTTACTTCCTAGCCAAAAATTCTATGTGCAACACTTGCACTATATAGCTCTTCGCCCTCTAGGTGAAGAGCAAGTCCGCATGTGCACATGACTTTGTGCAACTAGGGTCAACAAATCATAGTCTTTTGGGTCAGACACAAGAAACTTGAGAGTTTCAGGTGCAAAGGTCTAAGGTTCAGTTCCTAATGGCAGCAATCCAGCCAGATTCACAGTCATTCAGTGCAAAGTAACTGATAGGGCTCCTGGTGCTGACAAGAACTGTTTGGCATACCGCCCACCAACAGTAATGCTACAGTGAAACTTGAGTTCAATTGTTTTTTTGTCCTTCCCTCCCCCTTCAAGTCCTGTAAATCTGGGTGAGGAGGGGAGAATTAAGTGATATTAATTAATTTTATTTGTGTGATTAGAAAATTTAGAAGTAATTTATTATAGTCATGAAGTATGTTTTAGCATCAAAATTAAAAAAAGAAAAGAATTGCTATATAATGAAAATATTTTATAGTGTATTAAAAAAATCCCCAATTCTACATTTAATATCATGGTTTACGTAGTCATGTGGAAAAATAAATAAAATAGCCTACCAGCTTATAAATGAGAATGATTTTGTTGTTTGTACATTTTAGTTTGAAGTTTCAAAAACACATGCTTTCATGTTACCTGACTTTGTAGAATAATTCAGTTAGTAAATTCAGTACTTTAAAAATAATCTACCTGCAGAATCCTGTCAGTTGACCAGCATAATAGAAGTAGAATAGGGGAGAATCACTATTTGTGACACTCCAGACCACTGAGAATCTGAATTAAAAAGGCAAAACTGGATGCATTTGGGCATATTACTGCCAGACCATACAATATCACTGATTCTAACTGATGACTATTGCAGCAACAAGAGAAAAATTCTTCAGTGCTTTGTGATAGCTGATCATCATCACAAATAAAATAATTTTCAAGCAACAAAACTTTTTTTACTCAGTGTTAAAAGCTAGTCAAACTAAAATAACTGCACTGCTAAAAGGCTTCCTCAGAAAAATAGAAGTTATATTAGTTATTAAATTAAAATTCCAAAGGGCAATTCACACCAAAAAAGCAAGACTGCAAGAAGCAGAGGAGGTGACTTATCTGTCCTGAAATACAACAAGTAGTGAACAGCAGCAACAGGAAAACGGTAGGGTGGGGATGAAGAAATACAATACTTATACAACCAAACCTCTCCATTAAAAATACCTTATCTGCCTACACAACAATTCATCAGGTATTGTGCCTGAATGAGGAATTTCATTACGAGCCATGACTAGGCAGATAAGATACATGTTCTACCAGGAGGGCTGGGAGGGGAAAAAATTAGCAGGCAAGAAGCAGACAAGCTAACTTTACAGTTGGTATCAACAGGTGGAGCGGAAAGCAAGCTGAAATGAGTTCTCTACAGGGCACTGTCACAAAAGGTTCAAAAAGGAAAGAAAAATAAGTACAAGCTAGATTAAGACTTTGTATGAAGTGGGCAAGCATGAAAAAAGCACATAGACAACCTCTTTACATGTTTCTCCAATATCCTCTCAAGCTCACTTTCACCAATGGCAAGATGAGTTTCTTTTTTCCAAAGTTCTCTATAAAACATCTACTCCACTACCTGAAATTTTAGCCTTCACATCAAGAAAATGGGGATAATAAGGGATTATTATGAACCCTCACAATTTCATTCTTGACCATGCAAACTCATGCTTTCTTTGTTCCTCATATACACAACCCCTAGAGATTTAGACTTGTTGCTTTCACACATGAATCCCCTCAGAACTATGAACCTTCCATTTCTATTCATATCTTCCAGATTGCCTTTTACTATTTTCTGGTCTGCCATGATACTATCCTCTTTGCTTGTTGACTAACTTCCTTTTTAGCTTCCTAATTAACATTCCACTTACCTGCAGCTTTTTTGCCAAGAGCACCAATTTCATATCAATATAAACTAACCTAAGTTAAAGCTACCCAGTCCCACCTTCCACCCCATCTGTCCTTTCCTTTATCTTTTCAGTTACCTGAACCCCATAAGGAGTCACTTCAGAAAGCCGAACTAAAAAATCAGAGTTAGGTCCCTGAACTAAGTCACTGAAAAGTAAAAGCTGCCCTAGTGCCAGAGAAAGGGCAGACACCACCACAGTCCCTGCTTAAATAAAGGATGCAGTTCCCATAAAAGGTGCATACAACACTCTCTGAATCCTCTGACAGAAAACATGTTGACAGAAGTTGGAAGCAGTAAGAATATAAAAGGGCATATATAAATGATTAAAAATATGTTAAAAAAAACAAATACTGAAGGATTTAAGGAGAAACTGCAGTATGTCCAAATTAAAAATCACCTACACAGAATTTTACAAAACCTGAGATCAAGATCATAATGACAAATATGGTGCACTCTGAGCTCTAAACAAAGCTAGCACACCCAAATGTGATACATTGTATTGCAATCAAATTCTGTAAGAAAAATACACTGACAACAGAGGTAAACAAAGTTTGCTAGAAAGGCACTTTTCATGGAAAACATGTAGTGGCTGTTTGAAGCTCCTTGCTACTACTGAAATAATGCTAACGTTTAAGAAAAATAAAAAGTACTCTCAAAGAGTAACTTCTGTGAAAAGGAAGACAGCCAAACAGATTAAGTGCCCTAAGACGCCTGTGAAAGGCTCAAAAGGAGAAACCTTATGTAAACAACCGAGGCGAAGCACCCTAATCTACAGGCTTTTCTCCGCTCTCTCATAGCGGACCTCCGCGAAGCCCATACTAACGCAACACACAAATGAATACTTAGAGGGAACTGTAAGGGAAAAAAGAAACAACAGCAACAGCAGCAAGCCTCTCACGGCCAACGGCCGCCCGCCGCTCCCCGCGGGCGGTGACTCAGGGCCGCGGTCCTGAAGCGGCTCCTCCCCCGGCACGCGACCGCCCGTTACCTGCATGCCCGGAGCGCCCGGGTCCACGCCGGTATCCAGCACCGCCAGGAGCACCCCCCGCCCGTCGAAGTCGGGGTAGCGGGCGAGGAAGGCGGCAGCGCCGGTCTCCTTCTTGGGCAGGAGGCCGTGGAAAGGGAACGGCTCCTCCACGGCGGCCGCCATGACGGAAGGGGAAACGGCGGCCGCGCGCGGCGACGGAGCGCGAGAGCGCGGGGGGCGATGGGAGGGGGAGGGACGGTGGCGGCAGGGCACGGCACATGCGCTCTCCGAGGGGCACACCCGCGCACGACGCGCGGCTAAACCAGCCAATAAGGCCACGCAACGTCATGGCGCCCGCACCGCAGCTGGAAAGCGCAAGGCGCTGCAGCCAATCAGAAAAGCGAAATCCGCTATGCGCCGGAACTTCTGCTGGTGGGGAGGAGCTGGGGGAGGCAGCCGTAAAGTGACCAGCACTGCCCTCTTCCCCCCCCCCCCTTCCTGAGGGGCGGCGCGTGCGGGGGCTCTGCCCCGCGGGGGCGGGACGGGGGGCGCAGAGCCGGATCGTACAGCGGTGGGGGCCCCGGCCGGGCTCACAGCTATCTTCCCGTGGGACCAGGCCGGGCCCCAGCGCTGCGTGGGCGGCCCTCAAGCCCCGCTCCCGAAGCGGGCGGCCGAGCGGGCCTCGCCTCAGCGGGCTAACGGCCCCGCCGCGGGCGGCCGGCGGCAGTTGTCCGTCCCAGGCCCGCGCCGGCCGTGGGGGGCTGGGGGGGGGCGGTCCCTCACGCCCCGCTGGAAGGAAACCTCAGTAATGCGGCACGAAGCGTGCTCGTAGCCCGCTGGAAAAATAAATAAATAAATATTCAAACTTTGCCTCTTTTGCTGATTCATGTGTATGAGAAAAACAGGTTATGTGGTTGAACTTCCCCCCTGGGGCACTGTTACCTCCATTACTGTGGGGAGTAATGGTATTTACAGTGTGCTGTAATTTAATGCCTGTGCAACTAAGTTCTAAGCAAAAAAAGGAGAGCTAAAGGCTATTGACAGCTCCAAATAAAATGTTCTCTGGTGAGATAAGTGAAAATCAGCATTAAGAGAGATTTAAAAGTTAATTTCTAGCCTTCCCAACTGCAGAAAAGCTTGCAAGCAAAAACCAAACTGTAGAATTTCAGAAAACAAATGCACAAAGAATTTCTTTAAGAAGAGCAATCTTGTTAATAGGGTCTGACTCATGGCTTTAGCCATAAAAATTGGCAATAAAGGTACAGTTTCTTGTTGGCTATTTCAATATCAATATGCTTTCCTCAGGCAAGTTTCTCTTCAGAGAGTTTTATTGAAGAAAAGAAATTTGTCTAGATACATTAATCTGTTCATCACTGTCTGCAAGGCAAAGGGGATTTTGGCTTTTGAGAATTTTTCCATTTGTATAAAACTTTGTTTCCTGGGTCTGATGAGATTTCTTTATTACTGAATGTATGTCAGACATAATTTTCCTTCAACTAAATCTGGCATTTGTTCCTTCTTAATAGAAATGTTTTTTTGCCAGCCAACAGTGGTACATTATGCATTTTCCTCATTTTTTTGGCTACCATTGGCAACTTCTTCCAACCCATCAATGGTTTTAGAGGTCTCAAGCACTTTTATGCAATTAAAGTACCAAAGAAAACCTGATGAGCAGACAGTTAAAAATACATACCTAAAAAAAAGAGAGTCAAAGCTGTACTGTACTTACTGTACTAACAGTCTGCTTCCCTCTTTGGTTTTCAATCACGAGTAACAATTTTATATTTTGAAGTCTAGATATGATATGCTTGACTGTTTCCTAGAGTACTGCTGGGATCTGATGGCCATATTCATACTTTTTAGAATTACATGAAACTTTGACTGGTCTTACTTAAGGGAGACAATTATTCTGACAAGGCCATTATTCACTCATGCAATATCTAATTTATGACTCATTTGAGTTTAGTTTTCCTTTTGTGTGTCATTGCTAATTCATATGTTGTAATGGGAGATATTTGTATTTCTGGCAGCACAATTAGATCACCAAAAGTCTAATATATCCCATTCCTAGTATATTTTGAGACATTAAGCTACATCAAATTCTCAAAATGTTTCATATCCCGTTTAATAATCAATCTGTGTGTTATAATCTGGAAACACATTTATTACTAAGTCTGAAATTTTTTGCTCTGTTCTGTTGCATGGTGTCAGAATTATACCACAAACAAATTTCTAATTAACAGTTATGTTAATTGTAGAAATATCTATATGATGTGCACTTTCAGGTAGGAGGGCAGGCTCTGCAGGAAGAATCAGAAAATTTGAGGAAACCAAACCAAATATCTTTTAACAGACTTTAGGGCAATACCTCGAGAGAAGAAAGAAAACTCAACCCAAATTCAGTTGCAATCTTTAAAACTCGTATTCATATATTAGTTCAATTACTATGTGATATGGCTTCAGAAAAGGGTTAAGACTGTGCATCTTACTGAGCATTCGCAGATCTTAACATATTGAGATTTTTTGAGTGCACATTTGTGCACTGGTGCAAGGCATTGGAGCTGATGTTCATTATGATCCCATTTAGAAAGGCACTCAGACTCTGTAAGGTATTGCTTAAAATATCATTTACTGGAGTTAACACAAGAAGGAAAAAGAGGATAGATAATCTTACGTCCCTTCAAATGCTGCGAACCCCAAGTTGCACAGTATCAGACAGACTTCTAGTCAGGGCATGGCATGAGATGGCATGTGGTGCAGACCCCATTCATGGAGAGGATCACCAACATTTTGGTCTTTAGAGCTCTTATAGGATTTTATTAGAAGAAAATAACTGTAAAATTTCTTGAGTCAATATGGTTTGGTCATTAAAATAATGACTTAGCGTCTCTTAGGATCTAAATTTATACAGAAGTTCATCTGGATTTGCTGTGCTAAATAGATTCACATCTCCTTATTAGGGACCATTTCAGCTGGTTGTATCTGAATCTTGGGGCTGAGCCAAAGTGAAGGAGTAAGCAACTGCTGTCACATTTTAAGACTCTGATTTTCAAAGATGCACAGTATTTGCAGATCCCTTTGAAAACAATGAAAGCCATGGCTGCTCATTTCTTTTAGAGATCAGTCCTCTACGGGTTGGCCAGACTGTTGGCAAAGATACTTTTACCCCATTTTGTCAGGTGGATCCCAGCTCTACCAAGCAGTGGTCGGTCCTTGAAGAGGGTCCCACAGTCACAGAAAATGAAACCCTGTTGTTGATGCTAGCTGTGCAACCGGTTTTTGACCCACAGGATCTGTTCACGCTGACATGCTGAAAGGAAGAATGAGCCTGACAGGTTGGGAGATGAGATGTTTGTTCAAATCACGTTAGGAAGGAGAGGGACTTCCATATTGTGGGCGAGTTCATTAATTACTGCAGTGTTCAGTAAAAAGATTCCTTCTCTATTCACGCTTTATGAGAAAGCTTTTACTCTGCTATTTAACTCCCAGGTTTTTCTGGGGATAGCTGGTCCTTGAAAGACGTGAGCATCAAGATGTACCTAATTCCTGCCACTTCCTTTTGGCTTATGGGGCTCCCTGTTCACTCACATGGGCTCTCCTTAGTGCCATGTAAGTGTAAGTCAACACAGGTCCTCCAGAAGGAATGGTTTACAATCCCCCTGCAGGCTCTGTCCTTGGCCACTCACTCTCCTCCTTCTTCCCCAGTCACTTGTGCTTGTGTGTCTGCATGGTGGACCAGACCAAGGAATAAATCTAGCTGAAAACTATCCCAGAAAATACATTCCTTTTCAGGAACCTGTTACAGGTTCCAGTGCCACCTCCTGAATGCTTGTGCTGGTGCACAAGTGGGTCATCCCTTTCAGTGGCAGCACAGGTTTATCTTAAACAGACTGTTGAGCTACAGCATTGCATAGGAAGCCCTGGTCACTAGCACAAGGGTTTGCGGTGTGCTCTGGCAGTGAGGCCATCTGGATTTTGGTTACTAGACTCTGTACTGTGTTCCACAAAGTGCCAAGTATGTACAAGTCTGTAAGTTTTTCTATGGATGTAGTTCATAAAGATTTTTGGAAATGGTTCGGTTTTACTACTTTTATTCTGTGATTAGTACAGATTAATTCAGCATGAACAAAGATATCAGATTTATGCAGTAAGCACTTTGACACTCCTTCTTCATAGAGAGAATTATGTATTCATCTTACTTTGGTAACAAATTTTCCTCCTTCCCTTCCTTCCTTCTTGGATAATGTATCCTCAGCTTTCTCTTCATTAAGTTATTTATCTGGTTGGGTCTTTTTACCAGATTCATTCCTTGCTAAATATAGAATAGCAAGATCATTAGTCAGCTGGCTTTTATTATTCTCTCACATAAACACATTTCAAATATGCCCTTGGGACTTATCTGAACAAAATTAATCAATTCCTATCATTCTCTGTGCACAGACTCTTGAGGCCCAGCTAAAGGTTTTAGGCCATGTTCTCATTTACTAAATTGTTAAAAGTAGTCTGAAATGATATCCATATGGAGAGCTCATTGTGGGTTTAAACATTTTCTCAATAATGCTACTTAAAACTCACTCAAGCTGAAAAATTAAGAAGGTAGGGTTCATTTAGCAAGAAACTGGCCTCAGCAAAAAGCTGCAGATAAGCTCAGTACCAGCTCAACCTCATACTGTACATCTAGTGGCCTTTCAAGGTGCCAAGTGTGACAAAATTATTACTAGGGTTGTTTTTTAAAACTTTTTTTCTTGAGAATAAAGGCGCAAAACCAAATGGCATATTCACCTTTTCTCTTCCATGTAGCTAAAAAATCATTTTCACATTTCCATTTTTTTACTTTGGTGTAAAAAGAGAGGAAGGAGAGAACTGTACCCCCAGCCCAAAGAGCCTTGAAGACCACTGCCAAATGCAGCTGGCAGCTGTCCCTATAAGGAATGTTCCTTCTCAGGAATTACCTGAATTATTGGAAGTTGTGTTCAATTGCAAAGTTACTTTCTTGAAACTTATCTTCCCTATGAAAATTAGACATGCAATTTTTGTCCCACAGGTGGGAAATGAGACAGATTGTCAAAGAAATCAGTGCGAATTACAAGGTTAACTTATGGCTGAGGTTTGCAAAGGTATACACGGAACAATGAGGATACTTTAGCTGACAAATGTGACCTTCATGATCTGTTTTCTAACTGGAGAGCATTCAAAGCCAAGGTGATATGTTCTGTTTAAGAGCATAAATGAATCTGAGACAACCATGCTTTCATCAGAGGAGGACAGATGCAAGCAAGGCTGTTAGGACCTCTTTAACTTTGCTGCAGGAATGAGCAAAGAAATTGCTGAATGTAAATATGTACTTGCTATTCCCAGAGCTGAGTGTGCAGATTCACTAACTTTTGAGGTTTCTCTGAACCTTGAAACAGAGCTGAGCCTTTTTCACAGACTTGCTCTTGCGTAGCATGTAGAGATTAGTGACAGAAATATTAAGATTGGTAGAATGAATTATGGATGGAAATGGATGTGTGTGAAAGCACTAGAAAAAACACTACTAAGCAAAGTTAAAGAACAACATCTATTGATAACCAAGAACATGATTAAGAGCAATCAAACTGGTAATGCTGAGGAATGTGTTGTTTACTTCAAGACCAGAAGGCCACAGCAGGATGACTTGTCAGCAGAAGACCAGAGCTGTGATGAGAGGAGGACGGCAGCCAGGTTACAGCACACTGCATGTGCCATCCCTCTTCCTTTTATGCCAACAGGAAGACAGACTGTAGCCGTAAAGATACACAAATGAGGAAACACGCACAGTGGGTAGCAACCTTGCCTAAGGTTTATGGAAGATGAAGTAAGCAACATTGTGAGGCAAAAGTTCGTGCTATAATAGCTGGTTTCTCAAGGGTATAAAAGCTATGCCCCAAAATTATTGTCACCAGGAGGAATCCAAGAGGTATAGTTAGGACTCAACTGATGATGTCCCTTGAGCCCTATGTCATGTCCAGGTGAAATTGGCCAGACCATTAGGACACACACATCTAGGTGCATGTGAACATGGGGATGTAAGAGAGTAAAATCTATGATAGAATGAGTGTAAATTACTAAAATTGGTTTTGTTTAATATAAATATCACCTCTTCTTCCATATAGTTTCACATTGATTTTTGTTATATTAAATTCCTGCAAGTACAGGAATACTGTATTGATAGTGTCTGTCAAAGTACTCAGCATTGCAACAGTGTTTATTCTGTTGGATGAAAGACATTGGGGACTTTTATGCTTTTGATTAGCCAGTTTTTTGTAAGACACTGCAGCTATGTTTCTTTTTAAGTTTATGAATGCAAGTGTCTTGTGCAAGTATCTGGTACACTGTTATAGGTTTACATGTGGCAATCCTAAATTATTTATGCTGGAATGTAAAATATACATCCTTATAAGCTGTTTCTGAAGGTTTGCTGTATTTGCTTAAACTCTGAAGCCCTTTTTAGCTTGCAACGTAAGCATAGATGATAGAGGTTTTTTTTGTGAGAAATCTCTTCAACAATGGTTCTTACCGTGGTGGCAGTAGTGTCCATATCTCCCAGAACATTATAAATCTCACTTAAATCTTTCTTTGTTGTTCTGTCTTGATAGTGTCATGCAGAAATACTCAGTGGAGATTTACCTCCGTTTTAAGACAGAGGCAACTACAAACCTCAGACAAACATGTAGCAACTTTTTACATTTTGTAAGGAGTTCCCCTAAATTTTTTTTAATGAATGCTTGAAGACATTACAGAGTTTTTGTGTGTTTGTGTATAGTAGCCCTCAGTGGGGATTTCACCAGCTGTTTCCGCTGTCACAGAGACAGGCATGTAGCAACATAGACTGATCAGAGAAGGGGAGGCATAAGAGGAAGTTACAAGTCCTGTACAAGGTAATGGCTATTTTTTCTTTTTTTCCAACATGTAACAAATAATGCTCTCATCTTGCTAGTATTTGTCTGATAATGCATAACCTATGCTATCCTTGATCTGTATGGTATGGTTCTCTTACTCGCCAATGTGTTACACACATGCACACGTGTCTGCTACAAAATGTGCTGTTGAGATCCCTATCAGCTGAATAACATAAGGCCTATCACTGTCTGCAACCCTTAAAAAAACAGAAAGTGAATGGCAGGTCACAGACCTGCTCTCTGCTAACTGTATAGTATATGAACCTTTAACATAAATTCTTGGGCAACATAAGGCTAAAAGAACATCTGAAAAGTTCGCAGTAGAAAGCTTAAATGTTACCTGAAGCTATTTAGATTATGTCTTGAATGTAAATCCTGAAACTGTTCTTTTTTGTTTGTTTGTTTGAGGGTTTTCTTAAGTTGCTCTCCAATTCTACTTTTTGTTGCTCCTCAGTTTTCACAAAGGCTGGGCTAAGCAGGAATTTCGAAGGGTTTTGTAAATCCATTGGTAGAGTTTTACTAAAAGAACAAAACACCAAGAATCACCAGGAAATTGTTGACTGCTTCCAGGAAAGTTCATTTTTAAAGTGGTGCAGAGCTCCTTCCAGAAGATACAGAGGACACTGTGCTTCTCAGAAGTATTTCCCAGGTTACTTACCAGTGTTTGAAGAATGTATTTCAGAACATAAGAATGGCTGAAGGGTCTATTTGATCCAGTATCCTGTCTCTCAGTGAAGGCCATTAACAGACATCAAGAGAGGAGTCAAACATAAATGATTTTTCTGAGTAGCCTTCTAACCTTTTACTATTTTCAGCTCAGGGGATTTTCTGAACCTGATGAGGCTGTCTATTTAGTAACTGTAAATGAGTCTTCCAAATACTTGTTTAGTCTCCATTACCATAGATTCATATGATGAGCCATCCGATTCTGTTTGTTTTGAATTTGCTACTAGTTCTTGTATTGGAAGGGACCCTGAAAGGTCAATCACTGTCTTCCCTCATCATACTGCTACAGATTTTATAGACGTCTAACATATCCGTCTTTAATTTGTCTGTTTTCCATGCTGAAAAGGTTTCTGTAGGTTTTCAGTGTCTGAATGAAAAGTACTGTAACTGGGGCATAATGGAAAATTGTGAAATGGGGAGAGGGACAGCAGATAGATAGTTAAAACTAACACTTGTAGATTCCTGATCATGCTACCAGGCTTTAAGAATCATGTTTCCAACTATCTAGTAAATGTGCATGAGAATTGTTTTACCTCTTTTTTCCCAGCACTCAGAAGTCTTGCAATGTAAGTTTACCCTAGAGATTTATTTTGATTTTAGAACCGATCCATCTCTATGCTTTTATACACTATATAGTGTCTAAAAAATCTTTTTACTTCCTCTTCAAATGATAAATATGTTACTGCATGTCTCTTATGACTTCCTAGCACCCCTGAAACAATGAAAGTCAAGACTGAAAGTTAGTGGTGGCAGTGGTGAGGCTACAACTATCTAACATATGTTTTTTCTTTTTATCTGATTTAAAAATATGAATAACTCCAAAGCTGAGTGTTTCAGATGCTGCAAACTCTTAAGTGACATTGAGCCAGAGGTAAATATAAGGGCTTAGATGTGTTTTTGTCTTGCAAAATATAAAAACAGCACCCTTCAGTCATTACTTTCAGTAGAGTGATGTAATGCATTCAGTATTTGTTAAAGTTCTCCTCTTGAGGGCAGCAAACATTCAAAACTAAAAATTGTTCATCTTTCTTAATGGTGTGATAAAGAATATCCTGAATTTGAGGTAGACCAGGGTTAGCTCCCCAATTGGCTCCCAAAGTTAGGAGTACAGCTCTATTTACAGCTCTACTCTTACACTAAATAGCAAAGCCTGAAAGCATAAGTGAAAAATACAGCTTATGAAACCAGGGCTGCGCTTATAAACTGAGATCAGAGTAATTAGGAAGCAGAAACACATCCTAGACTTCACAGTCTTCCCACTGTCAGTGATGTCAGGTGAAAAATGTGAACATCCACTAAAAGATAAGCAGTTTTCTTTTTCTGTGCACTGCTGGAACTAATTCTAGTTGTGTGTGATGAAATATAGACTGTGCTTTTTAAATAAGTCTCCATAATAATGGAACTCAACCACAAGTTGTGTTGGCTGGCTCAGGGGCCAGCCTTTGACAGACTGGTGATTCTGTGAGCATTTTCAGACATAACCACTCAAGACAAATGGCTGCATTCTACTATGTCTTTATCACAAACATAGTGTAATGCCTTAAAATAGAGAAAACGGAACAAACGAGAACAAAAATTAGTAACATACATGCTGGGTCTTGTATATTATTTACATGTTGCATTATTAATTGTATATTATTTGCATGTCTGCCACGTGGCTTCTTTCCAGTGCAGTTTCTTGCTGCAGAATAAGTGAATGCAAATGGTTACAGTGATCAATAAGTCTGTGACATGTTTCAGGAAGTATTTCTGCACCTCAGAGCAAAACCTGCCGTTGCTGCTTCTTGTATCAGTTAGTGCCGTGGGCTACACCAGTGGTGGGCAAACTGCTTTAACTGTCATATCAACTTCAATGCAAGCCTAAAAGCACAATCTTTCTTTCCTCATTCATGCATTAAGAAAAGAGCTATCAAGAAAAGTTTGAGCTAGTGCTATATTTACTACTAATGGTAATTGTGACTTCTTTGTATGCTCTGAATGAAGCTAGATAAAAGAGTAGATTAGCTAGATCAAGTATAACCTATTAGGTTTTCATGCTGGCAATGCTACAAATGTACATTGGTGTGTCCCATTATATTTTTACGTTGATATTATTAATAGAAACTCTGTGATTCAGAACTTTTCTCTTTGCTTTTAACCCAGAAAGTAAGCCTGACCCAGGAATGACCTGTTCTCTTGAATTTATTTCATGTACTAGAAACCAAAATACCCTCAAACTTGGAGCCTGATCCAAAGCTGACAGGAGCAATGGAAAGATTTTGATTGCCCTGTGGTCATAGTGTGCCTTGTTTCCAGCTCCCACAGAAGTGGGCTATCGTTCTCAATGTGGTGTAGCTGTTTTGCTGTTTTGTTCTGAATTACACACTACAGAAGTACTTGAAGCCCTATAGCAAGAACATATTCTGTGGATGTGCTTTCCAAATCCTGTATCTCAAATCCCATATCTTAAATCCCCAAATAATTTACATATACTTAGATGTACACTCTTAGTAGTATGGATAAGTTCATCACAAGACAGAGGAATTTGGAGAAGGGGTCCTTAAGGAATATAATGTAGAGGTGACCAAAACAATGAAACTCAGGCTGTTGTGAAAGACAGTGAATGCTGCATGCCTTTATATCCTGGTAGGGCTGTCCATGGGCTTAAGAAGGAGACCTGACCATGCAGGATAGTTCTGGATGGTGTACCATGTAGTACTTCAGCAGGTGTAAACTGCGTTCAGACTAGTGAAAAGATGATATGATTCAACGCTCCATATAATCTGCATGACTGGACTTGCATCACTTTCTGGGACAGCTGACTGTTGTTAGCAGCCATTTCAACTTGTTTCTGGCCCATCTGTGAGACTTTGTTTTTGGATCATCTGCAGCCCCGTCCTGCCTGTGTCATCCATCAGAGAGAGCCCAGAGAACAAGAATAGAGTCAAGCAAAGTGTCGGTCCATCCCATGTAGGGCCAGGCTGGGGAGCAGAGTTACAGCTTATCCATACTTAGCACCGTATGCTGTCTTTTGGTTGGGGAGCTGAAGGACCAGATGCTGCTGATCAGATCCTGGCACTGTGGGAACCAGGGAAATCAGTCTCACTTCCCTGAAGTTCTTTGGACTGGTAGCCATGGATCCCCTGTCTGATCTATGGAAAGGATTCCTCTTCTTTTTCCAGGCAGACCTCTGTTCCACCAGAAGAGCAACTTACCCTGGCTAGCCAAGAGAGAAAACATTTTGGTCCATAAACTCTAATGTGCCCAAAAGTACTAGTTAATTGAAACATTCTGTGTGTATAATATCATATTCAGCAAACCTCAGGATGGCACTTCTGCTTGCAAGGGCATAAAAAACACAAACTCTTTGTCTTTCTGATTATCTTACTGTTTTATATATCACATTTGACTGGGTTCATGAATGTCTATAGTATTCATCATCTGCTGCCCCCCTGCCAAAATAAAAAAGTTCTATTTACTTGTATGTGCATCTTTAAATGACTTCTGAATTTCTTCTTCCCTCCTCTAATGTTGTATCATTTTTTGCTTTTACCTTATTCAGAATTAAGAAGTATATATAAGCATATATAAGTATATATACGTAAGTATATATAAGCATATTCATATGTGGATACATGTGCATCTTGCTTAAATGGATATTTCAAGTCTCATTAAGATGTCTGCTCTTCAGTTTAAATAGAAAATAATAGCATCTGATACTGAATACAAAAAATAACTTTCAGATTAGCCATGCAAAGTCATGCATGCATATGCATGCAAAGCCATGCATATAAAATAATTAACTTATTTGGCCACTAGATGTGACTGTTGCTCTATGTAAACATAGTTGAAGCATAATTCATCACTGTAAGTTGTAGCCCATTAAAAAACTACCTGGGGTAACTCTATAGCTTTCTAGTGTTGTCATGTAATTCTGTAAATGGAATTTTCACTATTATTTCCTTTAAAAATCACACTTCATAAGTTTTAGTGCAATGAAAATACATGATTTTATCATTTTGGAGTCCAAAAATTTGATCTTCATATTGGAAGGAAAAAAAATTCACTAGAAAAGTAAATGGGCAAATCACTGCATGGAAGATCTGCTAGATGCTCTTTGATTTAATACTCAAAATATTTTACAATTCAGATAGAATCTTATGCGAGATGAGAATACGTGCCTTTTCAATTACTAATTTCTTATTCTCCAGCTAAAAAATAACCCTTAGGCCTAATTTAAATGAATGTTTTCACTATCACAGCAATGGGATGTCTAACTATTATCTGTCTCGTGCAAATAACTAGCCAAAAGGGTCTCCTGGAGTCAAACTTACTATCCTTGCCCGTGAATCCATGAGGAATGCAAGAATGATCAGGCAAGTGGAATCGCACAGGAAGGCAACTCATCATGAGGTGAAAATGGGCACAGAATGGGGCTCCAAGACTTTTTGATCCTCAAAAATAAAGGAGTTATTTTCTGTGGACATTAATAGACATGGGTGTAGCACTTGATTTTAAGTCAGTGCAGGCAACCCACAGGTTTTAAGATGGTTTTGGCTGACAGAAGAGGTGAAACTTCAGACAAGGGTAAATTTTTGCCTGTTGTCTCTTTTCCTTCTGCCATGCACCTCTGTGAAGAGCCTGGCTCCGTCTTCTTGATGACCTCTCCATAGGCCCTGGGGGACTGCTGTGAGGTGCCCCTGAAGACATTCCACCCCACACTGAACAAGCCCTGCTCTTCCAGCCACTCCTCACAGTGCAAGTGCCCCAGCTCCCAACCCTCTCAGTGCCCCTGTGCTGCGCTCGCTTCACTGTGTGGATGTCTTGTATTGGGAGGCCCAAAACTGGACACAGTATCTAGATGTGATCTAATCAGTGCAGAGTAGAGGGATAATCACTGCCCTTGATCTACTGGCTGTGCCCCTGCTGATACCGCCACGGGTGCTGCTGGCCTTCACCACTGACAGAGCACACTGCTGGCTTATGTTCAAATAATTGGTTGAAATATGAAACACAACATAGAAATTTTCAGGTCTTTAAATGGCAGAAAGTTGGAAGTGAGTTCTGCACAGATCTGTGCAGAACTGGGGATGTATACATACACATGGGACATATATGTGCACATGGAGAAGGGGGTCATTGAGGTGAGCAAGCAAGGTAAGAGTATTCTGATGATACTAAGTTATTCAGGGAAGTGAGGACAAAGGAAGATTGTGAAGAATTGCAGAAGGACCTTATGAGAACGTGTGACTACGATGGTGGACACATTCAATGCACCTAAATGTAAATTATGTACATGGAGGGAAAAAATCCTTACTTTTATATATATACATACGTACATATATTTATGTATATAAATGGACTGTAAGTTTACTGTTACCACTCAGAAGTGCCATTTAGGATTATTGTGGATACTTCTGTGAAAATATCAAATCAGTGCCTGATAGTGGTCAAAAAACAAATTAAACATTAATAATTATTAGCAAAAGCAGCAGAGAACAAAAGACAGAACATCATTTTGTCAACTCCATGGTTCATCTACATGCAATTCTAGTCACTTCATCTCAAAAAGGAAAAAATAAGAAAATGGAACTGGAAAAAGTTCAGAGAAGACCTCCAAGGATGATCAAATCCATGGATTCCTCAGTAAACAAGGACTCTGAAAATAGTGTGGAAAAGAAAGAAATGAGGGGGGGAAAGATAGATGTCTATAAATGCATGAGTTGCATGCTGAAGGTGAATATGAATCAGTTCCTCTCTGTATCTTCCAGTACAAAACCTGGCAGATAGCAAATGAAACTGGGGGTGTAACTTCACACTAGGTATAATTAAGCTGTAGGGTTTTTTGGAGGATGTTGTGGCTACTAAAAATTTATGGGTTCAGAGGGAGCTCCATCAAGTGACAGTTATTAAATGCTTAAAAATCACTCTGGTTTATTAAATCTCCAGGCTATAAAAGGATGGAGAGTATATGGGGGAAGCATCTTATATGTTTGCCCTCTTCTTACATACTTCCTTGAGCATCCTCTTCTGGTTACCTCCAAGGACAGAGTGCTTAACTGAA
Organism: Apteryx mantelli; assembly: GCF_036417845.1. Taxonomy (NCBI): domain Eukaryota; kingdom Metazoa; phylum Chordata; class Aves; order Apterygiformes; family Apterygidae; genus Apteryx; species Apteryx mantelli. The sequence continues at coordinate 62,356,200 of NC_089978.1, read as the reverse complement.
TGGACTCCAGTCTGACCCAGTATGGCCACTCTTACTTCTTGTGTATTTTATCATTTTAATCAATATGAAGATAATGTATTCATATCATATATAATAAATGGTATTATATATCATAAATTCATATAAATATTATATGAAGATAATGAAGAGAGACTTCTGTGAGCACAGCCTAATTCAGGCAAATTCAAATGTGTATTGCTTACCTGAATATTAGAGCCCCTGTAAAATGACATAATAATAAGAAAAAAAACACATTTTTTGTAGCAAACAAAGTTGTACAATACAAATTTATTTAAAAATTAGGACATAAAATAACATCATAATGACATGTAATTACCACAACATTTAATAAAAACATTATTTCATAATAATTCTCAAAAGAGTAAATGCAAGTCAACTAGCTGCCTTAGAATAAGATTTATGTAGCCATAAGATTATTTAAGTTTGCTATGGAGTATTAGAGAGGTCACAGACCACATACTATACAGTGGTTCCCAAGATAATTTCCAAGACCTGTTACAGGAGAATAGTTCTGGTTACAGGAAAATAGTTTTGGTTCTTCACCAAAAGGGTAGTTTGCTCTATCAGCTGGAAGTGACTGCTTGATCCAGTTCTCCTTTCTTTGTCTCCCTTTCAGTGTTTCAACTGCAGTCAAAGCTTTTATATATTTTTCTTAGCACATTTAATTTGTCCTAAAAAAAGAAATGTTCCACATGTTCCACACCAACTTTTGTCTCTTGTTTTGTAATTTTTTACAGTATTTACTACTTTTTACGTCTATGTCCTATTACATATCAAAACTTGCATTGACTACTGCCTTAAGGGAGTCACTCCTTTTCAAACTTTTGTCAGATTCTTAAAATGTTATATGTATAATTTCTTTATCTCATAATCTCCATGTATTTCAGTTTCTCCAGCTAGAACCTGATCCAAATATAAAAACCAATGTAATTTTACCAGCAAAGTATTAATAACCTCAGAACCCAGTTTTCTCTCAGGAGAAATATTCATGTTTGTCCCTAGCTTTTGCATTAAGCTTTATGGCTGGTTTTCATGCCTGTTATAAAATTATGGTAATATGAGCTGGAGTGCAATCAAATGGCAAAAAAATTATTAGTATGCTGGAATTATTTGAGTCATTATGGTAGTTGTGCCATAACACAAATAATAATATATATGGCTCAATGAGTTAATAACATTTCAGATAAAGCTTTCTGGAATCAGATTGTGACAGATTAGTGTATCCATGAAAACAGGGAGATAAACACAGAAGAAAAAGTAGGTCTTACTTTTCCTCTCTGCTTTAGTGGCTCAACATTCTCAGTATAAATTTCACTACAGCTTCAATGCAAGTCTCAGACTTTATTAGCTGACCCTAAGCTTCAGACAGCTAAATATCAGGCTCTCTTTTTTTAAGCATGTGCAAGCCTGTAGAGACCTTGCAGAGGAGGGGAGCTTACAGTTCACATCCCTTCATGAAGACAAAGAAGTGTGTAGCGAATGATGACACGGATTCAGGAGGTTTTGCGTCCTGAGACCTTTATTGTTTATTCTAACACATATTTATACTAAAAAGTTAGCAGCTTCATCGATTTCACAGATGCACTTCGCTAAGCCAATCATTATGCAGATTATGTCACAAGTAGCCAATCATTGCACCGATCACGCACGCAGCGACCATGCCTTGTACTTTGCTGTTTGCTTCTTTGTTGGAGAAACGCTGACTTGTTCTTAGCCTTGGTTCCCACTGGCTTCTGCTGGTTTATCTGTACTTTCTCAGGATGTATCATCTCCAGCTGTACCGCTGTCCTTGGGAATGCTTGCTCCTGTTGAGACTCTTCTTTGTTCGAGCTAGCAACAGTTTCCCCAGTTCCCCTTTTCCCATGGCTTGCAGCTTTCCTCCAACTTAACCCTGTCATGACCCTCCACAGAAGTGTCCAGCCGGTCCTTGTAAATTCCAGATGAACTTCAAGTAGAGGAGAAAGGAGGGTTCAGCTTTTACTGGAGAAGTTTTGTTGACTAGGTCATCTAGGACTTACTTGCTAGACAATTAAGTATGTAAGTAACACATAAATTGTGGCAAATCTGATGTTAACATTGTTATTTGAAAATATTTGGACAGGAGAATTATGGCAAAAATGCCTGGGGGAAGAAGCCACCACAGTTAATGGCTGTGGCCTTGAAAGTGACAAGACACAAAGAAAGTCCATCTAAGGCTGTCCCCCTCTTTTG